>NC_051180.1:131305766-131613266 GCF_013339695.2 Rhipicephalus sanguineus | reverse complement strand
TGTACGCTGCCGCAGCCAAGATGCTCGGTAACAGCTGACGTGTGCTCGCAAGCTGTCGGCAGCTCCCGGCAGCTTATCGTCGGCGTTTATCGATGAGTTTACTGAGAGGAAGAGATAGAGGTCTTTACTGCGGAAAGGCAGGGAGGTTAACCGGAGAATAAACATACGGTTTGCTACCATGCACTGGGGAAGGGGTAAGGAGATACAGAATAGTAAGGAATATAGGAATAAGTAAGGGAGCGAGGTAAGCAGAAACACACACAAGCACACAGGAACGTCATAATCGTTCAACGAGGCGAGTCGCGCTAGAAACTTCAGCATGGCCTTCGTCGCTCTCTGGCGTGAACCACGATCTTTCCGGCATTCCAAAATTGATTGCTCACAAAGCGGCCGGTCCTCGATGCGCGCAAATACTGTTGACAGGGATTGTCTCTGGGAGCTAGACTGAGGTCAATGACATAAGACGCGTTCGATGGTTTCGTCGCTGCCGGAATAGTCACATGCAACACTGCCTATCATTCCGATGCGGCAGGCAAATACGTTCGTAAAAGACAGCCCAAGCCACATGCGACAGCGAACGGTCGTCTCGGATCGCGGTAGCCTAGGTGAATATTGAGTCGCAGGCACATGTCCAGACGGTGAAGACGAGTGTGGAGTAAGCCTGGCCTGTGCCACGTAGACCTTGCGGCATCATGAGCGAGCGTATTAATCTTTGCTGCTGCGTCACTTCCTGACAGTGCAATTGGTTCCACCACACCATTTTCGTGAGCATTCTTAGCCGCATCTTTGGGATGCTCGTTACTTATGATGCCGCGGTGCCCTGGTAACCACTAAAATGTTACCTCATTGATGCTGTAGAACGACTGGCTCACTGTAAATTAACAAAATAAGTTAAATGAAAAGCGCCTGTGTCTCAAATATATTTCACAGCGAGTTCCTTACGAAGTGGAAACATTTTGTCACGTTTATGCTCGCATCGAAGGTGCGGAAAATTAACATCGATATGTTGCTGAATAGTGTAAGCCAATGTGAAAAGTAAACGTATCATTAGTAAAAAGGAAAAAAGAACGAAACGGTAATGATCGTCAATCACATCGAAGCACAACTAAAAAGAGCAGTGGAGGGGAATCGACCCTCTGTATTGCAGATCCCGCCAGCACT
Organism: Rhipicephalus sanguineus; assembly: GCF_013339695.2. Lineage (NCBI taxonomy): Eukaryota > Metazoa > Arthropoda > Arachnida > Ixodida > Ixodidae > Rhipicephalus > Rhipicephalus sanguineus. Next base: position 131,612,105 of record NC_051180.1, on the reverse strand, counting down.
TCTAAGCATGTCTGGTGATGCACTCCGCTCGCCATTCAAACGTGTGCGTTCGCCGTAGAAATTTTTTCTCGGGGAGGGGGGGGGGGGCATCTCCTTCATTTGAAGTGGGGGCCGGGCAGGCAGATTTGGTGAAGTGACATTTTGGGCTCAACGCCATAGGAAAAAAAATTGGGGGGGGGGGGGGGACACGGGCCCCGGTGTGCCCCCCCCCCCTGTCTACGCCACTGGACCGTAGTGCATATGCACCGCACGTGCGATGGTATTACTGTTTGGCGGCACGTTTCCTTCGTTGTTGCAAGTTCACTCGCCCGTTGTATACAAAGTCTCAGAATTCTTACAAGGAAAGTATTTCATAATGCGCTAGCAGCTTAGCTTTCGTGACATCACTTGCATCGCCCTCCATGGCGTCGGCTGTACCGGCTTTAGGTCACGATTGCAGCATGCTAAATATCCACGCGAGTGCCGCCGGGTGCACCGAGCCGTGGTTTGCGTGCCCGCATTATCAGGTCATACCGCTTCTTTAAGTGTGCTTGAAAACCAGGAGGAAGCACGCGCGGTGCCCACAACAGAAACGCGTGGTGGCACAAGCACAGAAAATGTGGTGTTCCAGCAGACGACGCAACCAGGTATCCTATGAGTGACGTCACAACGCAGGTGGCGCCACGCCATGTCCTTGAGCCCAACATCGGGAGGTACGTCGGCGACACAGGCAACTTTCAGCAAACACACAAGCAGCTCATGTATGATGTAAGAAAGAAGAAGGTTTCATCGAACACGCTGGACGAACACGCAGAAGCAACGAAATAGAAAACGGACAGAGAAAAGAAGTGTACTTCTCGGCTTTATCTCGAATCTCTGACGATACAGGCAATGGCACACACGCTTAATCGTAATGACGCCAACTTCCTACACGCGTACGCTCGTAGCCTACGTCATACTTTAAAACAAAATAACTCGGCTGTTGCCGCAGTCATTTCTTATTGTGAACAGGGCTCCCTTGCGGGAGCCGGAACGTCTTGCTCTTATGTGAACATTCCTGGTCGGCGTCTGTTTTAATTATCTTCATGTCTTTTCTCGACCAGACGGGTTGCCTTCCGACTCTCCACTTCATACGCATACCAAACAAATGTGAATTGGCTGAGATATTTGAATCGGCACATTTGCACTTGACCACTAGCATCTTTGTTTGGGTGACAATCTTAAACTCTAACGATAAGCCACCTTGCTCTTTCATCAATATGGTCCGTGCCAAGAAGTGGTCGTGCGCCATCCCCCCCCCCAAAAAAAAACAAAATAAGAAATAAAACAAAAATAAACATGGGAGCAAATCAACCGGTAGCTTGTGTGGCTCCAGAAGCAGTACATGAAAATACTCGCTCGCACGCTGCAGATGCTGCTGCAGTTGACAACTTAAGTGCAGTGGATACACGTGTCCGCAATACAATTGAGGGGGGGGGGGCGGCTTGAATTTATTTTCAACATTGTAAATTTTATTCTTTCGTAAGTAACACATGGGAGCTCACATATTTCATTTGAAATGATGGTTTAAAAGAGCCCTCAAATTACTCTGCGCATAACTACTGTAGACTAACTGTCTCTTCGATACAGACCCCAGCTCTTATCTACTGGAAGCCATGTTTGTCCCACCTGCATCATCAGAAGCAGTGGTCCGCCCAACGATTGGGATCGCCAATACCTCCTATATAATTTTTATTTGCCTCTTTCTTGAAGCGAGTCGCATAAGACAGAAAAAAAAAACATGCCTAAATTGCATGCCGCAAGAGGGAAACGTCGTACATGTTGGCAGCTTTTCGAGAAAGTCTTTGACCGTATCTACAACTGCGTAAGATATCAGCTTAGTGAACCGTTAACTGCTGCTCCTGCACAGTTCTCAACTCTGCAAGCGCGGTTAGTTGTGACCCCGCTGAAGTAAATAATAAGGTAATGAAATGCGGGACCCTGCGCACATGCGTCCGCTGCTATTAAAATAAAATATTAAAGTAAATTAATGTCTTCTGCAGACGTGGATTGGTGCGGCATTCAATGACTCAGTTGTACACCTGGTATTGTGAATAAGTCCACGACTTGCCTAGACTTGATTTATTATACCAGCCCAATTACGGCTAAGCAACCTTTGGGGAGGGTATCGCCCTGCAATATTGAAAAAGTGTCGGCCCCGCATACACTCCCGCACCTTCGGCAAAATTTTGAACAGCACAGCTGCCCCAAGAGTACACCGATTGAAAAGTACCCCATATAGCAATCATTTCTTCACTGGCATTACGTATTTGGAACGATACAACGCGGGAACACACGTACACTCTAAGCACGGTAACGTTTACTAAAGGTACACATTTTCACAAATTTGTGTACTTATAAAATAGAAGTTATCTAGTAACGTTTAGTACCCGTTCATAGTATCGAGCATTCTCACGTAAAAATAGAGGTTACGTTGTACAGTACACGGTATATTGTTTACACAAAACGGCTTGCAGGAGATTTTATGCGGCCACATCACGTAAAAATAGAGGTTACGTTGTACAGTACACGGTATACTGTTTACACAAAACGGCTTGCAGGAGATTTTATACGGCCACATCACGTAAAAATAGAGGTTACGTTGTACAGTACACGGTATAGTGTTTACACAAAACGGCTTCCAGGAGATTTTATACGGCCACCGCTCTGCGCCTCTTCTTTCCTTCGCTCTTCTTTCTTCGACGCATTCCAGGAGGTTACGCTCATCACATGGATCAGCCAGTTGTGCCACAGCAACGGAAGCACAACCTTCCACTCTTTCGCACTTCGTGCTGCGCATGCCTCGTGTTTTTTCCGCGCTTCCTTGTGCGGTTTTAATACACCGTCCATATACGTACGCTAAGAAACGCGAACCTTTGCGGAAGGTGTCTCATGGAAGGTGCTTCTCGGAACACACGCGATGGCGCATTGTAATCATTCAAGTGCATGACTGCTTATAGAACGTGACAATTGCGGTGACCGAGGCCAAACGCGTCGCATTCGCTCATTAGAAAGAGGCAGCTAACAAAACATTCGCATATTCGAGGCGACTTGGAGTTAGCATGCACTACAGTAATGATGAACCGCGATTATTATTAAAATGTGGTCGACCCGTCAATATCAGTGAAGACCAGAGATTTTATAACAGTATCATGATATACGTGTCAGGCCATCCTCTCTTGGTCCAACTTCTATGCAGTTTAAGCATAGGCTGTCGTGATTATAACACTTCAATTATTTTTCTGCTGCTCGTGCACTTTCATTGACTGTGTTATTCGTGCTTATCAAACTATGTGTTATCCGATAATAAATACCAGCCGTCTATTTGTTACAGGGCTATTTGCGATTTTGTTCACCTTCAAATGTGGGATCATCAATGAAAACGTGGATACTGACAAAATGTGAGGTTGACAAAGCAGGGAAGCTGCTGAAGGCCGTAAAGAAGTGTGCGGAGAATTAACACTGCTCCTCACGGCGTAGAGCATATTCAAAATTGATATACAAACCGTTCGCCATACGCCACGTTTAGTCAGTTTTACGTACTTCTCGCAAAACCCAAAGAAATGTCTGAAATAATCGCTTAATAAGTAGCTGGCTGGTACGTATGTGCATATTATATACGAATGCTGAATGATATAAAGACGCAGTAAAAGTAAATGTATGCATACGCAAAAATACAATAATACCAAGAGCGCATACAAAGAGCCGCAACGTGGTTTTCTCGAGAGATAGAAATTGTAATGCTTAAACATCTACTTAACTAGGATCAAGAGAGGATACTTGTCTGGTACACATGGCACAACTCATGAGTAGGAATATCTGTCAATCACCTGCCCTCCTTAATTATCGATTTAGTGGCAGACCACATTTGAACAACACGATGCTTGTGGGCGAAGGTGTGACGTTATGATGCATGCAAGCTCTAAGCCAACTCCAAAGGAAATTGTTTTGTGCTATTCCTTGCGATGAGGGAAGCGTACATCTCTTGCCACGGACACCGCAACTGTTGTGCTCTAAGCAGACATGTACCAGAATTATTCCAAAGCTCCAGCGTGTGTATTCAGCACAGGGCAGGCCATATGACACCGCCGTGAAAGTTCTCATTACTCTGTGTACATATTTGTACGCTGCATAATAAAGCCGCAGAAAGAAGTACAAAAGATTAGGCGTGCACAGAAAGAAGCCCTAAAGGAAGAGCCACGCTTCGTTTGCTAGACGACACTTGGCTGGGCCGATCATGTGCGTAGCGAGTGGTCCGAAATGTGTCGCAGAAAGAAGATCGAAAGAAAAAAGAGGCACATACCCTTTGTTAGGCGACACCTGGGTCGGTGGGCCACGGATAGAGCGGTCATACTGAGTGGAGCCCCCTGCAAATAATATGTGATCAGCGTCGTGCTTCTCCTTAAGTACACTAATGTGTGCGGCATACCATAACTGCTGGTACTTTGCACATAAGCAGGACAGATGAAACCCAGAGGGCAGCCAAAAAGAGGGTGATTGTCAGTCCTTTACTTTTGTTGCTCGGGTTGTGCGTGCTCCCAAGAAATTTTCTGAAGAAAAAAAAAACATCAACCATTCGAAAAGAATTCATATTTCATTGCTTTATACCTCCAAAGCAGAATACATCAGTTTATTGATTTATAGCTTCAGGGACTTGTCTAGCTGATAGAAGACCGCAGGTATTCAAAGCGTTTCCCCTTGTTTTCGCCTGTGGTTGGTACAAATTTACAAGAGCAGGTGGTCAGGTTCTGCAGTCAAACCCTCTGTTGCTGCACGCACCATCACGTTTCATCAGTCAATATGTTTCACCATCAGTCATCAGTCAAAAGGAGAGGACCGTTATTTTACACTATTCCAACGGTTACTGCCACTTTGCACACAACTGCCGATAACATATAATGTGAGACACATACTCCACCCCCCCCCCCCCAAAAAAAAGGGTGTTACTTGATCACTACATAAGCGTTCCTCAAATCTACTTACCTGTGCAATACGTTTATCGGAAAAGAAAAATCTTATTTAAATCGCACGTTAATACCACATGCAATTGACATCTGTTTAGCACAAAAGTCAGCAATACAATAATGTAAGTGACAGTTTAGTAGCAGAAACACGACAGCAGGTGATTAGAAACAGAAATATTACAATTTACAATTTTCAGTGACCATAATCGGCATTTCACGTAGAGCTTGAATATGCTCGTACCTAATTGTTTTCCTCAAGGGGCATCTTCCACTTGACAGTTCATAACCTCGACTGCACCGAACGTATGGCATATCGGCGTCTGGAAGCTTCCAAGCTGCCTGATAGTAGATCATCCCAGCATGCCTTGGGCGGGATGTATGCTGTAAACAGTTCCAACGCAACACATTTATTATGGCGGGAAAAATCATTTGTGTTTTCTACGTACCTTTAAACATTTCGGCTTTGACAGTTAAATCACATGTATACTGATTCATTTTTTCTAACCACAATGGCACGTTGCTTGCACCCTAGAACAGAACGAGAACACACAAAAAAAGTTATCTCAGTGCCGGAGAACAAATTTTTATCGCCAAGGAACTAAGGACATCGAAAGACATACCAACCACACTGACCATGTCTCCCTTTGAACTCCTACGTTGCACGATTGCTGGCATTCGTGCTATCTGAAAATCGTTAAGCCACAGCGTATCGCTTATCGCGTAACATATTCTCAGCTGCCCCGTTTCGATAGCGACGCATTTAGACGTAATCGAGCGACGCAGAGCAAATACTGCCGGCAACAATGCGTAAAAGCATGACAACTTATTTTTCTGACTCGACCCAACTCTTAGAGCAGCGTAAGCATGAGCATGAATTATCTGAATTTTGAATCCCGTACATTGTGATCTGTATGAGTGCAACTATGGAATGAAGATGACTTCAGCATATATTTGTGGTAAGGTTTCAAGTTAGGTCAACACGCAGAAGTTTGAAGTCTGACGGAAGTCCGTCTGGTTGGGTTAATACGTGGTGACGCTGAAAACCCGAGGCACTGAGCGAACTAAAGCAAAAAGCACACGCACACATACACACACACACACGCACGCGCGCACGCACACACATACACACAAGCGCACACACACGCACGCGCGAGCGCACACACGCGAGCACACGAGCACACACGCACGCGCGCACACACACATACACACACGCACGCGCGAGCGCACACACACACGCGCACACACACGCGCGCGCGAGCACACACACACACGCGAGCAAACACACGCGCACGAGCACACACACGCGCGCGCGCACACACACACACAAGCACGAATGCGCGAGCAAACACACACACACACACACACACACACACACACACACACGCGCGCGCGCGAGCACACACACACGCGCGCACGAGCACACACGTGAGTAAACACGCGCACGAGCACACACGCGCGCGCGCACAGATACACGCACGCGCGAGCACACACACACGCGCGCACGAGCACACACGCGAGCAAACACACACGCGCACACGCACACGCGCACTCGCGCGAGCACACAAACACGCACGCACGCGCGAGCACATACACACACGCGAGCACACACACACGCGCGCACGAACACACACGCGAGCGAACACACGCGCGCACACGCGCACGCTCGAGCACACACACACGCGCGCACGAGCACACACACACACGTACGCACGCACACGCACGGAGTGGCCGGTATCAAGAGCGACTCGAGATAAAGACGTCGTGACAGTCATTTTTCTCTAGCGCGACCACGTGCCTTCCCCCAGTCGATTGCGTGTCCCCTGAAACGTGCTCAGCCAAAGCACTCGATTTAGCAATTTATTTTTTCACGTCATAAGCGTCCTTTTGTGTGTGTGTGTATTAAATGTTTACTTCGGTCGGCTCAGTGCCTCGGGTTTGCTACATTCAGCTACACACGGAAGGATGCTATGATTTCCTTTAAGACACTTAAAACTATACTTAAAACGCACTCTTAACGCCATTTCATTGTCTTTCGGGTACTTGAAGCTTTATTCATTTCGGTAGCGCAAAACAATTAAAGACAAGAGAGGACACATAGACAGGACGGGCGCTAGACATCAACTGACTTTACTGCAAGGAAACACACAAAAACCCGTTGCACAGGCGCGACGCGCTATATCACTCTACGAGGGCTTTTTTTTTTCTTTTAATGTGTCTAATTTTCTTTGCGCTACCGAAATGAACACCAGTGATCACAACCAACTAGCCCGCATTACCGCCTTAAACCCTCACTCGTCCACCTAAAACTACCGCAGCAGAGTTTGAAGCATGGCGAAAAGTTGAGTTAGCCGACACGTTGCGTATAGACGCCACGAAATATCATGTACCGGTGACAAGGACATGACAAACAGCCCAGACTGCCATTGACAGGAGCGAGTTACTGCGCACGCAGAGCTCGTCTGGGCAAAGCTGATCTGGGGCACTTTGTTTATGCCGCCTACAGTATTTCACACCGTGATTGCAGCCTTCATCGAGCGTGTTGAAGGTATCAAGACGGCGACAGCAAGAAGGGTTAAACTTCTGTCCTTCATCTCTTCTCACATAAACGTGTATGATAACGAATGACCTTAGTCGGATGTTTGATAACAGGGGCGTAGCCAGAAATTTTTTTCGGGGGGGGGGGGGGGGGGTTCAACCATACTTTATGTATGTTCGTGCGTGCGTTTGTATGTGTGCGTGCCTATATATGCAAGCAAAACTGAAAAATTTCGGAGGGGGTTTGAACCCCCCCAACCCCCTCCTTGGCTACGCCCCTGTTTGATAACAATATACGCCCAAACACTCATCTTGTAATGTCAAACGCAGAGCAAATACTGCCAATAACAATGCATTACATAAAAGTATGACACGATTTATTTAAAACATAAAAGTATGACACGATTACATAAAAGTATGACACGACCCATCTCGTACAGTAGCGTAAGCATGAGCATGACTTCAGGCAAACACGCGACATAAGTACATATACACAAGCAAATAACGTACTGAAGAGATAATATTGCTTACCTGCAAATCACATTTACTGCGGTCTTCGGGCAACGTAACAACGGATGCAACCCGCTCGACAAATGCGAGTCTCAGGCAAGCGAAGAATCATCAATGCAGCTCGTCGCAACGGCCGCGTAGCCCACTGAACGTGCCCGTTGCAATGCATCGTGGCTGATTTGCGGCGGATCGCGCACGTTAATGACTGTCCTTCCTTGCTATATCACTAGTTACACGCCACTCACGTACACAACACGATTAGACCAGGCACGTTAACAAAGCGCGGAGCGTAAAACCTGGTTAAATCGATGAAACTAATAATAATAATATCTGGGGTTTAACGTCCCAAAACCACGATATGATTATGAGAGACGCCGTAGTAGAGGGCTCCGGAAATTTTGACCACCTGGGGTTCTTTAACGTGCACCTAAATCTAAGTACACGGGCCTCAGACATTTTCGCCTCCATCGAAAATGCAGCCGCCGCGGCCGGGATTCGATCCCGCGACCTTCGGGTCAGCAGTCGAGCGCCATAACCACTAGACCACCGTGGCGGGGCTAAATCGATGAAACGAATAGCAGCACTGCACAAACGCGACTTCAACAACCGCACCAACCGCCTCGCATTCGAATACTCTTCCCGGCATACACCTCAAGCTGTGCAAAGCCTAGGAGAGATGACGCCGTCCCTGGTTCGATAAAGTTGAAGCGGCGCCTCGAGGACGCCACATTTGTTACTCACCGCGAGCTCATACATCTCTCTACGCGGCCTCTCTACTGGAGCGGCCGTCCCACGCTGTTTTGTGAACTCAGCGGCATCTTTTTCTCCCGTGTTGGCGAATTGATGACGGTTAACCGTGTTTGGTGCTATGTTGTCCCGTGACGTTTGCTGCACTTTACGATCCGTTAATTATAACGCGAAAAAAACAAACAAACAAACTAGACAACACGACAGCGAAATTCGAATAAACTGTATTGCGAGTCTCGGAAAAATATTTTTCTCGCGCCACGGGATGGTTCTTCGATCGCATCGTCAGTTTAATTTGGTCGGTTGTCGTGTGCTCACAGTACTTTATCTTGTCGCCATATGCGAAGCTTCCCGGAGGCAAATTAATTACTTCTGCGGCTTAAAAGCAAAATAGATATAATAGCTACCTAATAAGTTGTTTAGCACAAATATTTGACCAACATATGATAGTTTTTCGTTCTTGTGCTTCTGCCGATGTCTGTGCAGATTATGTCACTTCATAAATTACGGGTTTTGGAAGCGGGCTCACCTTATTGAACTCCAGTTTTAGTTCATACCTCACCATCGCTTGCCTCAGTACGCCGCAATGTAAAATCGCTGCTCCTGTGATTTGCTTTTCTGCTGTCAAGACCCGTTCTGTGTGTACATCATCCGCTGTTCAATTGATAAAGCCAGCCAGGGGCGTAGCCAGAAATTTTTTCCGGGGGGGGTTCAACCATACTTTATGTATGGTGGTGCGTGCGTTTGTATGCGTGCATGCCTATATACGCAAGCAAAACTGAAAAAATTCGGGGGGAAGGGGGTTGAACCCCCCCAACCCCCCCCTTGGCTACGCCCTTGAAGCCAGCCTTGAACAAGACAGATCGCGATGTGACACATTGATCAATAAACTTCCACTCCATAGTGTAGGTCCCCTGACGGATGAGTCATTGCGCTTTTATAAGTTACAATCTAAAGGTTACAATGCTCATCGCGGTGCTTTAGCTTTTAACTTGGCACGCTGCTGTCGATGTAACCTTTATGAGAGAGGGAAATGAAGAAAACACAAAGATAAAATTGCTGTAACAGCCACGTAACTTATAAATTATAAGTTACATGTCTTTTTATGCTGTCGTTAACGTTACCGTGATTAGAGTGTAGGAAATGTTTTCACGGAGAGCTGGCGCGACAAGGCTTATTAAGCGACCTAATGCATACGCAGTGTGGTGAAAAAGAGGGCAAGCGCCAGACTTCAACGACTGCGTCATTACTCGGGACACCAGAAAGCAGTCGACACTTGAGTGTCGTTTCTGATTCACCGCATTAAGCATTCGCCGCAGCTTATCGGTCGAGGCTGTTCCGCTGCATTCTAGTACGATTCCAGAATTGTCGCGTCACTCCTGTCACTGTTTAATAATCGATTAATCGAAAAAGTTCGATTGATTAAGCCGGTTAAATGAAAGGCGGACATCGGTGACGATTAATCGTTTTCCGGGACGCTTTTCGTCGCTTAATGAATTAATCATTCACTGATATTGCCAATGCCATACCTGTCTTGAGGGAGCTGATTGTAGTTTGCGCCAGCAAATTTCTTGATTTCATTATCTCCTCGGACATTTTGCCGCCCTCGACTGCGTTTCTAACATGCTGATATTTTCACCACTTTTACACAAACTCGCCCGAATTTACGGTACCTTTTAGTACTTGATATCAATCCGTCACACTTAGATAACCATCAGCTATCTGTCCTTCTCATGACGGGACCTGGTGAGGTACATTTTTTTTTGTGTTATTTGCCATTAAGCTTATGGCTACCCCTGTTTGCTCTCTTATCCAATGTTCTGTCTCCATATTTCTTAATGTTACGCCTATCACTTTGCTACTTCATCGCGCCCTACGCGGTTCTTTGATTCTTCTCGATACTCCTCCTTATTCTCCAAGTTTCTCCTCCATGCATTAGTACATGAAGGGTAAATTGAAGCAAATGATTACAGAAGTGGCTGAAAATACACAATACTAAAGGCATGGACGTTGGAGCAACCTCAATGAATCTTCAGAAGAACAAGAGAAAAGTAAGGCCTAAGATTCAGCCAGCGCATATTAGACATCCTATGATCCCATAATCTCACAATCTTTCACATTGGCCCTATGGTTTTAGTATAATTTAGTATAAAATGAATCATGCTAAACTGTTTATTTTTTCTAAACATTCAGTTTGGCCTACCACTCGTAAATTCCTTATCTTTCTGCTTTTCCCGAGAGTGCACGCTGCAAAGTCTTCTCGTTCCATCGTTCGAGGCAAGTTTACCAAAGTACCGAGTGATAGATGACCTGCGTGCCTCGCGTGATAGATAAACGATCGCTCCAAGATGCCTTGGAACTGAAATTCAAGGCGAGATTGGCTTAGAGAAGCTTGCCGGGAAAAGCGCTTGCAGCGTTGCATGCTTATCAGGACGTCTAGACAATGTCTCAAGGGAAGCGTTCGACGCGAGTGGCTCAAGTGGCTAAAGAAAATCGAAACCTGAGGGAAAACGAAAAACGTGCTCCCAGCAAATGAACGAGCATGAAGATAAGCGAAGACTGAGCTATTTGAGAAGAAACCTGACTGAACGTTAAGTAAAAGACCTTCGCGAAGTCGCTGGAAGCCGTGGTATAAAGTGGTATATTTAGTGATTGCAGTGCACAAGCTTGCAGTCCCAAGTATGCACGATGGATGAAGATTAGTTGGCTGTCTAAATGCGCACTCTGTTGTAAGCACTACGTAGTCCCAGCATTTCTCATCTCCACATAATAATAGAACCAGGCGGCCTGATTTAGGCAGTGCACTATTTTTCCCTGATTTATTTTTTCGAACACAACATTGTTGTAGAGGCGCCATACTATCTACCGTTTGGCTTCGTGAAAAAGGCCTGCCCGCTCTGACAACTCTTCAGAGGTTTGAACATTTAAGAGAATGTTAAGTTCGACAACATACGTATACGTATTAATAAAACACAAGAAAAAATCACACCATCTCCCGCTAAAGGAGACCATGAGGCGATGCGAAGCAGCGTTTTGGCATGTAGAGCCCGCGTTTCAGAGGGGGAGTGGAGAGGGGAAGTGGACAAGGGGAGGAGACAGAGGGAAATGGGAGAGGGAGAGGAGGTGTGTGGGGACGGCTGGCGCATGCGCAGTAAGGGTGGTCACGCCGCACACCACCACCACCGGATTGAACTCCGCTATAAGATGCTTCACATCTAAAAGTCCTCATCGTTTTTGTAGTATTCAATAGCGTTTAGTTAACACATTTCAGGGTCGTTAACAAAGAAGCTTAATGATGCATATCTGCAATTCTTCAGCAAAGGAGCGATTTGGGTGAGTTGGTAGACCGTCATCATAAAACAGCGCACACACATGATGACTAGAGAAGAAAAGAAAGAACCGACGACACAAGCGCTCCTTTAGCCTGTGCGTGCGCGCTGTGTGTGCGCGCTGTCATGATTTCTATAATGACAAAATCTTTCTAATCAGTGTCAGAGTGAGAGTCTGCAAAGTGTGAGATGATGTTATGCAAGGTCACATGTGTAACGAGGCTGTTTATAGGCTATGAACTCGGGGTCGTGACTTCAGAACCAGTGGCCAGCTAAGGATCTCAGAGACAACATATGGAACAAGAGCCAGCCGAGAGACTACCTTTACTACAGTAGCCCAGGCAAACTGCTATGCTTCTTGGTCGGCACTCACAGCCCATACCCAGGCTGGCTTCGCGTGTCACGGACGCATGAGAGAGGCCCACAAGGGGGTGACGATGGGGGAACGGCAGCCGGGCAGCACGCGCTCCTTCAAGCTTTGAAAAGGTCATCTGTAAAGGTGCCTGAAAGGTAAGTCGTAAAATTTTAGAATTTGAGAGCAATGACAAAGAAAAGAAAAAAAATACTCAATGCAAAATTAATTTTGAAAGAGCCAGTGTAAACACATACTAATATTTCCTAATAAAAAAATTAACAGCATATCCACGGGTGAAAGATGAAGAGCTTGGGCGAAGCTCCTGAAGCAATCATGGTTACACCGTGAAACCTTCAGTGGTTTCGCCCAGCAGTAATCAAAGCGATCAAAGAATCAAAGTAAATCATCAAAGACGTGACAAACACTGTCTATATTTACACAAGAAATTTTATTAATCGTAAGTGGTAGCTAGACGTGGCTACCGTTCCCCCTTCATTGTAACGGCTTTATGGTCGGTGAAGTGATGGATCGGTGATAGATCACAGTGGGATGTTTGCAAAGACGAAGTAGTGGGCAGTTTGCAAAGGATCGGTGATGGGAGATACGGGAGGTACTGCCGGTTACGCCTTACGCCGGACGCGTGACAAGGTTAGACTAAGAGGAGCTTCGTCTCTAAAAGGACCTTGGAGTATATTCATCACATATGTTGAATAAAGGTGTCTTCACTGGTAGAGTGGAACAGAGAAAGGGTTTAATAAATCAAACAAATAAAAAGAGGTCCATATCAGGCATACATTCCTTGCTTCATACCAAGCTTGTGCTCTCCTCTCGAGCCATCACTTCATTTTCTTCTATATTCTACACTTATTTACACACTCCGGGGCCTGCGGTGAAAAGTTCGAGGGGGTACAACCGTTGAACGGGTCGCACAATTTCAGATCCCTTCAGAGAGCCTTATTTTTAATGCTCGACCCACATTACCTTTACCATTTATAAATACACGTGGTTATTATAGTTTTTCAAAACTCACCTCACCAAAGAGCGTTTTGGCTGTGAACTTCCACGCGATCTTATTATCCACGCAATAGTTCATAAACTCGTGTTTTCTTGGCAATTGGGGCATATAAGATCTCGCACAGACTCCTTAATAGTTGCGGCGTTATCGAAATAAACTATTCGCGGTGTTTCTACTCTAGAGTAAAACCTCTTAGAAGCCATGAGAAAAGGATTTGCTGCATGATCTAATACATGTTACACCTGAACGGCTCACAGTTACACAATTAAAAAACACTATGCACACGTGGTTAGCACCACGATGACCTGCCAGGCGAAAACCGCTTTCGTAATTCCGAATGACCTGGAATCATGCACACGTCACACGGACGAGGCGCTACTGGTGCACTTGCGGCCTTCGCGCGAAACGGAGCACACATCAAATGAAAGGCTTTTGGTGTAGCGCGAAGAAAACACGGACATGAGAGGGCACAAAGGAACACCACACAGCGCCTTTGTGCCTTCTCGTGTTCCTGGTTCCTTCGCGCTACACCAAAAGCCTTTCAAATTAGTAACGAACAAGCCCACGTTGCAAACCTCATCACACATCAAACACTATCCAGATGCATGTATCACGGCTTGTCTCGCTCTCACCACCCATAAACTAGCACGAATCTCGGCTAACGTTGCACCAACACCACCCTCAAGCACTTTTCGGTGAGCATGCATCACGATGACGTGAGATACCGGATTGCTCAGCAATGGCACCGGTGTTTCCTAGCAGTAAGTGAGATCGGCGCTCTCGAGGCGTGTTCGTATCCCCAGAAAACGCTTGCAGTCGATTAGTGGGTCCGCGTTCTCCGATGGAAATTTTTCGGCATGCCCGTTATCTTGGTAAAATTGCCTTATCGCCGTTTGGCGTTGTTGCATTAGCTCGGTGTCCTCGGAAACGTGTCGTCGCACAACAACCACTGCGCTCTTTGCTAGAGTCGAGCTCAGCGGCTTCGAAAGATTTGAGTTTTCAGATCGGCGGCTATTGTGTCGTACTTCCTCGGTGAATCGTCGAACTACCTCATTCTCGTTGTCGCCGTTCAAATCACATATATCCAGATCCCAAATACCAACCCCATTAAGATGCGCGAATTGTTGAGGAGCATGGGGCATGTCTGTGTCAACGCAGCTAGTGCGAAGTATGCAGATGTGCGTAACAGCATCTGTAAAATTCTGTTCTTCGCATGGTATTTGACCTTGAAATGAACATCCCAGCATAGTGTTAATCGCAGCTAGGCTTCGATTCTGCTCATGCAGGCGTACTTGGTCGAGCATAAATTTCCACACATCTCCAGCTCTCACAAGGGAGCTCATGTCAGTTTCTGCTTTTAATCCAGGAATTGCTGCCACGTCAGGAATAAACTTCTTTTCACATAACAGCGTTTGCGTAAATTTGTTCGTGGGTGGGGGTTCAATCAGATGCTCACAGATAAATGGGGCCTTATACATATCATGCCTAGTATGTTCGTATTGATTCATGAATGTGCCCTTTACGATGTTCAGTCGTCTCTTCGACGCTCCGCTCTATCCTACAAACGCCACGACATTCATTTCGACGGTTCGCACTGTGGGTAGGCTTAAATTCTTACAGATGTCTTTTCTAATGTACGTCTGTTGACTTCCATTATCAAATACCCGTAAGATCAAGCTTGAGTCGCATTCGCTTAGCAACCGTGCACGGAATGTCTGTAGTACAACCACGTTTCCTGCATATTGCGATGATGACTCATTCGTGGTGTTATGCAAGCTAGGGCTCCGTGCTTCTTTTGAGCGCTGTTTGTGAAGGTATTCTGTGTCAAAAACAACGGTTGCGTGCCCTCCTTTACACTTCGAGCAAGTTACATGACGGTGGCAGTCTTTGGAGCGATGCCCCTTGACTGTGCATTTGAAGCATCTGCCGGCCTTGGTTAGGCGATTCTGCTTCTCCTGAAAACTCATGTCAGAAGGACATGACTGTCGTTTGCACTGAAGAAAGGCAAAGAAAGCAACTACCTTTTTTATTCGTTGCGTGGCTGATAAAAGCAGAAGCCACAGGGATAGCGTTGTGAAGCGTGCCTTGTCGGTGATTTTAGGCACCAGGATTATAGACATCCACAAAGGCACTCTTTTCATGAACCTTCACCTCCACGAGGACGTAATCCAGTGGCTCCAGCAGTACCGTCTCTGGTGATGCAACTCCCTCGTCGTTCGTCCTCCTGCTCTGTTGCTTGAAGTAGTCCACTACAATGTCACTTGGTGTCGCTTTAGTGAGAACCTCGACGAGTATGGCGCCATAGGAAAGCTCCGGGCATCCAAGCGCCTTGAGGTCTCTTATGTTGATGTCGACAATATTCAATGTGTTGCGCAACGATGCCACATTGGTGGAAGATTTTACTGGATTGAGCGTTCACACGGCTTGTGAAGTAATTTTGTTCTATGATCTTCTTGTTTCCGAATCGATTACTTAAAAGCGTGATGACATCTTCGTATGACCCCTCCGGAGCTTGAATTCCGTCGATAGCCTTCGCAGCCCGTCCAATCAAAAGGTTCATCAAATAGTGGAAACGTACGATACTTGACAAACTCGGGTTGTCATGAACAGCTTGCTTAAACATGCCCCAGAAAGGTTGCGACTGCGTTGGGCTACCGTTGAAGTGAAGCATTTTAAGTTTAGGAGGACGAGAGCCGACGAGCCCGTGTCTCATCTGATCGCCGAGGCCGCGGCTACCTGCAGTAGCGGTACCTTCATTCGCGATGTCGTTAGTTGCAGCTCTATCCTGAATCGCTGACGCTGACGTCTTGAGCTCCTCCATGTGGTGACACAGCAACGCCATTGAGGCAGTAGCGTTATCTTTATATTCTACCACGGAGACGTTATCTCCTGCGACATGATCATCCGTGAGTTAGCCTTCCACCAGTCCACGTTGAGCGCCCTAAGACTGTCGTTGCATCCCATTAACGTGTTGTGCACGACACGAAGATCCGATGAGGTGAGTTGGTTCGATTCGATGACTACTCGTGCCTGCTTTCGTACACGAATGTACACAGTTCGCGGCGTCATTCGTTTGACTTTGCTCTGTTCGATCTTCGTAGTGAACGAAGTCCTTTCGTCGGGTCGCTTGGATCGCAGAGTCCCGTGTTCCTCAGCGCCATAAAATGTGAAGTAAAGGTTTCTTCACCGGTTGAGTAGAGCAAAGAATGGGTTTAATTACTCAAAGAGATAAAAAGTATGGCGAAGCTAGCACTAAGCCGAAGAAAGCTCGAAACAGACAACCTGGACAATTCTGAAGACTAATCTGGTTGCTTCTAGGTTGCTTCTGGGCCTTAGCTAGCTGGTGCTACAAACCCGATGTGGCTGTAACTATAATCTTTCGAAAGAAATCGCCAAGCTGAGCCCTTTTGGATACGATATGCTATACGTTGCACTACATGGGCAACTGCTATCCCGTTAAGTTGTACCTCTATTTGTCTTTTTTACTCTCACGCCATTTAATGCTTGTGTGGTTTAACATCTTTAAGTATATTGCCCACCACCACCGAGTGAAACAATGTGCCCCATAGAGTCGTCAATGAACGTAATACCACTACTTCAAGCACGAGCATACCGAATATCATACCGTGTTGCAGCCTTGGGCATTCACGCTTGGTTGTCATTTTAGCTATTCTGTTTTTGTGTCTGTCTTATATAGGTCAACTTGCATGATTGAATGTCGCTCAAAAACGAACGAAAAATAATGGTTTAGATGTGATAGTTCAGTGCAGTCCCGCTCAAAAATAACAAAGGGGTCGAAAAATTCAGCATCTGGTGCTCGCCAGTTACTTTAGGTCTCTAGACCGACAAGCTGCAAAAGTACTACGACGAGACATTTCGCCAAAACCTTCGGGAGTGCGCATAAATCTAATATGCGACCCCGTGCCGCTGTTGTAGGGGATGAAAAAGATCACACGCTCTTTACGTACTGGTCATAAGTCACTAGAAAGCACTATCAAGAAATTGTATTGCTTATTAAGCAGGACATCCTCCACTGTCTTTAGCTAAGCTACGAAATAAATTTTTTTATGGGAACGACACGAGTTGCTACGGTAGAAATGAAGAAGCAGAAGCAATAAGGAACCCAAGCTCAAGTTTGGGTGCGATGCTCGCGCGGCCGTGCTATGCGTCACAAGGGGCATACGCTGCCCGCGATGGCGGTTTGTCGCCGGATTTGGCAGCCGCGGCGGTAAGGACACGAGCGCGCACGCGCTCCTCATTCGGCCTGAGCACTACTAGTCAGCAATAGTTACATTGTGACGCACCACAGGTGTAATCCGAGAGCTCTGCGCACGCGCGCGCGGAAGCGGCAGTGTTGTGGCCTTGCACATTCCCAGTTGCTATAAGAGCAGTGGGGCCGCTCCACGTTGCTTTGGAAGCCTAAAGATACTTATCAGATGTTCAACGCTAGCTTAGAATGCGTACTCGTCGATATATGGTATTATTTTCGGCAGTTCGTTCATGATGAATGCAAAACAATATTTTTTTCTGGTATACCGCTCTTTGATACATTAGAAAAAGGAAAATGACGCATACGAACGTTGTTTTCAACTTCGTTTGCCCTTTCATGATGGCATGCCTCCCATAGTGCCCACACAATTGCAGCAAACCGTATTTATGGGTGAGCAATATACTTTTACGACACTGCACGCTTTCCCATCTTTTATATCCGAATGCTACTGTGTGTTTGTTTTTTGTGTTTCTTTAAGAAGGCCTTGACATAAATGTCTTAACATGAGCGAATGAGACGACTGTTGACTTGTCCGTGCTCCATTTTCTTTGTTTCTCTGCGGTGGAAGTAAACAGCTGGAAACTGCCGCTGTGCCCTTAATTCAGTTTTTTTCAGTCAGCGCCACAGTTTCCGTTGAGTCGTCTTCAAGACACGGGCGCAACCTATAAAGTTTAGATTTACTTTGCCTACGTCCTTTGCTTTCATTCAGTTTAATCGCGCAGCGGCAATGGCGCTTGGTATATTTGGTGACTACTGACTTATTGCGCAAGTTTAGCAGATGCTAAATGTGCGCGATAAGAATATGAATTCGCCTGCTCTAATAATAAGCGTGCTGCATTCGGCGTATGCAGTGGTGCGGCGTGATCGTTTCTCGTCATTAAGGCGATAGCGTTAAAAAGTACGTTTCGCAGAAATTCCGGTGTCGGCGGCGGCGTCGTCTTCGGTTGTTTGGGAAAAAGCAGTGTTGTCCGTAAGCGAAAATACGAGATAGATGCAATTAAAGATATGAACCGGGGGGCGTCCGCACTTTGGCTTTGCTCTTCTCGCCGCCTCCAAGATAGACGGACGCGCGGCGTGGAAAAGTGCTGTTGAAGAAGGCCTTTACCTGTACTATCTGTATGCCCCGTATGTGTGCGTGTGTGTGCGCGCGCGCACGCAGATATCGCTATCGCGTTCAACTCTTAAAGGTGAAGCTTAAGGGACCCCCACTCTTTACATCAGTGTCAACGAATAAATAGCGCAATACGAATATGACTCGTCGATCTGAAACAAGTGCGTTATCAGCTGCTGTATTGCTTGCCAGCGTAGGTGTACCAGGACGCGACTCCTTCACTATATCTGAATACAACTAAAGGGCAGGCCATTCTGAACAGTTACTGTTTCCGTCTCTTGTCTTAGATGTGCTGTCTAATAGAGATGCTTGTGGCGCTGGAAGGCTCGAAAGTACTGAAGATGTAGACGTCTCCTTCACAGCAGATGTGTTCCTTCCAGCGGACGCCCGGTGACAACGTCAGCGCCGCTATATAATTAATGTAAGTGGCTTCTACGGAGGTCGAAATTTTTCAGATTTTTTTTAGCACTTCGGGTCCATTTTTAATTTCGGAGCCTTTTTTGAAAGTGACCGTATCAAAACAATGGTAGTTCGACCACTTGAAAATGACTGTACCAGAAGTGTATTTTGAGGCGTTATCTGCACAACTACATGTGAGTGAGTCCGCACTGTCTGCCTTGACATGCCGAAGCTTCATGCGCATGAAACATCGAAGTGATTTTGCAAAAAAAGAATAAAAGAAAATGAAAGACAAGTAGTGTGCAGCAAGTGACCACGATGTGCAACTTCTGAGCTTGAGTAATGGGAAGCTATGACAGTGCGGATAGTAAGTGACTCCTAGCTACTCTCTCCTCCTCCTATCTGCAGCTGTGTCGCATAATGGCAAAGCTTGAAGCGCGGCAGGACAAATAAGCTTTCATATATACCATATTTGGCTAGGCGTTTCAGAGCGTGGTAAGTAGCCCTACATATTTAAGTGATGTTTGAAGAGCACTCACGTAATTTTCGGCTAACCCCGTCATTTGACGCTCCTTACAAGCAGGCCTACCTTGGCGGGGCAGCATTAAATTGAGACGTTTGTCAAAAATATAGTTCCGGGAAATTTTGGTGGGTCCTGATTGGTTGGAGCGCTAACGTATTTCGCAGTGATACTTAGGTGTGGTGACCCTGGTGCTAGTGTTGATGACTACAGCATTTTGAACTGAGCGAAGCACGAACACAATAACGAAGAAAAGACAAGCGTTTGATGGTACCTCGCTTAACCTACGCTTTCTGCTTCGCCACCTTGAGTGGCCCAGGACACATAGCACAGATAAAGGGTCATGTTCACGTTGCCGTTTACAGGTGTGATTTGAGTAAACAGATGCGAGAATGCACACGTAACAGCATTTGACGGAAAAGCGAAAGCCATTACTGCGCTTAACCGTATGTACGCTCACGAAAGCGCTTCCTTGTTTCGCCCAAGCCGGCTGATAAATATATGGGGCGGCCGGCACTCAAAACGGACGCATGCACCATGTTCTTATCTTACAATACCGTGATTATGCTGCGGTGTTTGTTTTGAAGGCGTTGGGCAACGGTGTACTGCGCTCAGCGCGCACATCCATGTTATTTGCACTTTTTCATTTTTGTGTTTCTTAATGCAATCGGTACAGGAACCGTCATGTTCTTCACGTTCTCATGGTGAATTATTCAGGGCGCTATAGGGTTGCCTAGTGACAGGGAAAGACCCCGTGCGAAAGATAGCGCAGCCGGTTTTATATGAAAGCTACTGCAAGAATTTTGCTGCTTTCTTTTTCTAGCTTCGAATACTTCTAGATAGGAGTAACGCCTACGGAAAAATTGTGAAATTTAGAGGCTTTAGTTTGGTTTAACTGGTTTAAAGCGGTACGGAACATTCCATATTGTAGTTGTGATCAAGCAGAAAAGTTTAGTTGCGCTTACGGTTCCCAGAGGTAGCATTGGGGCATTACAAGTAAGAAGTGAGAATAATCTTTCTAGCACTATATTAGAATAGGAGCATTAGTGCCAGTGGACGATAGCAATAGTAGAAGATGGCGGAAAAATAGAGCATGTGACTGTAGCGCACACTTCTGGCAGTTTTAACTAAGAAGCGTCCATAATTGACACGTGGGTTGGTGTGGGCAGGATAGCTGAAAGAAAGATTTCGAATTGTAAATGAGTCATTTGTCTTGTTTCGGAGTACCGTTTCTAAATAATAATATTGATACTTTCTTCTGATATAGAATGAGACAGCCTCGATAATTTAAAAAGTGAGATATATGCTACGAAAGCGCGAATATAATGGTCTGTTGATGCCAAGCACTTCTTTTGCCGGATGATCCCAGACGTTCGGAATTTAAAGCGCGAAATAATCATCTGGAACGAACGCAAAAGCAGAACTATTATTCTGGTTATTAAATGCACACCGTGCACTGAGGTAGGAGAGGGACCAGCAGTGGTTTCATGGCCTACAAATGGTTTAGTTTTCTGCAAGTCACGCACGTCAATGTGACACGTGGCACAAAAAGACAGCGAAAAGGCTTGCAAGTCAGCGCCACGTTGTCGGCTATGGATTGACAGCCACTGAATTTAACACCAGGATGAAGTTTATATTTGCGATCAAGAACTTATTGCTTCACTTTCGCAGCCTCGAAAATGAACCTTACCTGAAGTTTTCGAACGGTTGCAAGCCTTTGCGTCTGGTGCGCAAGTGTGCATTTACGGGAAGCTGCGGCTACAGATTTACGCGAACACAAAATGTAAGCATGTGCTTCTGAGAAAGTCGCCCGCACTTTCATGCTGGCAAAAATCACTTGTATTTTTCTTTCATTTGCAGTAAATATCTTGGTAAATTCTTCTTATTATTATTATTATTATTATTATTATTATTATTATTATTAGTAGTAGTAGTAGTAGTAGTAGTAGTAGTAGTAGTAGTAGTAGTAGTCGTGGCGGTTGTAGTAGTAGATGCATTTTGAGGGATATAATAATGCTAAAGGCGGCCAACTATGGCGAACAGTAGTATTGATCAAAAACCATTGTGATTTCGGTCCCCTTTTAAAAGGTTGCGCCTCTGGGCAGCGACGTATACGTAGTACGCCTTCGGCTTGTACATTTCGCTTCAACGTATTTGCGCTATGACTCGCGTACTATTCTGTATTAGCGTGCTATTGGGTGCCGATGATGCTACAGATGTTCCGCGAAGCCGCGGTGCTAATGTACACGCAGTCTTGTGTGCTGAACTAGCCTACTATGTTTACATGACAAGAACTTAGGGTTCTGTCTCACTCGGCGCTCTCTGAAACCGAAACTGCGACTGGGTGCTGTAAAATTTTTCCAAATAATTAACCGTCGCGCTCTCGAGCAAACCAACTTTTCAGCCGTGATAAGCGGGTCGTTAGCTACTTTTCACAACACAAAAAAACGAGACGCATAATTTTTGTGTCGGTGCTCCTTTAAACCGAGCGAGTTATTCAGGAGGGTAATATTCAGCCACAAAAAGACACAATTTAATGGACTCGGCGAAGACCACAATATTTATAATAAGAACTAGAAAGTGCGACAGAATATACAAGCGCCCACAAGTATGGAAGAGTGAGGCCGAGGGAGCCCTGCAAATGAATGATAAAATAAAAATGACAGGACCTGTCGGATAACAGTATATTTGGGGAAAATACGTGGGAAGTACCTGCCAATACACATCTTTCGGCTGTCAGATTGCACCTGAGAGCAGCAGCATGAACTTGTGCGCAAGTAAAATTCGAAAGACGTTTTCTTTTTCGTCAACTGTATCTTTGTTGTATCGTTCTATGTTTCTGTTGTACTGTGTCTTTCTTTTTTGCTAAGAGCCAGAGAAGTGAAGAGTACAGACTATTACAGGGTGAGCGTCGTAATGAGTTTTTAGTCGAGATTTTTAAGTACGGTCGTTACACCTCGATGTTCGCGATATTTTCGCAAAGCTCTTGTATTATGTTTATTCATGATGGAGCTCGCGTCAAGAGTTCAACTAGAGCGCAAAAAAAAAAAAAAAAGAAAACGTTTCAAACCCTCCATCACCCTTACTCCTTTTTCGGTCCCGTAAGTTCTTGGAAGACACGCAGGTGGTGTTGACTTTGGATTTCTATTGGAGACCAGTCTCGTACTGCTCTTCTATTGCTGCGGTTTTCTGGCCCCCGCCGATTTTCGCAGGCGCGTTATGATTTCGTCATAACGTTTGTTTCTACGCCCGTTTGTTTCAACGTTTGTTTTGTGTAATCATATGAGCTCGCCGTTTGTTCTCGCACTTTTCCAATTTCCAAGGGATTTTCGCCAGATTCCTTTGAGATGTTTCGCCTCCATGGCAGCTTACACGAGCTCTGCATTTCACTGGCGCTCTTGATGCCTGTCTGTCCCTCCCCACACTGGTTTCTTGCTGACCCATTATGTACCTGCTTGTTTCTTTTTCTTTTTTTTGCATTTCAATCCCTACGTTTTTGTCCATGCAGCAGCTGTGGCTGTCTCTAATAACGCACAAGAAGTAGCAGTTCTTGGACATTTAAAGAATTGATATGTCCAGTCAAAAAACGATGATAATTCCATTCATAATTATTATGTAGAAATTTCCTAAAATTATCAATTAACTTCCGCTTTCTTTTCAACAAAATATATCTTTTCACTGAAAGAGAAGCAATAAAAAATACTCATTTTAGCAGAATGAGAGGCTCTAATTAAGGTTTAAAACATCAAACATTTATTAATAACTGCGTAATACATTTACACGTTCTCTCTGGTACAGTTTTAAAAGTTTCGCATGAAGCGCCTGAGCCACTCCCACCTGAAGAAAACTGCAAACGTTCGCCAGCTTACTAGGGAACCTATTAAGCTGCCCCATTGAGTGCCTAGAAGCTTGAAGTCTTTCAAAGCAGAAAGAACACATGTTAATTTAGTGTATACCAATAACAACACACATTACACGGGGGAGTGCACATGGCATATCTTGAGTGCTGTATAATAAACGCCGCTGCCTCGGGTGCATGTCAGTTGGACACATGAAGCTAAGTAGCTAAGGCCCGACAGGTGATCTTGATGTATAAACCACCTCGTAACTTCGTTATTCTAATATATTAGAAGAAGCGCGCGTTGGAAGTCGACAGGAGAAGCCGTCCAGGCTGGCGTTAACTATTCGGGTAATCGGTTGACAAAAATTGACCTAAGGCCTCTTTGGCAGCCTTAACTGTTAGCCAGAATGTCAGCAAAAACGTTTTCTTGAGGTAATCGCGCAAATTTACCCAGACATGTCTTTCGCACAGCAGTCCTTCAATATTAACGTCCCTACGTTACTTACAGAATTCCATAATTAAATCAGAGGCGTGTAGACACTGGTCTATTTTATCATGGTTCATTTTAAAAAAATTCCCATGCATTTCCCGAGCACTTCCCTCGAGAGATGAAATTCGGTCGTTTCGTTAGCGCTATGCTGTAACGTTTAGTACAATGCATGTAGCTGTACCGCATGCCACTGTGTTTTAATGCTTGCACTTTTAAACAGTATACGGCTTGCTGCACTATTATATCTGAAAAAGCATTCAACATGAGCTTTACATACCACACCACGATCTGGCATAAAGCAAGCCGTAACGGAAGATTTTTCAGTAAATACCGCAATGCTTCACCATTTGTGATATCAAACGCGGAAATGTTATTACGTCGGCGGCAACAGTGACATTTCTCTCCTCTTTTCTCATTTTTCTTCCCCTTCCGTTTCCCTCTCATCCGGTGCTGACTTTCCTATAGAACTATAAACAATGACTTTCCAATACAACTATAATTAATTTTTTGTAACTATGATGACGTGCAAGAAAGAATACGGAAATAATCGCACCAGCTAGATTGATTTCATGCATATTATGCTGTACTTTAAATCGAATGTGCAGAAACTGAGACACATGTATCCACAGACATTATCTACACTCATTATACATGATCAAGGGGATCTTGAGCAGTGGCTCTCTTCTCCAACTGTGAGCGTATAACCAGATAACAAAGACATCCTCGTAGTGTGCTTCTTTTTTATCTATCTATCTATCTATCTATCTATCTATCTATCTATCTATCTATCTATCTATCTATCTATCTATCTATCTATCTATCTATCTATCTATCTATCTATCTATCTATCTATCTATCTATCTATCTATCTATCTATCTATCTATCTATCTATCTATCTATCTATCTATCTATCTATCTATCTATCTATCTATCTATCTATCTATCTATCTATCTATCTATCTATCTATCTATCTATCTATCTATCTATCTATCTATCTATCTATCTATCTATCTATCTATCTAGCCGCCTACGTCTGACCGCTCTCCTGGTCGTATCCATAACTTCTAACATACCAAAAAAGTCACAGTTTCGCTGCAAGGGCGAAGCAATTAATGTCATAGCAATAAATCGGAATCTCACACAAAGAACGAGAAGAAGCTCGATACTTGCAGCGCCTGTCACAGTTGTTACGTCTTTGTGCTTGAGCAACGCGCTGCAAG
Organism: Rhipicephalus sanguineus; assembly: GCF_013339695.2. Taxonomy (NCBI): domain Eukaryota; kingdom Metazoa; phylum Arthropoda; class Arachnida; order Ixodida; family Ixodidae; genus Rhipicephalus; species Rhipicephalus sanguineus. The sequence goes on along the minus strand of NC_051180.1, from coordinate 131,586,779 downwards.
TGTCGACAATGGAGAATCAGATGCTCTTAGATATTTCTTTTTCTTTTAAACTGCGGCGCGCAGAGTTACCCGCTGCGTTTCTTGCCACACGGAAGCGTCTGATGCAAGGTGTGCCCAGGGTTCTTTGTTTATTTCTCCTTTCACATCACGAGCGGGTACAGAAAAGGGCCACATTGTCGTGCGCATCTCAAGGGCAGTTTTCAAATTGAAAGAAAGTTAGGAGCGTTGCGTCTGCAAGTGTCGACAATGGAGAATCGCGCGCTCTTAGATATCTCTTTCTTGTATACATACTTCATCAATATCTATATAGTTGATCAAAATTGTAAATGAATAAAACATTGTGTATATATGTATATATAACGACGTGGGTCACGTCTTCATACTGTTACGGTGAGATGCGTTTATTTACAAGAGATGATGGATGCGAAAGTCCAGGGATCGAGCAGATCACAGTTCGTGCCCCGCATCGTTCTCCTCTTCTTCCATGCGTTCCCCCAGTATCGTAGCAATTCCCCCTTTGCAGACGATGCCCACCGCGCGAGTCAGGTTTCGTTGCGACGTTGAAAGCGTTTAAGGCAGGCAACATACACGACGTTGGTCTTGCTTGAGCGGCGGCCAGTAGACAAGAGCCGACATATCACGTACCTGACATCGCTGAGACGTTCCATGACAACAAAGGGGCCAGTGTAGTTGGCTAGGAACTTTTGGCATAGGCCACACTTGCGAAGCGGCGTCCAAAACCACACCAAATCGCCTTTCTCGTACAATACGTGTCGGTGACGTCCGTCGTAACGGTTCTTAGAGCGTTTCTGGGAAGCGAGAGTACGAAGGCGGGCGATACGCCGGGCCTCTTCTGCACGGCAAAGGGTTTCGTCGAGAGTAGGTTGGTCGGTTTCAGAAAACGGAAGAATAGTTTCAAGAGCTGTGCGGGGTTGGCGTACGTAGAGCAGATAAAATGGACTGTTTCTGGTCGTCTCGTGCTGTGCAGTATTGTAGGCAAAAGTTATGAAGGGCAAGACGGCGTCCCAAGTTTTGTGTCCGGAATCAACATACATGGAAATCATGTTGACGAGAGTTCTGTTGGTTCTTTCAGTTAAAACCGTTCGTCTGCGGGTGATATGGGGTGGTGTGACGAAAATGAGACTTAGGAAGACGAAGCAGGTCTTCAACTACATCAGTAATAAATTGCCGCCCGCGATCACTGATGATAACACGTGGGGATCCTTGGCGTAATATAATGTGCGACAGCACGAACTGCGAAACTTGAGTGGCCGTTGCTGCAGGAATTGCCGCAGTTTCGGCATACCGTGTCAAGTGGTCGACGACCACTATAATCCATCGGTTGCCGTTCGTTGATCGCGGGAAAGGACCGAGCAGGTCAACACCAACGACCTCAAATGTAGAACCAGGGTGTGCTATGGGACGAAGTAGTCCTGCTAGCTCGGTTGTCGGACGCTTGTAGCGTTGACATTGCTCACAGCTAGCAACGTATGCAGTCACACTTTGACGCATTTTCGGCCAAAAGAAGCGTTCTTGTGTGCGCTGAAATGTCCTGGAAAAACCCATATGTCCAGACGTAGGGTCGTCGTGCATAGCTCGGAGTACACGATGTCGCAAACTTATTGGCAGAACTAGAAGTAAACGGGCGCGTATGCCGGAATAATTCTTCTTGTAAAAGGCACATCCTTGTTGAGTAGGCACGTCAAAGGGTAAGCGAGGTCGGCGAACTTAGGCACGAAGCGACGGAAGTACGAGCATAAGCCCAAAAAGCTTCGCAACTCTCGTACAGACTGAGGTGGTTTGAAGCTGCTGACTGCAGCGACCTTCTGAGGGACGGGTCGAACTCCATGCTTGTCAACCAGGTGACCGAGAACCAGAGTCTCACGGTTGCCAAAGTGACACTTCTTAGAAGTCAGGGTGAGCTTAGCTTTCTCAAGGCAGGTTAGAACAATGTCAGACGACGGTTGTGCTCATCGAATGTACGGCCAAAACTTATAATGTCGTCAAGGTAGCAAAGACAAACTTCCCACTTTAGTCCACGCAAAACAGTGTCCATAAAGCGCTCAAACGTGGCTGGAGCGTTACACAGGCCAAAATGCATTACATTAAATTCGAAGAGACCGTCTGGGGTTATGAATGCCGTTTTCTCTTTGTCATTCGGATGCATGGGAATTTGCCAATATCCAGACCTGAGATCCACGGATGAGAAGTACGACGCAGAATGCAAACAATCAATGACGTCATGAATCCTGGGAAGCGGGTACACATCCTTCTTAGTAACGGAGTTTAGGCGTCTGTAGTCCACGCAGAATCGCCATGTACTGTATTTCTTCCGGACAAGAATCACAGGGGCATCCCAAGGGCTACATAATTCTTGGATTACCTTTTTTTTAACATCTCTTCTACATGTTCAGCAATGACCTTGCGCTGTGCAGATGAGACACGGTACGGTTTCTGCCGGATAGGGTGAGCGGATCCTGTGTCGATCACGTGACGATGTAGGTTGTCGGTTGGTTGCTCCAGTGCTCCTGATAGGGGCACGTCGTACACCGTGGCATCAACGGCAGCACACATTGCATCGTATGACAGAGAGGTATCACTGGCACGTGCCCTTGTCGGGGTGACAGCATTACGTCGTCCAAGTTCTTCGCGCACGATTTGTCTAATCGTTGCGGCAAGATCGCAGGGTGGTGTTGGAGTGACGTCGACACTTCCAACGGTAGTGACGTTGGCGAGTCTACCAAACTTGGGAGTAATGCGCCTAGCCTTCAGAGTCTAAACGTGCGGCAGTGTTGAATTACGTCTGCTACAGTCAGGAAGGTGTCCTTTCCGATGAGGAAATTGTAGACATCTTCAGCAATCCCTTTGAGGAGATGCCCAGCCTTGTCATCTTCTTTCATGCGTGGGTCTACAGACTTACACAATTTCAAGATCTCCTCAATGTAAGTTGTGCAAGTCTCGCCGGGCACTTGAGCACGCTGCATTAAAGTTTGCTCAGCGCTCTTCTTCTTCATTGAAGGGTCCCCGAAGCAGCTCGCTATTTCCTTCTGAAACTCTTCCCACGTCGCTATTGTTTCTTCGTGGTTTTCGAACCACACCAACGCCGTTCCTTCAAGAAACAATCCGACGCTGGTCAACCGCGAGACCGAATCCTAACGGTTGTATCTACTCACACGATTGTAGTGTTCAAGCCATTCGTCGACGTCTTCATCAACCTTACCAGAGAAGGTTCGTGGCACCATTTGTTGGGGCCACGTAGCGCCAGACGAAGACCGCGTGTTGTCGCCGTCAGCAATCGGGTCCATAGAGTGGGGTGGTAGTCCGGCCAGTCGGCGGCTTCGGCGTAGCTCCATATGTAGCGCTTCCGTGATGGTTCACCCGGGATTGCTCTGCTGAACCCCGCACCTCCACCAATACTGTTACGGTGAGATGCGTTTATTTACAAGAGATGATGGCTGCGAGAGTCCAGGGATCGAGCAGATCACAGTTCGTGCCCCGCGTCGTTCTCCTCTTCTCCCATGCGTTCCCCCAGTATCGTAGCACTATGATGGTAGAGGACTTGTACGGAAGATTCACGGTTTTTCCCGACCTTCTCCGAGCCAGCACTTCAATCATGGCAGAAGTGTTGAAAGGCGGGCAAGTTGGTATAGATTCATACTGAAAATTGGCAGCGCAAACAAACGGGACGCAGAAGAGGAACGCCTGTTTGTGTTCCTCTTCTGTGTCCCGTTTGTTTGCGCTGCCAATTTTCAGTATGAACTTCAATCATGATTAACTTCGTGGACATGGCGTGATTTTTTTCTTTTAAACAGCGGCGCGTGCAGTGCCCCACTGCGTTTCTTGCCACACGGGGGCGTCTGATGCAAGGGGTGCCCGGTATCCTTTGTTTATTTCTTCTTTCACATCACGAGTGGGTACAAAAAAGGGCCACTTTGTCGTGCGCATCTCAAGGGCAGTTTTCAAATTGAAAGAAAGTTAGGAGCGTTGCGTCTGCAAGTGTCGACAATGGAGAATCGGGCGCTCTTAGATATCTCTTTCTTGTATATATACTTCATCAATGTGTATATAGTTGATCAAAATTGTAAATTAACAAAACATTGTGTATATATGTATATATAACGACGTGTGTCACGTCTTCATATGATGGTATAGAGGACTTCTACGGAATATTCACGGTTTTTCCCGATCTTCTCCGAGCCAGCACCTCAATCATGATTAACTTCGTGGACATGCCGTGATTTTTTTTTCTTTTAAACTGCGGCGCGTGCAGTGACCCGCTGCGTTTCTTGCCACACGGGGGCATCTGATGCAAGGTGTGCCCGGTGTCCTTTGTTTATTTCTTCTTTCACATCACGAGTGGGTACAGAAAAGGGCTACTTTGTCGCGCGCCTCTCAAGGGCAGTTTACAAATTGAAAGAAAATCAGGAGCGTAGCGTGATAGAAAACACGCTCAAGCTCCTCCGAGATTTGCTTACCACCAGCGGTAAATGGTGTATATAAATAGCGCGCCGTTATTTCGCCGGCGCATGCATGGGGCATGGTTGAGTTTTCCAAAGCAGCGGGCTGGGGAGCGAGGGGTCGATGGTTCGAATCCCCGGTCGGGTGCTTCGAAATTTTTTTCTTCTGCTTTATTTTTCTTTGTGCCTATTTTATATATACACACACATGTAAATATCTGGGGCGCGCCGGCGACGGCAAAAATCAGCCGAGAGTGTCCATATAATTGCTATCGCAATAATTGGCATAGCAGGGGATCAGTGTATGACGAACACGACTCACTGGTGATGACATGAATAACGCAAAACGCCTACCGCGTGCGTAATGAAATCAATTCGCTCAGTCACGTGTGTCACGTACCCGCATACCACAGTTCATGTTATGCGGGCATGAGCCACCGGTGATCCACAGTCTCAATCAACACATTAACGGCGAACATACGCATTGAAGCGCAAGGCGAGTGAGGGAGCTGAAGACAGAACACCCCTGGAGGACGCTCGACTGCTATCCACTCGTCCACGTGGTCCGCCAGAATGACGCAGTGTCCATTTCAATTGCCTCTGGGCGATGTCCTCATGCTTACCTAGGATGACGTCAGTGTAGTTAGTGGAGCATATGCGCAAACGGGTATGCGCCTGCGCAAGAAGACGACAAGAGACCGGTGCTGTGATTGCGCGAGAGTCTGTGCTGCTTTGCGGGCCTTGCACTGCTTTACCGTGTGGTCGTCCTTCACCCCGACCTCATCGCATCAATAAACCTCGTCGCATTTAGCGGAGGTTGCTGAGATTCCTCGAATCGACCTTGAGCTCCGCTCTCGCAAGTTCCCAGCGAGACCACCGGAAAACATAACAGACGCAGTCCATTCCCAGCCAGACCCACCGGCAGCCGCGTCCTCCTGCACTGGTGCTATCCGTCAACGGGACCCACCCATTTTCAGCGGACGCGGTGAGCACGAGGTCGAAGAGTGGCTCTCCTTGTACGAACGCGTAAGTGCCAGTAACAAGTCAGACGACGATTCTAAGCTCACCTACGTGATATTCTATTTGGCTGACGTCGATCAACATTGATTCTCCAAACATGAATCCGACATCTAAAATTGGCGAGCCTTCAAGACCCTTTTGAGCGAAGCGTTAGGCCGACCTGAGGTTTGCAAGCTCCGCTCTGATCAGCGTCTACGCCACCGAGCACAGCAGCCTGGCGAAACATTTCCGAGTTACATTGAGGATGTGCTAGACCTCTGTAAGCGGATTAACCCCTCTATGCCGGAAGAAGAGAAGATACGACACATTCTCAAGGGTATAAAGGATGACGCGTTCCAGACGTTGCTGGCAAAGAGCCCACCCACTGTCGCTGTGCTGGTAATTCTATGTCAGAGCTTTGATGAATTACGCTGTCAGCGTTCCATCGCTCACCAAAATGTCCCACCACCAGATTAGAACTCGGGCATCGCACTAGCAAACGGCAACTCACTCCAGAGCACACTGCCTCACATGATGAAATATTTTATTATAGAGGAAGTGGCCCGACAGATCTCGTCGTTGCCTGAAGGCGACGTTTCCGCCGCAAGTCTGCCTCCGACAATGCAGCAGGCCATACGGACCGAAATTTGCGACATCCTTCCTAGAGTTCCGGCCGCTTACCCGTCCCCTTCTGTGACATCACCGCTATTAGGTGCCGGCTGTGCTCCGCCTGCTCAATCTTCATCTCTCAGCTGTGGTCGCGCGGTCCCCACCACATCCGAAGTACCACCCCATCGGCACCACCCCATCCCCCTCGCCTGCAGTTTACAGGCTCTTACAACACTTCCGTACAACAGACGCGTGGCGCACCCAAGACAACCGCCTTATCTGCTTCTCGTGTGGCATTGCTAGCCGTATTGCGCGTGTCTGCAGCCGCCGTACTGCAACTGCATATGCCACCTTCGGAACGCCTAACTAGGCGCCGCAACAATCCACCACATCTGCATCTGCACAGATACGCTCCGACTAGGATGGCCGCTCAGATAGACATCGTTTCCCACGTCCTTGTCGCCGGTCGCCATCGCCTGTGCGTCGTCTACCACCTTCTGATGAGGGAAACTAATCGGTGCAGTTCCGGAGGCAAGAACTGCAACTTCGAAATTCTCAAGGCCTATATTTTCGCCGCAAAATATTATTGATGTTGATGTTGATGTTGAGGAAGTCGCCGCACAAGCGCTTATAGTTACCGGGACCGCCGTTTCTGAGATGGACGAGACACTTTGTCGAAGACTCATGAAAGTGACAACCTCTCTCTCTCTAGCATCGTACTATCCACGGATAGAGCGCAACGCATACATCCTTCGGCTGTGTGTACGTCGCGCGTCGTCATTGAAGAAATTCTGTACATCATCAATGTTTTTGTTCTGCCATCTTGCTCTCATGACCTCATCCTCGGTTGGGATTTCCTTTCACGTCATGAAGCTGTTATCGATTGTTTACGCGCGGAAGTGTCTCATGTGTCTCTCGTGCCAGTATGTGAATTTTCATCGCCCGGTCGTTCTCCTCTGACCTGCAAACTCGTGGTTGATGCCGCCACTAACTGGCCTCCAGAGGCATCAGTCCTTGTTACCTTTTTGTGTACTGCTCAACCTGACGCCACGGTGGTGTTTACGCCATCTGACGTGTTTCCTCAGCCTGAGGACATTGTTCTTCCATTTGCCCTTCTCACTATAGTGCGTCTGGATCAGGCACAGTGCTCGTCACAAACCACTGCAACTAACCCGTTGCCTTAGGACTTTAGGATATGCACAACCTGTCGACCACATTGATGATCTTGATCTTCCCAATGACCCCTGCCGTTGCTTAATTGACGCAATCACGGCTGTGTCTCAACCATCAAGTTCGTCAGCTTTCGAAACCGCCATTGACGCAGATCTCTCCCCCTCTCATCGCGGCCAACTTCTTGCTCTCCTTGACAAGTTGATCTCTTCTTTTGACTTTCATTAAACTTCGCTGCGTCGCACCACGACTGTCACACATGCCATCGGCGCCGGTTAACACTCCCCCCGGCGACAGCGACTTTAGAGCGTTTCCGCTGAAGAGCACCGCGTCGTTACTGAACAATTGGACGACAGGCATTACCGCAGAGTCACACAGCCTTCTGAAAGGCCTTGGTCATCACCTGTGGTATTGGTAAAGAAAAAAGATGGCTCCGTTCGATTTTGCGTTGACCATCGCCGCATAAACAAGATTACAAAAATACGTCTATCCACTGCCACGAATAAGCGATGCTCTTGACTGTTTACAAGGCGCAAAGTATTTCACTTCCCTGCATCTGTGTTCTCGGTATTGGCAGTAACAATGGCTGAGTGTGATCGCCCTAAAACAGCATTTGTAACGCCGGATGGCCTATACGAGTTCAAAGCCATCCCATTCGGGCTCTACAACACGCCTCGAACATTTAAGCATAATATCTATACTATTCTTCGAGGCCACAAGTGGAAGACCTGCGTGTATTAACTGGATGACATCATTGCATTCATGAACGCCTCAAATTTTCAAGGCACTAGCCTCTTTAAAAGCCTTCAAAAGCTGATGCCGAACTCTTCGAACACATCTCGCACAGCTCGACACTTCGCGAAGTCACCTCGCCTCGTTCCAGTCATTGCACTCTCATATGGATGTGCCTCTGGCTGCCCCGACTTTCTGATTATGCTAGTGGGCTTCAGCTGCCAGCGTAGATTGTCAACTCGTTCTTGCTTTTTCTCAGTTTTTTTTTTTTTACTTTTCCCGGGTGAGTGTTATTTCTGTTTCTTTGCTTGTAGAAAGTGATGCTCGAAACCCTAAAACGTCCTCGTCATATCGGTGGGACCGTCTGCACTCACAGCCTGAAAATCTGTTCCTATCAGAAGTGTGCAGTCTATGATAAATCAAACACCACAAAACGTTTGCTACATTTGAATGCACAGATTTTAACCACTGTACTCCATCTTCCGCTCACCTAAACACACTAAATGCCTCTGTCAGATTGCTTAGTAATACATGACTAATCATTTCCCACTGTAACAGAAAACACGCTTTAGCTCTGGCATCAAGCTAAGTAGATGTATGTAAGGCTATAAAAATTTGTTTGAACCGTACAAAAGAGATAAAAAAAATATTGAAATGACTCGCGTTTGCTGACTTTGCATAAATGATAGTAGAGCGGGCAATGTAATTTGTGCATGTCCTTGCGCAAACACATCACGCGTTCTCACTTTAGTTTCGTAAGAGTAATGAAAATACGCTATTTTGTACGCACTCGTGGTGTATTTGGGTGCCCCTCATCCTGCCCATATGAGGCAGCATGCTAGGCATCCGCGAGGCAAAGCTCTCTGGTATTTATTAAAGAGCAACTCTCTCGATCCCTTTCGTAAATGGTTGCATCAACTCGCCCGTTGTACCCGTCACTACATCAGCAATATGCTTCCTTCCTTTTAGCGAAACCTCCGAAGTAAAAATAAAAATGCCAGGCCTGCGCGGAAAGCGCAGCACAGTCACAGCGAAAGCTGGAAGAGCGGCATTTCTAGAGCCCGTTCTAAACTCTCTTGGGGCTACTAATACAAGTACACTAGCAAGGTACGCACTACGCCATAAATCACGATATTTGTGAAATTGGGAAGCACCTACAACGCCATTATTCGTCATCGTGCGCAGAAGCGAGGTTCCAGCTACACATATGTAAGACATTATGTGCACTTTGTTTACGTGACGACTGATAACGATGAAGAATTGTGGCTCAGCCCTTTGTAATGGGTTGGAAGCTTTAAACGGCTCACCAGTTACGTAATTCGCATTGCGTGACGCCCGGTCGCTATTTAACTCTCCCACCATGCAATATAACATACATTGACGTGAGAAAGAGAGACAGAGAGAAGGGGGAAGAACTTTATTGAGCCCCTGAGGAAATGGATGATGGGCTTATGAGCTTCCTTTGCAACCAATGCAAGTGCACTTGCGAGGAACCCACTACGCTATAAATGATCATAATTTCTGTGAAATGGAAATGTTTACGTGACGACTGATGACAAGAAAATTTAGTGAATGATGAAAAAGATAATGACTAGTTCTGATTTCTGTGCACCGTTCTCGCCCCTGAACATAAAAGTTAAAGCAATCAAAAATGCACACAAATGCGAATAAAGAATCCATATTTATATAAATTTTTGACTGCAGTTACCTTTCTGTCTTATTGTGTTGGAACATGGAGTCACTCAAGCTGCGTTTAAATGAGGCCTTTTTTCGCATTCAGCAATACATGACATGACAAGAACTTTATTGGAGTCCTGAGGAACTGATAATTAGGGGAGCCAGAGGCCCCTCCAGATCAAGTCGGTGGCTCCGCCAAGATGGGCCGGAACTCGAAGTTCCGTCGCGGTGTAGTAGGCCCTCTGGACGGCCTGCAGCAATCTTCAACGGTACAGTTAGTATAATTTTATGTGAATGAGTGCCTAAACAACAAATGTGATGCACTAAACTCAACGTTGTTTACGACAGCAATATTCTTGAGCTTGATACAGGAACTACTTTCGTGTGACGGCTTAATAGGAGCACAAGTAAACTTGTCCTGGCTTGTAGACTACGTGCAGATCTTCAATACCTGCTTAGTGAAAACTTCATAAGCTTTAAATCCCGTATACTAACACACTTATATCCAGGGCCATGTAGCATGACAGCTTCGCAATTTTCAAAACATGAAGCGTAAAACAAGAAGTATCGCCGAAAAATACAAGCAAAAGTTACTCAACGGAAGCAGGGCAAACATACCCCATGTCAAGTAAAATTCGGGACAACACACGAGACTAACACAAAGGCTTTGCGTCAGGTTTGTTTTCTCTTCGCTGTTGTACGCAGCAGTTTTAACTTTTACGTGTGTTGTTCCCTGGTCGGCGCGTTCTTTTGAGAAAGATGGGAACCAATCAGTCGAAAGGATAAGTGACTTTGAAGTGAAGTGCGTGCTAAACAGTACTGACTTGGAAAGGCCCTAGTCGGGAAATCAACCCCGCGGGTGCTTTTCTAAAACCCCTGTTCTTGTGGATTATGCTTTAAACGCTCACATGCTGCTGCTAATGATTATTACATCGTTTGATTTTCATCTTTCCCAAAACCAACACAGCACGAGGCTGCCCCAGTTAACTTGTTACGCATGCAGAGCCGCAGCTAAATCAGCAGTTATTGAGAAAACAAAACCTTGGCAAATTGCAAGGAAACCGTTTGTATGCACGTCATTTTTATTTGAGAAAATGTGTGAAGATCAAAGGAACTAGAAGACTTACTCAAACTTATGACGGCGATAAAACCAAACAATTATTTGTGTTCGCAATCGCTAACTCAGTCTGTGGCTCATACTTTAGGCAGTATTTCAATACGGTTATTGTTTACTTGGCTGCCTTTCCAGCAAACGCCCTTAAGAATGTAATAGGCAGACCTAAACACCAATTATACCAGAATACCAGTGCTCAATCATCGTATACATATTCATTGTGTCAAGCTCGGTCAAATTACTTAATTGTTTCGATTCACGAACGAATAACATAACTCTTCTAATTAGCGTCAATTATAGGCAAACGGGCGTTAGGAAGGAAGGAAGGAAGGAAGGAAGGAACATAAAAGAGAGAAGGCAGGGAGGTTAACCAGACAGCAGTCCGCTTGGCTACCCTACGCCGGGGGAAAGGGAAGGGGAGTGGAAAGATGGAAGAGACAGAGAGAGAACAGCTTAAGAATGACACCACCTCCTACGAGCGTGCAGGTGGTAATAGAGCACTTTAGTGTGGTACAAGTGAAACCGCGCAACACGCTGTAATGGATGGGGTCCTGCGGGTCTAGTTTCGGCAGCTGTCCACATAGCTGATGTATTTAAGTGATGAGAACAAGTTCTTAATAGGAACATAGCTTTATTTACATAGTTACAAAGGAGATCTCATCCAACATTTCACATCATATTTCACATCTCAATTCACGTTTTTGTACAAAAGTCATCGGCTTTTATAGCAGTGCGTCTGCTAACATGGGAAGAGCCTCGAGAAGCGGTGACAGCAGCTCACGCCAAGCCGGTGTCTTGCCGTCTCGGTGCTCCTCCCACCAAAGTGGGCGAAGGGGACCGCTCAATACATCCGTTATTGAGCATGTTCAAGACGTTCAGTGGGGTTCATAAGTGCACCACACAATTAAGATTTACGAGTCCCACGCTTCGGCGACTCAATTCTGGGAACGCCAGGCGACAAAGTTGAGTTCGGAGGGCCGTTGACTTCGGAGGAGATATTTCAGGCCGGCCATTGTTTTGAGCACCTGATAAAGCTTACGTATGAGTTAAGGTGAAGACAGGCCCTGGTTCTAAGGTAACCTTTCCGGGGGCTCCGTCTCACGTTGAAGACACTGCGCAATGAGGGGTGCTCGCTACTCCTCCTTCGGGTTCCTCGGAACGCCCTCATGACGGGGTGCCTGGCTTACTCGACCACACGTACATAAGCTAATTCCAGAAAACGCTGGGTTCAGTTCCCCCGCTCAACGTCTGGTCCCGGGAGGAAAGCTCTCCAGCCGACAGGTCAATTCACAATGACGCCTGCCATGAAGAATTCCAGGTCTATCCGTAACAACGCTAAAATAAAACGGAGTCGCCCTGCGCATGCGCAGAACAAAATGACAGTTTTGAGCGTATCGTGCCTGTGCATTCTTCAACTGAGCGCGACAAGTTAACGCTCTTAGAAAATGGGGCAGCTCCATTATAAGTGAATGCTGGGTAAATGCATTGCACGCCCTGTTCCTGTGTTTCTCTTTTCGCGGCATTTTTTCAGGCCCGCACCTCAGGATCCGCTCCATACCGGCGTTTCGCTTCTGTTTCTCTGGCTGTCACCGTTAGATTTGCCTTACGTTGTTGCCAGCTGGCTGCTGTGTCCTGTTTTCTATATTAGGGCTAAGCAATCGAGGTAGTCGTTCATTCTCTGCTCGCTTAGCCGTTCTCGGCGGAAAAGACCCTTCGCCAAGCCGATGCCTTCCTATTGGCTGCTGTGGAGGAGCGCCTCTAGTGCCGAAACGCTCTGAAACTCTCCAATGATGGGATCGTGGCGCCCTCTCCAGGCCTCGCGGCGAAGCTCAGCGGCTGTTTCGCTTGGAACTGCGTGACCACGGTTGGGCGCCGATCACACCGAGCGCGGATCCAGAAAGCGGAAAGGCGGATCCGGAAAGGCGGATCCGGAAAGCGGGTGCGAATTATCCGCCAAAGCGGCAAATCCATGGCGGCTTGTCCGGATCGCGCCCAGGCCGATTTTATGCACGCGGAAAAGTTGGCCGCTTTGGCCGCAGCCAATCAGGGCCTAGACGCGCGCGCCCAGTATCGCGTAGTGCCGTAAGATGGCGACACGTCCACCGTGGATTGGTGAATTGCTCAGCCCGCGATGCGGAGCGTGCAAAAGGCAACGCGATCGGTCTGAACAGCCGCGCGCCCTCGCTGCCTTTCCGCTTTGAAAACCCGCTTGCGTGCGCCGCGTTCGGTGTGAACGTGCTATTAGCCTTCGGTCTATAAGTACATTCCGCTTAATAGCGTTTAGCGTGGAACACCTGGTTGCGCCCTCGTAGCGACCCACTTGGTACGTGTATCGACTGCTCCTGTTGCCTTGTGCAACTCGTTCGCACACAGCAAATGCTGCTGGCTATCGCTCTGAGCCGTGTTGCTTCGGTAATAGAGTATATGGACGATAACCCAACGCTGTTCTCGATATCGATTTTAGGTTCAATACGCTACTGTCTAAAGAAAAATCTTGTTTACCTTGTATTCGCGTTCATGCTGCGACGAAACGCTCGCAGGTAGCATTAAACAAAACTGCAGTCTGAGGAACGAGATAACGCTAACACAAGTAATTACAGAGTCATTAAAACTCAGATAGCGCGTTTTGCTTCCATCTTTCCTGCCCTTAGCTTTTTGGCTTTTTTTTTCTTTTTCAAGTCAGAAAGAGATACCTACTTTAAAATTATGGTGGAGATGTTAGCCCGCCTGACCGCCTGGCTTGTTATTCCAGGTGCTAAGTGGCGATATGAGCCGGACGACAAAAAAAACCTAAAAGCAGCTCTTCAGATTGACAAAAACAACAGATATGTGTAACATGTTTGGTGCGATAAGAAGAAAGAAAATGACTAAGCTTTGCATGAAGTGTCGCAAGGCTTGAAACAGAGAAACTCGTCGATTCTGAAGTCCTGTCTAGTCGCTTCTAGGTCACTGCTAGGCTTGAGCTAGGTGATGCTTCACGTTGACGTAATTCTCAGCAGAGAGAGGTTCGAGTAAAACCCTAGACAGTCACAGAGGCGACACGGATGTCCAAACTCCAGATACAGAAACTCGCACTGAAACCGAGCATTCACACCTCTCATAAATCTAAGGGCAGGTCGTCCTTGGCGTAGGGCTTCCATCACTTCGGAGTCTTCTCGCAGCCGCCGTTGCCTTTCCCGTTCCTTAGCATTCTTTCGTCGTACGTACTCGGGGTCTTCGGCTCGCCGGCGCCGCTTCGCAGTCATTTCTTGCGGTAACTGTTGCCTTCTTCATTTTTGGTGGAGGAGTGGTGAGTAGTGGGATTTGGCCAATATCTGTGGCATATACCCGTTAATGATTATAATAGCTTTCTTTCCTGTGGTACGTTTTAACTCCAGCTATACATCTCCGCTGTTGAAAAAACAGAAGAGGGCATATTGTGTAATTAGTGGGTCAGAAAACAGGAGTATTGCTCCATCCAGGCCGAAAAAACAAAAAGATACACGTCTGCATTTATATTATACAGGCACAGATTTGTAGCCAACGCTGGAAAAGGGAAAGTAGACGAGGACATGTGAATATGCGTTGTGATTTCAAAATAATAATTCTGAAAAAAATCTTCTTCATATAAAAAACGAGAAATATATTATCTTTTCTAGCTTTTAAATCTGCTTTTCTAAGCTACCCGACTCTTGGCCTCTCCTCCGTGGTGGGTGGGAGCCAAAATTTTAGGATCTACATCTATATGATGTCGGAAAAATCTCCCAGGACGGGGTGCATAAATCTTCGATTAAGATGAGTAACAGGTAATTCGGTGTGCTCTATGGTCGCCGTGTCAGGTACGGCTCGCTGCTCTTCCACAGTAGAGTAGATATTAGGAGCTGACACTGCAAGGTCTTAAAGGGGCCCGCCGACACTTTTTTTGAAGCGCCTACATCAATGCCGACCACGTCAACGCGTAGTGGCGCTCGCCATAACTATTGCGGGCGGATGAGCGCTGGCAGATGAGCGCTGGCCTATGATTGGATAAATGTAACGTTCGGAGCAATAACGGCATTGCATCACAAAAGGTGTTATTACTGGGTTTAGTTTTCCTTCCGCATGCTTTTTTCACTGAACACCAACTAGACGAACGATCTTAGAATGTTTCAGCTTTAAAACTGCAGCGCTCCGCAAAGAATGCGCCGAACGCCACAGCGCTGGAACAATCGCGCTAGAGACGCTCCAGGCGCCGTTGTTTGAAGAAACTGAAGCGAAAAAAATGTAAGAGCGTTGATATGGACGCCGTCGCAACAAGAAAGATGACTAAAACTACAAAACATGATAGAGGCGTTCGCGAGCTGCCTCGTTTCCCGCATGCATTTCGCTCTTATTGCACCACATTGTTTGTGACTATCCCAACGGCGTCCTCATTACGTTGAAAAGAACGTGCAACATTGGATAGATTTAGTTGAGCGTCCGCAACAGCTTTACGGGAGGCACCGTTCAGTCGAGTTTGCCAGTCTGACTGCAGCGCCAGAATACATAGCCTAGCGGATAAAAAAAGCAACCTCGAGACGGCCTCAATGAAATTGGAACGCGACGCGCGCGTTTCGCGCCCTGCATCTGTCGGCGGATTATGGCCGGGATACATGGGGGACGCGAGCACGCGTCTATTTTCTGCGTGCCCCTAACGGTGAATGTCGAAGACTTTGAGACGGGGCAGTGTGAGCAACGCAGCTCCATCTGGTCAGTGTGCATATGCGTCCACAGAGCTGCCATAGACGCCCAACTAAATCTGTCTGTTGTATGCAACCTCCATGGTTGTATGCAAGCTTCCCGTACGTAGGATCTTATAGTTCATTTCATTGGGGCACCATCAAACGTCACAGGGCGAGTGAAACGTGGTCAGGTGACCCCGCGAAAATCGAGTTCCGGGTAGGCCTCCATTTTATTCTATCGTGAATGTTCTAGATTTCAGACTGCGTGCCCCTATCGCTGCCGTTCTTGCTGCACTAATCTCTTCAGCCTTCAGTCTACGCAACCCGAAAGTAAAAAATCTAAAACAGTGAAGACTGGAAAAGTGTTAGAGGGTCCCTTTAAGCTGGGGCAAAGTCCCGTGCTGTAAGCGTAACCTTAGTTCCAGAGGCGACCGCTACAGGAGCAGCTTGCGGGGAAGAGAAGTCTTATTCCTCTTGTTCTTCTAGCGCCTTGATGGTGATAATAACGCAGGCAAAACCACAATTAGCATAGCCAACTGTAGCATGCGCACGCTCACGCGAAGCAGAAGTATTCTTCCTCTTGCTATTCGAGCACCTTGATGATGATATTAACGCATGGCAAGACCACATATAGCATAGCCAACTGTAGCATGTGCACGCTCGCGCGAAAGAGTAGTCTTCTCGCTCTTGTTCTTCGAGCACCTTGATGATTACATTAAAGCAGGAAAAAAGACATATAGAGTAGCCAACTGTAGCATGCTCACGCTCGCGCGAAATAGAAGTCTTCTTCCTCTTGTTGTTGGAGAGCTTTGATGATGATAACAACGCAGGCAAAACCACATACAGCAATATCATTATTATTATTATTATTATTATTATTATTATTATTATTATTATTATTATTATTATTATTATTATTAGTAGTAGTAGTAGTAGTAGTAGTAGTAGTAGTAGTAGTATTTTCCCTCTAGCTTTCCTTTTCTTTAGTTAGAAGTGAAAACATTGACATGTAGGCTGCGTTAGAGCCGGCTATGCCAACACCATGAAATTGACATTTTTATAACGAACCAACGAGAAAATAAACATTAAAGAATAACCTAAAACACTATCAGCGCATACGATCACCAGCGTACAAAGAATGTCTTTGTTACCATTCCTTTATGTGACGGCGTGTTAAGTTGAGTACAAAAATGAGGAGGTAGGCGCACAGCGTACGCGCGTCGAATAAATGGAAAAGATTCAATCGCAGCTCCTTTCTTTTTTGTGCTCTGCGCTGCAAATGCTTGAATAGCCCAGCGAATGTGACAGCGGCAACAGGTGCACCACAAGTACCCAGTCTGCGACTAATTCTAACGTAACAGCTATATTTGTGGTATGAAATAAGCAGAAAACATGATATTGTGTGTCCCTGTATGCGTCATGATACAGCAACCAACGTACGCATATACGTTTAAGGAAACCGGTTCGGCTTAACCTTAAGCGCAGAAATAATGGTTTTAATATTACGTTCGCTATGCAGCAGCATACTTTGTGCAAAAGATGAAACCGAAGGCGCTTACTCTGCAGTGTAGCTGAAGAAGGCAACCATCCGGGAAATTCAGCGCACACGACAAACATTTTTGTCGCTCAGAGTTTTTGTCGCTTTTTTGTCAAACATTTTGGTCGCTGACAGAGTTTGCACTCAAATATTTTTCGAAACGGCAAACAGGTTGGTGAACACATGACATACGCATATATGCTATTCCACACGTAATTGTACATGCTTCATGTATGCAAAGATTCGGCAAGGAGACTGCCCATAATATAAAAATTATGAAAAAATTATTAGGTAAAGCGGCACGCCTTCGCTGTATAGTGTCGCCACGAAAGAGGGATGAACTGACAGTTAGAATACTTTTATAGCGCAGCTTTCTGTAAGAATGAAGAATTGTAGCGGCTTACGGCAATTTGTTATCGAAAAAGATCCAAGAAATTTATCGAGTGATCTGCACTGACAATAACGTTTGCATTGCTGCGCCATTTTTGACCACTCCTTTCTGAAAAAGCCTTTACCCTCTCAGTCACCTGGTGGATCCGCCTACTGTCGTTTTTTTTACTGCTTCTGCTGCTGCTGCTGCTGCTCCTACATAAGCTATTACAGATGTCTGCGCCGTCCTCTCTCTTAACGTTCGCTAAGAAAGCTTCCCGTGCAATGTGTCCCATTCCACATGAAGCATTTTCTCTCCGAAATACTGGCGCAATTTCGTTGTCTCGCGTCAGGCACGGTTATCACAGTATAAACCTCCTGTCAGCCATGACAGTGACGAACACCGCAAGCGACATCGCGGTGACATTTTTGCGAGAAGCCATTCCATCCTGACATTTTCGTCGTGGACCGAAATAAGCCCGCTTCACGCTTGAAAAAACGTCGGAATTCTCGGCAAGCGTCTCTTCCGTTCTCAATATGTCACATCCATCATCGCCAAGCCAGTGCGCTTCTCACTCTTCCAGTTGACACATTTACCGCGTTCTCCCGTGCCAGGATTTCTTTTTTATTTCCTCATAAGGGTTCTCTTAACAACATTGAATCCTACAGGACCGTTTTTTAAGGCCGCCCAGGAGCTTGAGCTTCGTGGACTTTAGTCCCCATGGCGTAAAGTTCATCTACAGCAAGTCAGTCAAAATGGAACCAAAATCCTAAGCGGGCCGTAGCTTTAGCTTTCATATATTGTTCATGCAACGGAAGAATTCCTATCAGTCTTTTCGGAGAGTGCGCGTTTTGTCTGCAGTCAGCGAATAGGGTTTGGCTACCTGCTGTGTATTCCTTCGTGTTCTTCCCGTAGAGCACGAACTGGGGCAACATGGCGCGTATAAGTGCTAAGTTCTCTTGTGATTGAAATGCGTAGTATGAGTAGGGGCTGCGTTTTTTTTATTCATCCTCGAAGCAGCGCGAAAAGACGTAGACAAAGTAGGCACGAAGACACAGGACGAGCGCTGACTCGCAACTGAAAATAATTTTTTTACATGCGTATAACTATTTACACTCGACACCTGACAAAAAAAAAAAACAGATCACACCTGCACACGAAATCTTCACACGTCGATATTACCCCTGGCATTTTTATCGAGGAATTGGTCAGCTCTTTGCACAAAAATGTAGCCTGACGGGTAGCTAATGCAATTCTGACACGCACATGATATGGCGGCTGCCACGATGATTTCTCTTGTAATAGTTCACTAACATCAAGATAAAATCTTGCATCTATAGACGATTTTACGTAAAACATATAGCATAGGTGCCGCCACTTTGAGCTGTCAAAGGAATGTTTCGTTATTTTTGCATTTCGCGAAGTAAAATGGCCAACAAAAAGTCAAATACTCCACCAAAAGTACTCCACCGAAGCACTGTTGGTTTGGCTGTTAATGACACAAAAAAATGACAAGGTTATCAGCCGAATATGCCGGCCCCGAAACCCGTCTGTAAAGTTGTCTATTAAATATGTCCGCGCCCACAGTCGCGACAATGTCCACCAAGATGACTGTATTGAATAAGTACTGCACTGATGTTGGATCCCATAATCTTGGATGCTGTTGTGGATGTCCATCACGTAGGCCAAAGCGTTTTCGGATTGAGTGTTTATGTATACGTTCGTCTGCATGGGAGAAGAATTCCGATGTTCTGACGAGCACGACCACATTCCTGTCTGACATGAGCGCATACGTAAGCTTCTTCTGCCAACGTAACGTAACAGCCATGATCGACTGTATCAGAATCGCTCGGCATGCAAGCACTAGACGACTGTACATAACCCTGCGCACATCTACAACTTACACCCTCTAAGATGAATCTTTGCGCATCGCAAAGATTTCGAGAGTATTTCCGAGATTCCGAGATTTTTCCGAGAGTATATATTCCGCTCGAGCGAAATAAAAAGTCGTTGTTGTCAGTCAGCGCTCGGTCCTGTCCCTTCTTTCTTTGTACCGTTGTAGCACTGTTTACCTGTAGTTGCTTATCGCCGCCGCTATAGTACCTGAACGTCCCTCGTCTACCTTCTCGTTGAATATCGTCGACACCTGAGGTTGCTCCTGGGCGATGAAACCTCGCACCCGTTAGCTGCACTATTGTTTGCCATCAGCGGAGCAGTACGGGCAAGCCTAATGATCGCAGACGTCCATTGTCGGCAAGGTGCGTGGGGATGGGGAGGAGGGGGAGGGGGAGGGATGTAACGGCGTCTCAATGAATGGCAGCTGACGATGTGGCTGCTCCCGCCAACCATGTGCTAAAGAAGGGCGGGAGCGCAGGGAGAGAGAAAGAGAGAGATGTTGAAAGTGAGAGGATAGGAGAATGGATATAAAGGAGGTGTTCTTTTTTACAGAGTATTTCATTTTTATTCTTTAGGGACTTTCCAGTCGGTGTTCCGCACGTCTTAGTGCTCTAGCATAATTCTTCTACCTGCCTTACCGATTCGTTCTGTTACAGTGTGATAGACCGGTAAACGAGAAAGTGGGGTCTCATTAACCATGACGCGAGTGTGCGCGCCGGTCTCGGCTTCTCCTTTGCTGCTCTAGCCGGCAAGCCTATCCATGGCCCATTAAACACCTTCGCAGTTAAGGCACGCTGGCCTGCTCCACTTCTGTTACAATGTTGCGATGGCTGTTGCCAAGAGTGTGGGCCGAAGGAGCTCATTGCGGGATCGTAGTTTACCTTTCACGACCTGGTTCGTTATATTAGGAAGCGGTGCCTCTGTATCTAAGCAGCCTTAAAGCAAGAGCACGTATGCGATTGTGCTCAGTGTGCTCACCCCCACTTCACTTTCCAACCCCTCGCTATACTATACTATACATGACTGTGCTATGTTTTACCCTCTCCCCTCCTTCTTTCCTTCATCCTCACCATCACATCTCTCCTCCTCACCCTCAGTTCTTTTTCCCTCGCCTTGCTACCCTATACTGTGCCTTACTATGTATTTACTCTCCTCCACTTTCTGACCGTTGCACTGCATAGCTATGCTTGGCTTTCCTCCTCTCTTATCTTCGCTCTCACTGTTACGCCAGTTTCGTGCGGTCGACAAACGGCGCTGCTCCAAGCTTAAACGGCTCCGCTGTTAAAACCGAAATAAATAAAGGAGGATATCACAACCTCGCACTCCGGCATTGCTCGGTATCACGCCATCTTATACGCGTGTCACGCACAGACTCCGGCTATTCTCCGCTTTCCGGTGGCGTGACTTCGGCAGTGTGCAGTTCGATTTCTAGAGCCGTCGCATAGGAAACGAATCACGGCGTATATGCGGAGCGTAAAGGTGACGGCTAGTTTAGACGTACAGACAGGGTTGATAGAGTTTTTTTTTTGTAGGCCAGTTTTCTTTTTTTATCTTTTCATTGCAAACAGCAATAATAATGAAAAGAAA
Source organism: Rhipicephalus sanguineus (assembly GCF_013339695.2). Classification (NCBI taxonomy): domain Eukaryota; kingdom Metazoa; phylum Arthropoda; class Arachnida; order Ixodida; family Ixodidae; genus Rhipicephalus; species Rhipicephalus sanguineus. The sequence goes on along the minus strand of NC_051180.1, from coordinate 131,565,952 downwards.
TCGCTGACATCAGATGGTCTTTCTTTTCCGCTGCTAGGTGCATAGCTATGCAAAGCGTAGGTGGCACACGCCTCGAATGTCTCGCATTACTCGAATACGAGGCCGTTGGCGTCTCTACCATCTGGACAGTGAAATGTACGGAATTTTCTCTCCCCTATGTGAGTTTGGACGAGTCAATAAAACGTCGCGAACTTCGCTTCCCCGTGCCAAGCTAATTTTGGCATCCTTTTCAGACATGTGTCCATGTGTGCATGGGATGTTTAGGTGGGCTTTTTGATGTTTTATTATCTCTGAAAAACACAGAGCGCAAGAAGGACGGAAGTAGAAAGTATTGCGCACACCACGATTTCTTGTGTGCATGCTTACGAGCGCAATATGCAAATATATAAGTTGGGCATAACTCGAATCCATGCAACCGGCCCTTCCAGCGTTCAATTTCTTGCGTACGTGTCCTAGAAGACACAGATTGCACTATATCTATCATAATTATTTTCCCAACGATAATAGTAGCTACGACAGTTCACATACGAACGGACGCTTTCAGTTAGCCGATAACACCTTTCACTTCATATATATGTATACTGAACACGTTATTGTTTCGAGGCGCTACACCTTCACCGCTACCGAAATGTTGATTTGGAGCAGGTATATATGATTCATACCCAAACCACACTACTAAGCAGCTTGCCTGTCATGTATCAATTTCTTTGAAGTCTTAAAGCATGCAGTATTGCGCAATTTCGGAATATACCTGCGGCCACGTAAATAATCAATAGTGTAGTGGCGTTGCACTTATAATGCTGTTCTACACTTAATATTCCGCTATGCTAATCAGACTGCTCGCTTATCCAACTCTTTTGCTTAGCGCGTAGAGGAAACGGAGCGAGAGGCAGTAAGACGAGGCATGCACTCTCCCGGCGAAACATGCCTGAAGTTTGAAATCTACTCTCACGCACGAAATGGAAAGTCTAATCAACCTAGCTGCGTTGCAGTGTTTCCAAAAGCGGCACACAGCTTATGAAATTATTTATGCACATTTCTGTAAGCCTTTTGTTCGAAACGTGGTCACTGTATGCAGACGTCCTTTGCCGGCTTTTGTACACTTACCGCGCACCGCTCTCGCTTCGGAACACGCTTGTACCCCGACTTGCAACGCTTCGCGGCACCCGTTACGCCCTGTGAGGGATCATTAATAATCATAATGACAGGCGTGCTGTACTATGAATGAAATGTATGCAGGCAATAGCGCGCGTGAGCGTGTACGTGTGTAGCGCGCGTGCTCGGGCTAGGTCGGCAGCGAGCGACGGCACGCGCTAACTTGTTGCTGGGTGCGGCTGAAAAGCAATACAGTCTCACTTTCTTCCGCACCGGAGTTTGCAGCGGCAGTCGCCTTTCTGGCTGATTGAATGGGGTGCGGGCCAAACGAGACGAGACTCGCATCTGTGTAGCTGCATTCCACTTCGCCATGGGCGGCTGCGCTATGACTTGACGCTGAGTATGCGTGTGGGAGAAAAGGGAAGCGAGACGAGTTCAGTCAGGGTGTTAGCTATTCCACTGTACTTAATTATCATCACTTTATCACTGTTATTGCCTAAACAGCATAATGCCTAGTTGAGTTTAATATTTTTGATTAAGTGGATAGCACGGCGATACAGAATGTTTTTTATTGTTACTGTACATACCTTTCGTGCACACTATGGATCTCACCTAGGTGCAGTCAAGCTTAAAGAAAAACATAGCAAGCAGTCGTAAAATATACCTTTGCTAGATCTACGCGGTGTTTGGACATTCCTGCACTTTCGCCAACAATGCTACGTTTGTGCACCAGTGACTTGGTAAAGTAAATAAAAATAAGTAAACAATAAAGCAACAGGTTGCTCGTCGATAGCTAGTCGGTTGCTTGTTTGCAAAAACGTATATATTCCTATTACCAAGAAAGTTGACGGATCCAAAAAAGAAGTTTCGACAACTTCTTCTGTAGCACAGTGGTAAAACTACAGCAAGGTAATTTGAAACCTATGACATCGGACTTCTGTAGCCTCACTGAAGTTCTGACGACGTAGTTCACTTGCCCAGTAACCGCGAATCAACCGCCATATAAACAAAATGTATGCCCCTTCGGAAATCCACCATGCCTCTAAGCTGACTTGTCTTCCTTAGTCGTCGTTTCATAGCGTTTCCTTTCTCTCTTTATATATTTAAATAATTGTTTGACTGAAAAACGCGCTTTTCCGCTCCGTATACCACGCACTTCTAGTTTCTTCAACAATTAATAAATTCTGGAGTGCTCGGCGTGCATCCCACTAGCGAAGTCAAAATTTCTTATCGTGTATATATCGCAACTCTTATGTCATTTCTCAAGACCCATTTCAAAGCTCGCATTGTTTCGCTTTCTCGCCCAGCCTTTCTTCTCAACCAACCTTATTTCACTGTTGCGTGTTTGCGCGACGACGCGTACGTAGATGAGACATTGAAGAGCGCCTGACATAGAAGGAAAGGGAAGGCAAGGAAGCACCCTTGGCTGCTGCTGATGCTGCTGCTATTGAGGCTAATCCAAAGCGTTCTGGTCACGCACTCGCACGTAGCGGTGCCTCGACCGTCGCTTGCTTGTGTCGGCGGCGACACTTTTTCTCCCATTCACCAGCGGCTCACTCAAACAAGAACAAGCGCGGCTCTTTTCAAGTCGAGCCTTTTGTTGTATAACCGAAGCGCAAGAACACACCACCCGGAATCCTCCGCAAGGTTGAATGGCCCGACATAAACTTGATATACTCTTCCCAAAAGCGCCAATTTCGTCCGTGCTTGTTCTTGTTTATTCGTTAACTTTTTTCGCTCAGCTCTCCTCACGTTGTCTTTCTTACTGACTTCACTCTCTGGGGCTCTTTTTCTCGCCTCTTTAACTCGCTATTCCCTTTCCATCTGTCTCTCTCTCTACCTTTTTTTGCGCAGTCACCTCGGTGCATAAATGCACACAAAGTAGCCACTAAATCCGTGCATCGTAATGGCGACTAAAATGACTATCACACATTCAGTATACTGCCATATTCGCAATTCGGTTAACCGGTTTAACCCACTGTCCCTGGATGTCACCGCCGTAAGGTCGGTTACGTGATCACTTCCTGAATTTGTGCGATATAATCCGGAATTAAATAGACAATAACACACCAAGACTGTTTGGTGAACTGTTTTCTTGCATGTGAATTAGCTACACGTGCGCACTCACAGGATTATACAGACAGAAAATAGACAACTTAAAAAACAAACATTCAGACTAGTATGCTTCAGTGCAATAGTCTTAATTTGGCGCCCAGCTCACGTGGATCAGCTATTCACGATGTAGTGAAGAGAGGACGACGAAGAAACACACGAGCAAGCCAGCAAGCAAGCAAGCCGCAGTGTCAAGAGTAGCAGGGGACTCCAGCTCGCGCTTGCCCGGATTTTGGCTGCTTGACGCCCGCCGCTCTCCGACGCCCTACTCTAGACGCTTGTTGACATTCCCTGAAGACGCGTCAATAAAACAGGTCACATTTGGTGGAGGTACGTGGATTCCCAGTACCAACCTGGACCTTCGCTCCCGGAAACTCCCCCCGGTTCGTGACCACATCGCCACCATGGCCGAGGAGACCCCTCTCCAGTCGGGACCTTCGGCACTCCACGACACCTGCGGCGCCGTGTTCCGCCAGCGAGATCCACCCATCTTTACCGGCTCAGGTCACTCGGACGTGGAAGAATGGCTCTCGAAATACGAACGTGTGAGTGCCAGCAACAAATGGGACGACCAAATGAAGCTTGGTTACGTCCAGTTCTACCTTGCGGACATCGTCCAGCTGCGGTATAACAACCACGAGAGCGACATTCCCACTTGGTCCGTCTTTAAGACTTCCATTACGGACGTTTTCGGTCGGCCATCGGCTCGCAAGCTTCGGGCAGAGCAGCGCTTGCGTCAACGTGCACAGCAACCCGGCGAGAACTTCACGGGCTACATTGAGGGTGTGCTGAACCTCTGCAACCGCGTGAACTCTACCATGGCCGAAGAGGATAAGATCAAGCACATCCTGAAGGGCATCGAGGACGATGCTTTTCAGATGCTCCTCGCAAGGAATCCCACCACAGTCGCTGCACTCGTCTCCTTGTGTCAGAGCTTTGATGAGTTACGTCGGCAGCGCTTGATCGCGCGCCAAGCCCTCACGACGACCGACACGCTATCGAGCTTGCACGTTACTGCTCGCCCTGCCGATCAGCAGCCGCTCCTATCCACCATGAAGGAGTGTATCCGCGAAGAGGTAGCGCGTCAGCTTTTACTACTGCCTCTCACGAACGAGCCAGTGCAGACTTTGGCCCCTGACCTTCAACACGTCATTCGGACCCAAATTGCTGAGCACCTACCACCATCTACACCCCAACAACCACTCGTCACTGCGCCGCACACTTACGCAGCTGTCGCTGCTCGGCCCCCTCAGCAGCCTATGCCGTATATCCGACCTGCGATGCCAACCCCTGCGATGCCGACCCCTGCCTCGCCGCTGACCACGACTTCGTCGCCGCTTCACTACGCGGGGCCCTCGCCTTCGTTTTTCCGCCGTCAAGACGTGTGGCGAACGCCGGAAAACAGGCCCATCTGCTTCGCCTGCGGTGTCGCTGGACACGTCGCTCGCCACTGCCGCCGTTGCCCACCTTCTTTCTTCGACACCGTGGTCACACCTGATCCTTCGTCGTCACGCACACCACCTAGGTACGCCGCTGATAATCGACCATCCCTCTCCAATCGTCGATCACCATCTCCTCGACGACGCTCTCTGTCACCCATGCGTCGTCGCTCAGCTACAGAGGAGGGAAACTGATTGCTGCAGTTCCGGAGGCAAGAGCTGCATGCAAGTCGAACTACCCAAGGCCTCCATGTGTTTCGCCGCCAAATGTTATAGACGTCGATGTCGAAGGAACCGCCGCCGTTGCGCTTATTGACACAGGGGCTGCCGTTTCCGTCATCTCTGAGACACTGTGCCGCAAGATAAAGAAGTTGACGAAGTCGCTATCAGGACTAATGCTCCGTACTGCCAGCTCACAGTGCATTGCGCCGTCAGCTGTCTGCACTGTGCGAGTCACCATACAAGGTGCACTTTACGTGATCGAGTTCTTTGTGCTACCGTCCTGCTCCCACGACATTATTCTCGGTTGGGACTTCCTATCGAATCATAGCGCCATCATAGACTGTTCTCGTGCAGAAGTAGCTCTTATGCCGCTGCAGACCTCTCTTACGTCGGACCCTCCCCACAAACTAGTCGTCGCTGAGGACACAGATATACCCCCAAACACGTGGACCCTTGTAGCACTGACCTGTACGACCGCACCAGACGGAACAGCACTCTTTGCCCCGTCGGACGTATTTCTACGTCGTCGCGGCTTACGACTGCCCTTTGCAGTACTATCGATTAATTCTGGCGCTACGATAATGCTCGTTGCCAACTCGCTGACGTCCGCCGTTACCTTGCTTCGCGGGGAATCTTTGGGGCACGTACAAGACGTCGACCTCTTGCGTTCCCTGGACTTCTCTGAGCACCAACACCACCTTCAGCTGAACGCCATGACGTCATCATCATCATCATCATCATCAGCCTGTCTACGTCCACTGCAGGGCAAAGGCCTCTCCCATGTTCCGCCAATCAACCCGGTCCTGTGCTTTCTGCTGCCACGTTATACCAGCAAACTTCTTAATCTCATCTACCCACCTAATTTTCTGTCTCCCCCTCACGCGTTTGCCATGTCTTGGAATCCAGTCAGTTACCCTTAATGACCACCGGTTATCCTGCCGGCGTGCTACGTGCCCGGCCCATATTCATTTCTTCTTCTTGATTTCAGCCATGACGTCACCTGTTCCCAACTCTTCAGCCCCAGATAATTTCCGCCCTTCAATCGCCGACGATCTACCGCCATCGCATCGCAGCCAACTCCTTGCCCTTCTGCAAGACTTCCGCTCGTCCTTCGATTGTGCCCAGCCAACCTTGGGCCGCACGACGAGCGTCACACACTACATCGACACCGGTTCACATGCTCCCTTACGCCAACGACCCTATCGAGTTTCCGCGGCAGAACGGCAAATTATCAATGAACAAGTCGACGACATGCTTAAACGCGCAGTGATACAGCCGTCCCAGAGCCCCTGGTCCTCTCCTGTCGTACTTGTGCGCAAGAAGGATGGATCAATAAGGTTCTGCGTTGACTATCGCCGCCTCAATAAAATTACTCGAAAGGATGTGTACCCGTTGCCACGCATCGATGACGCTCTCGATTGCTTACAAGGGGCAGAATATTTCTCGTCTTTAGATCTACGCTCGGGTTATTGGCAAGTACCGATGGATGTCACCGATCGTGCGAAGCCTGCTTTCGTCACTCCTGGTGGACTCTACGAGTTTAACGTCATGCCGTTCGGATTGTGCAACGCCCCCGCTACCTTCGAGCGAATGATGGACAACATCCTTCGCGGCTACAAGTGGAACACCTGCCTTTGCTACCTCGACGACATCGTAGTCTTTTCTAGGGATTTCCCTACTCATCTTGTCCGCCTGCGTGAGATTTTGACGTGCCTCACCTCAGCTGGTCTTCAACTCAACATCAAAAAGTGTCATTTTGCGGCGCGCCAGTTGACGATACTTGGTCACGTCGTCTGCAAGGAAGGCGTTCTTCCGGACCCAGCGAAACTCCGGGCCGTTACCGTATACCCCAAGCCCACTTGCATGAAGACGCTTCGAAGTTTCATTGGGCTGTGTTCCTATTTTCGCCGATTTGTCCGCGACTTTGCTTCCATCATCGCCCCTCTTACCAATCTTTTGACAACTTCTAATGGCATGTCTGCTTGGTCAAGAGAGTGCGACACATCTTTCGAAACGCTACGGCGCTTACTGACATCGCCTCCAATACTTCGGCACTTTGACCCTGATGCGCCAACGGAAATCCATACTGACGCCAGCGGCGTCGGCCTTGGTGCAGTACTGGCTCAAAAGAAACCGGGATACGAAGAATACGTCGTCGCCTACGCGAGTCGACTTCTCAAGAAAGCTGACTGCAATTATTCGGTTACTGAGAAGGAATGCCTTGCCATAATTTGGGCTTTGGCTAAGTTTCGCCCTTACCTCCATGGCCGCCCTTTCGACGTCGTCACGGACCACCATGCTCTATGTTGGCTCTCATCGCTGAAAGATCCGTCGGGACGCCTCGGTCGTTGGGCGCTTCGGCTGCAAGAGTACGACATTCGTGTTGTGTACCGATCGGGCCGCCAGCACTCTGATGCTGATGCGCTCTCCCGCTCACCGCTAGCGTCCGACACAGTTTCCCATCAGCTTCCTTGTCGCCAATCGACGTCGCAGACATGTCGTTGGAGCAACGCAAGGATGCGTGGGTTTGCCACATGCTCGACTTTCTGGCTAATCCATCAGCTTACCCCGCTTCAAGAACTCTTCGTCGCCAAGCGCCCCATTTCGCTATTCGAGATGGTCTCCTCTATCGGCGGAATTAAGCGTTTGATGGTCGGAAGTGGCTCCTTGTGATACCTCGCCACATGCGCATGGAAATGTGCGCTGCTTTTCACACCGATCCGCAAAGCGCTCACGCCGGCGTTCTCAAGACCTACAACCGCCTGCGTCAGCGATACTATTGGCGCGGACTGTATTCATTTGTGTGCAAGTATGTCCGCACTTGTACCGCCTGTCAGCGACGAAAGGCTCCACCCCAACGACCAGCCGGTACACTTCAGCCTCTCCCGTGCCCGGCGCGTCCGTTTGACCGCGTCGGTATTGATTTATACGGCCCGCTTCCCTCGACCACTTCTGGGAACAGATTAATTATTGTCGGCGTAGACCACCTCACGCGTTACGCAGAGACTGCAGCTTTGGCCACAGCAACAGCCAGAGAAGTTGCGTTTTTCATTCTACGCAACTTCGTCCTGCGCCACGGCGCCCCGCGCGAACTTTTGAGCGACAGAGGACGTGTTTTCCTGTCCGAAGCTATTGAAGCATTGCTCGTTCAGTGCAATATCGCTCACCGCATGACGACTGCATATCATCCACAAACCAATGGCCTAACCGAAAGATTTAATCGCACTCTCGGGGATATGCTGACGATGTACACCGCATCAGACCAGACCAACTGGGACACCGTTCTTCCTTTCGTGACATACGCGTACAACACTGCTACGCAAGCCACCACAGGATTCTCACCGTTCTTTCTTTTATACGGACGAGAGCCATCATGCATGGTGGACACCATGCTTCCTCACACACCGGACGCATGTGAGTACAGCCCAATTTCCGAGTTTGCCAGGTACGCAGAAGATTGCCGACAGTTGGCCCGTTCATTTACGACAGAAGACCAAGGTCGCCAGAAGCTTAGGCGCGACGACGACGGACCTCTTGCTGCTTTCAAGACAGGTGCTCTCGTCTGGCTTTGGGTACCGCCGAACACTCCCGGACTTTCCTCCAAGTTACTAGCCCGATACCACGGCCCCTACCGCATTCTTGCTCAGACTTCTCCCGTCAATTACGAGGTCGAGCCCTTGACACCGTCTGACGACTTGCGCCGTCGCGGCCGAGAAATCGTCCACGTGTCTCGGATCAAGCCATACTATGACCCCGCTATCTTGTCAACGCCTTAAGTCGCCAGGATGGCTCCGCTATTCCCCGGGGGCCAATGTAGTGAAGAGAGGACGACGAAGAAACACACGAGCAAGCTAGCAAGCAAGCAAGCCGCAGTGTCAAGAGTAGCAGGGGACTCCAGCTCGCGCTTGCCCGGATTTTGGCTGCTTGACGCCCGCCGCTCTCCGACGCCCTACTCTAGACGCTTGTTGACATTCCCTGAAGACGCGTCAATAAACCACGTCACAACGATATCAGTCGCGTCACCCGTCAAGTTTAAGCTTCATTGGTAGGTATGCGGCTTTTGCTTTCAGTGTCTTACGTTGTGCACGTCCGCGCCAGCTTGCAGATTCGCTGGACACTATTAGAAAAGCGGTACATCGGGATTTACATCGATGTACCGGTACATCGGTACATCGTGGCACAAACGTTTGCCGACAGCGAGGTGTCCTAGATATGTAACGGAGACCATGCATTCTGTGTCTCTTCTTTTTTTGTGACGCTGTGCCTTAGACGATGTGTGAAGTGACGTTGTAGAGATTAATGCAGAAGTAAGCATGAAGCGGTAGAAATTCGCGAGGACTGTATTTTACCAGGCAAACACGTTTTGCGAAGTCGTTGTTCTCCTTTGATGAAGAGCTCAACGATGGTAAATGGCGTACGCCTAGAGGTACACAATCCGCATGGGCGAGATGCCACCGATTGTGAATACACAAAGGACAGTGCGACTTTTAGATGCGAAGTATCTTAAGGCGGAGCTCAATCCGGTGGTGGTGGTGTGCGGCGTGACCACCCTTACTGCGCATGCGCATGCCCTCTCCACACACCCCTCTCCACTATCCCTCTCCACTCCCCCTCTACACTTTCCCTCCCCCTTCCCCTCTCCACTTTCAATCTCCCCTTCCCCTTTCCCCTCCCCCTTTCCACTCTTCCTCTGAAACGCGGGCTAGACATGCCGAAATTCTCTCCTGCGCAACGCCGCGATGAGCCCGAGCGCATGCGCGTCCCCTCCGCTTCTCTCTCCTCTCCCATGCTGCCCCCCTCTCGCCCGCCTGTCGACCGCGTTCCCCGCTCGCCCTGTGAGAATTAACGGCCAGGCTAGATGGAAGATACGACGCGCGTAGCGTCCCTCTTCGCGTTCCACGACGCGAGGTCGTTAGCATGCACAACGAACGCCAACGGAACGCGATCGTGCAAGTGCTCCGGCTTCGCATCGCCTCATGGTCCCCTTTAGCGGGAGATGGTGTAATTTTAGGGGCGAAGCTCCTTAAGGCGGCACCCGTTCGTCCCTCGTCGTGCTCGTAGTAGTGAGTAACAAGTCTTACCCTTTGACCTCCAAGGTGGTGCCGGTGGGAGATTTCTCCTGTGCGTTGTTGAACAATAAAAAATTCGCAGCGTGCGCGTTAACTAAAAGCCGAATTCTTCTGTCTCTGTAGAAGTGTAAGTGTTAGCTAAAAGCCGACTTCTTCTGTCTCTCATTCCCATTAGCAGCCATTGTTTACCTCCAAGGTAGTGCCTGGTGAGATTTCTCCTGTGCGTGATTAAACAATAAAAATTTTGTTCAAAACGCCGTTGATTGATGAAAGAAACCAACGAAAGACGCCAGATGTTTTGTAAAAACAAAACGAAAGAACGCCAGATGTTTCTAAAGCAAAACGAAAAAGACGCCAGCTGCTTAACGAAAGACGCAAGGTGTTTTCTAAAGCAATGGTTTTCTAAACAATGAAAATTCACAGCGTACATGTAAAATTAAAGTGAGCTGCAAGTCGTCATAACTCATCGAACCTTTAGTATAAACGCGCCCGATCTCACGTCGGTGATGATGTACTGGGCAGAATTCACGGAAGATTCACGGTTTACCGATGAACCTCCGCAGCTTCGCCCACTCATCATCATTCACTCCGTGGATATGCTGTGATTTTTTTATACAATGTTGAAGTTGCCAAGTAAAAATGACTCTTGTGACGTCTTGATTTCCTTCGGCGCGCTTTCAAAAACTGTTGAAATGCTGATGTAACAACGTTATTTAAGGTTTCCAGGGATTGCCGGAAGTACACGTTCTACTGAACGACAAAGCCTGTCTAGTAAAACGGTAGAATTGTTCACTCGTTTGTCTTAGAGTACTACATTCTGAACTCACAAATGATATTCAAGTGCAGCCCCCAATATTTTACAAAAATTAAGTTTGTGTGCCCTTTCCCTTACTCCATTCGAGTATAGGCTAATAAACAGATCGCTTGTCTCGTTGTTCATCGCATTGTTTGAACATTAACAGATCGATCCTTGTGAGTCGATCGCTCAAAACTATCATCTTAACGGCTATGTGCCACTGTGCGGCTACATTAGAACGAATACAGAAATGGAGGGAGAAAGAAAGACAGTAGCAGAGAGACGGAAAGACAGCTCTAAAGAGGGAGAAAGAAAAATTATTGACGAAAAAAAATTCTTTGAGACGGGATTCGAACCCGTGCACCCTCGATTCGAAGGCGAGCGTCCTAACCGTTCGGATATCCAGGCACGCTAGCAGAGAGAGAGAAATGTATTAATGAAAAGCTGGAGATATTTGCCTGGCTATTCGCCTGAAATGCTACTCCATGTGCTGGGTGATGATTATCATATGTACACTGATAACCACACACACATAGAGAGACTACACTGTTTACAATGATTTGGTCAGGCTTGTGGCCCGCAAAAAGTCAGCAGCGCTTTCGTTGCCCGTGACGCACAGGTGCTGTTTTGCCATGTGCGCAGAATGCGTCGCAGTTCTAAACACGAGTCCAGTTGAAGGTGCAAGGCCGCCTTTAGAGATCACCTTTCTGTTGCGTATCGCCTGCATTAATAGAGAATGTGTTTCAGGTCTTCTAGGACGTTACATTGAACACACAGTGGTGAGTCCGACAGCTTGATTTTGTTCTTGAAGTAATGAGTGTAGGCGACGGTTAGTCTGATGCGGTCCAAGCATGTTTCCTCTCGTCTGTTCAGGTCTCGCGGCATATGGAAGGCGCACGATGGATCAATTTGGTAAAGAGGCCCATACTGGTGACTGGCATCTGTCCAGAGGGATCCCTGGAAGCGCCATGCATGTGCCGATACGAGTGTCGCCGCGTCTTTTCTCGAGAAAGGCATTTCAACCATTTCTCTCAAGGCGTCATGTCCGGCTTTGGCAGCGTCATCAGCCTGGACGTCGCCTTGTATTCCACAGTGGGCAGGTATCCACTCTATAACAATGCGGTGATTCAGTTCGCAGGCTTTCTTGCATAGGCGTTTGATGTCCATTACGAGCTGTTCCTGTGTGCTTGGGGACTTCAGTGACTGCAGCGCCGACCTTGAGTCGGTGAAGATGACCCAAGACTCGGCTGTCTGGTCTACGATGAAATTAAAAGCAGCCCGTAGGGCAGGCAGTTCGGTGGCTGTACGGTGACTGTGAGTGACAAAAATGGTGACAGTGGCAGACGGAATCCAGACCCCAATGGCAGATGACGTAGGCGTTACAGAGCCGTCGGTGTAAATATGACGGTGAGCCTTGTAGCTGTTTTCCATGTGCTGTAGAGTGAAATATGTTAGCGCGGGTCCGGCTGTGCGCCTCTTGTTACTGAACCAAGGTACGAACGTGACAATTGACCAGGAAGGAATTTTCCACGATGGCTCCGCAGGCGTCAATGCGCTTTGATAATGCAGCGGGAGTAAGCTCCGTACCACAGGACAGCGGTCTGAAGCAAGCGGATGACCTGGCACTTTGGTGGCATAGTGCAAGTGGACTCAAAAACTCCTGCTGCAGGAGCACTGGAGCTGATAGGCGTCTGCTTTCGGCGAGGGTTCCGATAGTTGATGTATTTTTTGGTAGGCCAAGGCACACCCTCAGGGCTTTTGCTTGAGCTCCAGTGAGTGCTTGTATGTTGCTTTGGGAAATGCCATGTAGCGCAGGAACGATGTATCGTAGAAGACCTTCGCAGAGAGCGGTGTACATTCGCAGCAGGACGTTTAAGGAGCAGCCCCCGGCGTTGCTCGCGTATGACCCAATTTTTTTCCTTTAATACTCGAACGTGGGGCGTCCACGTCATTGGCCTGTCGATTGGCGCTCCCAGAAACTTATGACGTGGCACATACCGCATGGTAAAATCCGCTACCTTTAACATATAGCGCGAGACATCACGCCTAGTAAAAGCAACGGCGGAACATTTTTCTGGTGACATGGGACATTTTTCTGGTGACATTTTTCTGGTGATCTCTTGCGAGTTAGCATTTCTCGATTGAATTGAGAGCTTTCTGTAACCTTGCTCGTAGGACACGTCTGTTGCGACCGCTGCTGCATATGCAAATGTCATCTGCATATATAGAGAGATTTTAACCGAGGCAGAGGCGGGGATGCGTTTCTCCAGACCGATGAGGGCGATTTTGAATAAGGTCGGACTTAGAACACCACCCTGGGGAACTCCTCGTTGCACTGTGTGCGGGGTTGTGTCACCATCTTTCGCGGACATGTAGACTGACCAATCGGTGACGGAGTCGCAGATCCAGCGGTGCATACGACCACCGACTACAACAGACTTCAGGGCGCATAGGATCGACTCGTGAGTCACGTTAACGAACGCTCCCTTGATGTCGAGGAATACGCCGATAGTGATGCTGCCTCTAGCTTTGTTGACTTTTACGCAGTTGATAAGGCTAATCACATTGTCGATGCTGCTGCGGCCCTTTCTAAAACCTTTCATTTGTGAAGGGTATGCATTCATCTTCATTAGCAACCAGTCCAAGCGCATCAATACCATCTTGTCCATAAGCTTTCCCACGCAACTGAGAAGTGCAATGGGACGATAGGAGTTAAAGTCAGTTGGAGACTTGCCAGGCTTGAGAATAGGTATGACACGAGCTCGTTTCCAGCAAGGCTCAAGACGCCCAGTCTGCCAGCTGGCATTGAATGTGGCAAGAGGGCGCATCTTCGCCTTGTCGCCTAAATGCGTCAACTCGGCGTAGCTAACGCAGTCAGGTCCAGGAGGTGACGCCTTGTTCAACGATGCCAAAGCCCCAAGCAGCTCCGCGATCGAAAAAGGTTCATCCGCTTCAGTAGTGGTCGGCGTCGTTGAAGCCTCTTTTGCTGCACGAGGCGAAGTTGCCAGCGCCACTACTGCAGTGATATTAGAGCGGAAGGTCTCCGCTATTTCCAACTTGCTGCTGTCATAGGATAGAGCAACCGAACTGAACGGATTCACTTGGGTTCAACAATCATTCAACGATCGACGTTGAGTATGAGAGGCTCCGGGCAATTCGCCGCCGATCTGAAAGACGTGCTCGTAGGAACATTGTCTACAGATGACATTCGTGATGCCAGGCGAATGCAAAAAACAAATCAAACGACACCTAGACAAGCTAGACAGGAGACAATGGCGGGCCTTCTTTTCCAAACATGACCCCAGAAAACCGCTGACTAGAATATGGGGCATTGTCCGCAGCCTAAAAACCTTGCCGACGCTAGCAGAGCATAGCATAGCCTTGTATAGTGTAGTGTAGCAAGTAGTAAAGAAAAAGAAGTGAGACTGAGGAGGAGAGAAAGGAAGAGGGGAGAGAGTAAAGCGGAGCACACAAGGAATGAGGAAGAGAGAAATAGAGAGAAAGAAATAGAGATAAAGAAATGCAGAAAGAGATAGAAAGGAAAACGAGAGACAGAGAGAACATCAGCGAAAGAGAGAGACAGAAGTAGAGAAAGAGAAAAAGAAAGAAAGATGAAGCAAGCATCGCGTCGTCTAGCGACCAGATACCGCACCACCTGGCCAAGCCGCGCATGCGCAGTAGCTAAGCCACGCCCACCAACGGAGACATCGCGCGCAACCTCCGCTCTTTAGGCATAGCCTAGCCGCATACACCCGAGGAGGAATCCGCGCATCTCAAAGCTAGACGTGTCGGTCGACATGAAGTACGAGCGGCGACGGGTCCGTGCGTCGCTGTGCCAAGCTTTGCGCGACTTAGTGCAAACTGGCCACCATTTTTTCTTTCATCCTCTCGCAGCATTTGTCTTTGTCACATTAGACGGAAAATTCTGTCGAGAAAAGCTGCTTAGCCTTACGTCAAAAAATCTATCAATCTTTCCATCCATCTCCATCCGCTAACAAGCGTTGATTTCCTACAATAAACGAGCACGAACCTGGAAGCCGAGCCGCCACAAAACTCGCCGTTCATGATCATCTTGACACATAATGCATTTACCTAGCGTTTATTGCAGTCCGCAGTCTCCTTACTGACCCGCTGTAATTGCGTCGTCATTTCGGGAAAGGTTTGCACGATGTTACAGCGTTTAGCACCTTGAAGCATTTAGTACGTTTAGCCCTCCCGACGCATTGGACATAACGTCATGAATGGAGTTTGTAAGCTGCTTACTAAGGCCATTTCTGCCTTACGTAGAAGGATTAGCAATTTTATCGTAAGTCAGAAGAGATATGTCTGAAAAATATTTTTTAAAATCTACTTTGCACACCTATTAATTAATTTATTCGTTTATTTATTTCAAGAGGTCGCGAAATATTCTTACATTGAGAATGAAAACGCGAAAAAAAAAGATTGGTCTTAATTACTTTCATGTTGTATCTTGCGGTCATCGTTATGTGTCGTTGGAACTCGTTAAACACATGGTGTGTCGGGCACAGTCACCCCAGACACCTTTTTCGTTGCAGAATATAGTAATCGCATTAGCGTTCGCGTGAGGATCCTTCGTCCATGTGTGCACTTTTCATGTGCCGGAAGTACTTTGTGCTCCTTGTTGAAACCCTTAATTCGTTTTCGTCGCTTGTACTGTCGGCATTTTTTCTTCCTCGCTTTTCACGCTCGCAAGATCTCCTTGAACATCACTGGCGGTACTACATTGTCCTGTAGAACGGTTTAGTGTCCACTTTCATTAATGTACTGCTCCAGTGCCGTCCAGATTTTATGCTTTCATTATACCAACATTTGCTGTGACTGGCAATGAGAATATTAATCACGGTCAGCATGAGCTGAAATTTACCTTCACTGTCCCATTTCCAATGCACCCGAAAATATAGAGAGTTTTAGAATTGGGGTTCCAAGGAGCTTGGGAATCCAAAACAAAGTGACAGCCCTCAGGGCGCATGCGCAGAACCCAAGTAATTCTTGGGCTGTTGCGCTCGCGTTGACTCAAGACCCACAGACCAAGAACTAGCGTGGGTCGCCAAGGCGTCTTGGGTCGTCAGCGAGACCCAAGACGCAGCGCGGACCAGGACGCTGTAAAGCCTGCGTCTCGAATAATTTTAATTTGGGCACGTGTGTCGCCCTGTTCGTTTGACCCTATGCCTCCTGCGTTTGACCCAACTCTCACACTCTTCTGCTCTTCCGAGCTCAAGAGTAGCGTACCCAACGCTGCTTGGGGACCCAGTGCCTTGGGTCCCAAATTCTAACACTATCTGAAAAAATTGAATAAGAGCTGAGCAAAATAAAAAAAACTTCTATCTACAAAATTATTCTTTATAATAATAATTGCTGGGGTTGTACTCCCGAAACCTATGACTATATATGAGAGACGCTGTAGTGGAGAGTTCCGGAAATATCGACCACCTGGGGTGCTTTAACATGCACCTAAATCTAGCTAAATTACATGGAAGCTTAATTCGGAAAATCCGAATAGCAGATACAGCTTAAGGATTTACAAATTTTTTATAATATAATTCGTGGTATAGCGGTTAGTTATGAAGGAGTCACGATAGCCGGCATTTATTTAGGTTCCGTAGGTGCAAAATGAACTAAGAAAGCAGAGACATGGTAAAGAAAAATATATACGCACTGATGCGGCCATGCAGGATTGCAATCCAAGTTTCCACGAAGTTTACGGCAAAATATGCCATGGAGCATGGCGTCAGCGTTATCTCCTCAAAAAGTACCTTCTCTGTGCTCTGAAGCGCTTTCGCCTCCTCCTCGCATCAGCGATGTGGTCCTGCCATAAGGCTATTACACCGTTATTGACGGCGCTTAGCCCACGATAACGTGAAATTAATGCCCATGGTAGCCCGGTTAAGCGCGCCCAGATTTCTTTAGATACTTTAGCAATATTGGATGACTGATTTTTCTAGATAAAGGGACGATGAGGGTAACATGATTTGTGGAGTAGGAGAGTATAGGGGGCTGGAGGGAAGCGCCGCTGTGCATGAGGGGAGAACGCGTGATTGTATTCTGTACTCCAAAGAGAGTCGCTGCCTTTGGGGAGTCCTTTTAGCCTCAAGAACATTCTCTCTTCTTGTACTACTCACATTTTCTTGCTTCAAGACCGGGGCTCCCCGTACTTTCAGACGACGAACGGCGTGCTCTCTGTCAGCTTTCTATTACATTCTTTGATGGGGAGCTAATGACCGGCGAGTTCTCACGACGGGAAACAAACGCAGGCAAGACAGATTACGATTATTGTTGTAGGGCAAAAAATTAAGAAAAGATTGCAGAAGGGTTTCTTGAAGGGCCAGTTGGTACATGATGCTGAGGGGAACAGCGCAAAAAACGGGACGGAGAAAGATTGAGCACACGACACAAGCGCTGACGAACAACTGTGTGTAAATTTATTACACCTGGAAATATATGGCTGAAAACAGAAAACAAGAACCATCACGTGCACAACATAGTGAAAGAAAAAAACGAATCCGTCACGAGTCAAAAAGTACAAGTTAACTGCTCAAAAACATTATCTCTTTTTCCAGGAGGGCGAGTGAAGGCTCACTAACGCTCATGTCCCCTTTCGTCTTGATATGAAAAGCCTCGTTAATTTCGCGCTCTGTCTTGTTACGATATCTTGAGAGTATCTTGCATTCATGAAAGAGCGGGGCGCAGCCGCACAAGGAGCAATGGGCTGCCAAGGTGCTGCTCGTTGAAGTCCTGAGATTATTTGCGTGCTCTCTCAGGCGGTCGTTCAAACAGCGACCGGTTTGTCCAGTATAGGACAGACCACAGGACAATGGAATGTCGTACACTACGTTGCTCACACACTCGATGTACTGCGTCCTGTGTTTCTTGACACATGCCTGCTCCTTGGTATTGTCGACGTTGACTTTCTTGCAAAGCGCTTGTGTTGTGTGCTCAATCTTTCTCCGTTCCGTTTTTTGCGCTGTTCCCCTCATCAGCAGTAAGAAAAGATGATTACCCGAATGGTACAAGGGTAATTAGAGTGTTTACAAGCGCATAGCGAGTGTACACGGCGCAGACATGATGCAATTTTGAAAAGTACCTCGAAATAATTAATAGCAGCTGCACACGGGGTCGCCGTGCACGAAATTGCGCTTCAAATATATCGCCGCGGTGGCTTGGTCACATTCAACTAGCTGCGACCTTCGTATTTCACTTGGGACACTGTAAGGTTGTAAGAGTGTCGAGTTCAATAAGAACACATTGCACTTTTTGCGGTGTGAACTGGTTCATGCACGTGTCGTGTAGTGGCGCACCTGCCACCAGTTCACGCGCGTGATGCACCTAGCTCAAAGTTCGCCCAGTCAGAAGAGACCACGTGTGGTCCGACCTAGAAAAACAAATCGTACATATAGAAGACGTAGGATGCCAGCTGATAGCATGGTTATCTTTGGCACACGCGAGTTGTGTATATAAATTTTAAATATTTGGCGCGCACACTCAACTTTAATAGATTTATTTCATTTCATTGTGGAACAGGCGGGACGGGCGGAGATTCTTGGTTCATTCCACCATTTATGTTTCTCTTTATGGAGGTGAAAACGAGAATCACATAAAATATTACGCGCCAATACACCGCTTATGTGCAGTGGCACTGATATATGAAGGGCGTCTTACTACTTCGTAAAAATTTATTTCATACAGCTCAAACATATACTGGCACCGCCTTCGTACTATCCAAAATTTATGTTTGTGTTTAAAATATACAATATATATCTACGGCTTATCCATGATTAGCTTGAAGACTGACCAGGAAACATATCGCTGTTGGCGGAATCACATGCTCTTGAGAAAAGTGCATGCGTATATATACAGCGTGAAATAATAGAGGCGTCGCAAACAACAAGACAACGCTCGTTAGCTAGAAGTAATTTTTAAAAGCTTTGCGGCTCTTTCCTGCGAAATCGATTTCGCCTTGCTCCCTTATCCGCTAACCAGCAGCATGCACGGTGTTTTTTTTTTGAAGGCGTTTGCAGCCCGCAACCACATTTCATCGCTTATCGCAAAAGCTACAGGTGCGGCAGTGACGTGCGCAGCACGCAAACGGAAAGCGCGATGCACGTTCACCACCGCCTGTGACACGACCTCAGCATGCTGACTCAGCGATAATGCGTGGAATGGCCATGCCGTATGCGCGCTCATGGCGCTCGTATCCAGCTTATCTCCTACGACGAGCTCAGTATTCGCTCGTATCTCGACCTCATCAGCTGCCTCTAAAAAGCGGCGCTGGCACAGTCCGGCGCCGGCGGCTAGCCCGTTCGAGACAATTGTGAGTCCGACTCCACAAAAGTGAATTGTTTAGCGCCTTGATTACTGTGCAAATATGCAGTTCATCCTCTTCACGGTTTTCCGCCAATTTTGGGTGCACTGCCAAAGCGTGGCATTATCAGGTGAAACGCCTAAGTGAATATCGTTTAGTGGCTTGCACATAGCGCCGGATAGCCATGTAACGCCTCACCTATATACGCTGGCGCATTTCAGGTTGCAGGCCGAGTGTGGCAGGCAGAACCACAGCGCCAAGGCACTGCCTGAGCGAGGGTCATTTGCATCGAGCTTCTCGCGCAACCACGACGACACCCAAGGGTACGTAAGTGCTCGCCGCATAACGCCACGCTTCTCGGTTCTCGCCTGGCCGGGCCTTGAAGAAAGAAGCTAGGCATAGCTCGTATATCGCCCGCTACATACGTTATAAAGCAAGCGCAGCGCTACCTTTTAAAGCTTATGCAGTGGCTTTGACCTCCGCATACGTGTAGCGCTATAGGTGACTGAACACGTGTTTGTCCTATAGACAGTCCTAATCTAGGAATTTGTCGCTGGCTGGTTCCCACTTCTCCAGACACAGCTCGAAACCGCCGCAGGCGCTGTTTTCTGGGATTATTCTTGGTTTTCGTCTTCGTTTATAAACTTTCCGCGGATGAGATATTCACGCTTGCGTCGCTCTAAAATCACCGCGAGATCGGATTGTGAAAGAGCGGAAAGAGGCGCAAACGCGTTTAAACATGGCGCTCGCTTGACGGAACGGGTTTAGGTAAGCAAGCTCGACAGGGCACTTTTACAACGGCGCCATTCCGCGACCGAATACCGGTGGATGACGAAGCAGCTCTTAGTTTTCTTTTAATGTGCAGCACATCGTGACTACGAAGTTTACTTGATACAGCAACGGATTACTGTATCTAATAGAAGGCTACGACGTTACGATAGCGGACACGCCGTACAGAAAAGCTGTTAAAGAAATATGGTCAATCTGCACTGCATCCGTTGGTGTTGAAGTCTAAAAAGGAAGCCTAACTATAGACTACGAAATAACATCTTTTCGCATAGTGCTTAGGGAAACGTTGGTGCAGTTTACAAATACAAAAAGGGTACAACTCCTAGGTTCAGACAAATACTTAGGTGCGACCACATAGCACCAGCCTCCGTCTTCCAAAAAAGTAAGTTTCACCACAAGGGCAAAGCAATGAATGCGATAGCAACGAATTGTAAAGTAAGCCTGGCAGCTAAATCTTCTGGATCCGGTCTCGCGTAACTCTACGAAACGCTGGTGTTAGAGAATACGGCCGCTCCAGAGAGAAAAGCGCTTTTCGCACAGTCTGTTCGCGTTGAGAGCGCTGTACGTACAGGGTATACCAGCCGTCCGCTGATGCCTGCCGAAATAGCGCGCGCGCTAGCGATCGCGACCGCGCCGTTAGACCCATAGTTCACAATGGCTCCTCGAGCGACATGCCCCCCGCGTTCTTCATGCTCCTTCAAGATGGGCGGGGCGAGTCATCTCTGCTTGAGCAGCAACTGCACGCGGGATGATATCGCATGCGCCCTCAGTACGACGGAGATGGCTCGGCTCGTTTCATCTCTGCTGCAGCCGCGTTCGTCGGCCGCGCTCGTTCGCTTTTACCCGCGGGTAGGACATACGATGCGCGGGGATGTTAGCACTTTATACGGAACATGACGGCGACGCCGAAAGCTCGTCGAGAGTGTACATACAATTGCTCTCGCAATCGAAATGTCTCAATGAACATATGTGTTATCCCCATAACAACACGTGTTCAGCTGCCTATTGTATGCCATTCGATTACAATGGCCCGTGTGAAGCGAACTTCTAAGGCGTCGCTGACGTTCCGCTGACAAAGCAAAATTTATTTCGAAAGGGAAGCCAGAGATAAAGCTTCTGTAGTTGTACCAGTCTGCAATACGCAACGTGCAGATTAATTAATCGGCATAACCTACACTAGTTGTGATTGAGTGCCAGGCAAATACAAATGCGAAGCGATAAAGAAAGGCACTGAATTCCAGCAGAGGTTTACCGACGGACCGACGGACCGACCGACCGAGCAGTCGGTCGGTCGGTCGTTCGGTCGGTCGGTCGGTCGGTCGGTCAGTCGGTCTTTCAGCGCACTGGGTGGCACTGGAAACGCCGTACAGTGTGTCCCAGTGTGCTACAGCGCGCTGGGAGGCACTGGGACAGACTGTACAGCTTGGCCAGTGCCGCCCAGTGCGCTGAAAGGCACGGGGAGGCACTGGAGACGCTGTTTTTTCCGATAGGGCGTGCTTGATCTCTGTGTATTCTATTTGATTGAAGAGTGAAGAAAATCGTTGATCACAGACAATTTTATTTCAAAGCGCACTTTGCATCTACACGTTCGCGCGATGGAGCGACTCGAGACCTTGGTTGTGCCAGTGCGCCGCAGTTAACGCTGATTACGCCACCTCCACACGAAAGGTTCAGCCGTGGTTCCACCGAAGAGAAACTGAAATTTGTTGGACGCGCGTGACCTTCCCTTCCAGCCCACAAGTAGACGATGTTTCTACAGCTTTCGTGGCGAACGGGTTGCCGCTTGAAACCATAGACGCGGTGCCATGACGGCTCCCTAACGCAGTGCCATAACGGGGGTGCCATAACCGTACACGCGGTGCCATAAAGTGTCCTGTGTGAACAACGTTACACCCCTGCCTGTGCCCACCCACAAGCTTGCTTCACAGCCTCACTTTAGCTTCTTCGCGCTACAACTCCTGATGGGCAGATGAAAACCATAAGCACAGTTAGCTAGATGAACTCCCGTAGCGCCCCACGCTTTCGCCTAAACCGTGCCCGGATAATGAAGCGTTAGCGGCTGGCGCCGCGCTTCCTAAATACAGACGCCTGGCGACTGATCTTGCTTACTATTCTTTGCCAGTGGCAGCGCTGCGACAGTTACGCGCGGTGCCAGGTTTCTATGCTCACACGCCTCGGCGCTGATTGGCGTTTGTTTTGTTATAGTTTAGGTTTATAGTGACGCGCAGGAAAGGACATTTTGCCTTAAGCACGTTATGCTTGCGGTTGGCCGAAGCACATGTGTAGTTAATCGTTTGTAACTATATGCGAAACAAAGTCAGCCACGAATTGAAAGAAGGCGCGTTTTATATTGTGTCGCGGTATTAAATGAGCAGCTTTTCTCAGCAGACCAGGCATTTTAGTCGTTTTGATGTTTGAATACAAATTGAGCAATGCTTGCCAACTCATGTCCGTGTCTGGGCAAACTTAGTCTGTTCTTTTTTCTAACAGTTATCCGTCACCTATGGTAGTGTATGAGTGTCATTAGTTAGGTAATACCTGCGCCTTCATGTTTGTACATGTCGTTAGAGCGGTTCTTTGTTGCCCAGGGCAGTTGTAGTCACCTGAACTGTTGTTACCAGTATTTAGTAAACATCACTGCGTGCGGTCTCGCCACGATGCCCGGATGATCTCGTTTGAGTTCCCGGATGACGGCACCAGGTTTTGGTGCAAGGTCACGTGATGGCCGCTGACAACGGTAGATGAAAGCATCTCATGCTTAATAGTACGACAAGCCACAGATAGCCAATGAATATTCAGCTAAGGCAGACAGTTTCGCTAGTTGATGTCGAGTATAATAAGGCAAGAGGACTAGACTGACGAACAGAGGCGTGAACAAGAAGCCACACTAATTATTCAGCGATACTTAGAATACACAGGTTATCGCCTGCGACTCTTAAAGGAAGGAATATTTGTCGGACTGGTCGCGCGCATAACAAATGCCTATAGCGACGAAGTTGATTAAGTTCACCACTTCCACTTTAGCTAAAAGAAATTCTTGCGACGCCCTAAACAAGGAGTACAACGAAGTGTATCAATCAAACAGTAAATTATCAACAGCTGGATAACAATCTAAACCACAGTCAAACCATCAGCTAGCATCCACAGTAAAATACATCAAGCCACTCCAAACACGAATAATATCCCCCGTAAACACAATCGAACATTATCCACCAAATGACGCCTCAGATAAGCATTTGCGTATATACCAAGAATCACCTATTTCCACAATATACGCTTCAAATTCACGTAGAAGCGAACCGCGAGGAAAAACAGGACACAGTAATGAACACACAGGGCTGGCGCTAACTGGGAACTAATGTTTAATGGACGGAAAAACCGCATCTTATAGTTGGCAATGACAACACCGATGTAAGACCACGTGAACGTCCTTGAATAACCGAAGAAACAAAACCAAAACGGAATGAAACATGTAACAACTTGCGTAAAGCCAGAAAACGGGGGTTCTCTACAGAACTGCAGTTATCTCAGATGTTTTTCTAAGGTAAGCGTACTCCGCTTCTAGTAGATGTATCGAAGGGTGGCTGACACGCGTGTCTTCTTCCTGTTTTATCGAGGTAGGCTCAACCGTTTCCCTTGCCTTCCGGTGCTTCTGAGCGAACGAGACCTGCGTCGCCTCAAAAAGCGGCGAGCATTCATTAGAACTTTTGCAATGCATCGCCAAGTGCGTGGACGGCGTGCGTTTTAAGGAGCTAAGGTGCTCTCTGAGACGTGCATTCAGGCAGCGCCCCGTCTGTCCAATGTATGAAGCACCACATGAGAAGGCACGCGGTACACCACCCCCGACGGACACTCAACGATCTTCTTCCGATGGTTCACGGCACAGTTGCTTTTTTGCTCCTGTTTTTCTTTCTTTCACTTTTTTGTCAATGGCTGCACACACCTTACAAACCCTGTTTTTTGCTGAAAACAGCACGCGTAACCATACCTTGCCGCGACTTTTTTAACCGGTGTGACACTCCATGCAAACATGGAATAACCACAAACATGTCGGTCACATCCTGTCGCTCAGTGACATGCGCACCACCAACCAACTCCGTTTTTATCTTGCGCAAATTTTTGCTAGACGCCGAAACCAGAACTTCATCCGGAAACCCTGCTTCGCGTAGCCTGTTCACCTGCCTAACAACACTGCATTCTATTTGGTGAAAGCATGACTTAGTGACAGCCGCGTATTGGCAATTAGTGTATATACCACCTTTTACCACATGCGAATGAGCCGATGAAAACTGCAGCAGCAATTTCCTTGTTCTGGACTAGTAAAACCAGCACACATGGCCTGGAGCGAAGGTTAAACCCAAATCCAAAAACTGAAGAAAACTGTCCCGTGGAACTTCACATGTGAACTTCAAATCAAGACCCTTCTCTTTAAAAACCTTTAGAACATTGATCATGACGCGTGTCGGGTGAAGTTCACGGCAAACCACATGAAAATCATCCACGTAAAGGAAGATTGTGAGATCCTGCACTTCCAGATCATGTCTCATCCTACCCGCGTTGCTCAACATGTCGCTTAGGATAGGAGCAACCTTCGAGCCGATGCACATGCCTGATTTTCGGACGTAGACATATCTCTCACAGGCAACAACTGTTGATTTTAAGTGAAAGGCCAAGAGTTCCATAAGCCCTTCAACAGATACAGAGCAGGAATTATTGAAGACAACCGGGTCATTAAAAAGATTAATACATTCATTTACGATCGGCAAGAGGTGATGATGAGGAAGAGAGTAAAACAAATCCTCGACATCTATCCTAAATGCAGCGTGCAGTATTTTCCGTCCTCAAATAACGAACTACCTTATTCGAGTTTGGAATCCTAAAAGAGTCCTCAAGTTTTAGCGAAGCGAAATATTTTTGAAGAAAACCGGAGACCTCATTGTGCCAAGCGCTGCGCTCAGACACAATAATCCTGAAAGGGGACTCCAGTTGATGTGTTTTAGAAGAACATAACACATTTAACACCTGGTGGTGTTGGCTAGGGATGCCTTAGGTGGCTAAGGTTGGCTTACCGTCAGATAGTAATGGCCAGCGCATGCTAATTTTTGGCAAGAATTAGCTAATATTCACTGGCGTTGGATAGTATTAGTTCAGTCTAGGGTAATGTCGCCTAAAGATGACCGCTGTTGCGTAATCTCGCCACTGTGGTGCATCCTGCGCATTTGTTGTTCAATTGAGAATAACGTAATAAACGTTACATATGTACTCCTATGACTGTGTTAATTATAATTTAGTGTTGCTCAAGGCCGCAGGAGTGCGCTAAAGAACGCTGCATATGCACTACAGCTCGCCGTACGTCATTCATCTTTCCTCATGAAAATGACTTCTGCGCTCGAACGTGACTGCTGAAGCTTCTTGTGAATATAAACTACCCTTTGGCTGTCACCGTGTAAACGACTTGCTTTGTAAGCCCTCGTCATATTCACTTAATCCAATCTCGTCGATATGCCACATCATGTTTGGTTCTGTGCCAAACGTTGCGGCTTTGTAAGCTTCTCAGGCTGCTTCGCATATCCAAAATTCTGACAGTGCTTGGGATCTGCTGCAATTCTTTAAGAGCGGAGCTCTTTAAGAGTTTATATGTGCCCGGTAGTGTGAACAGAAGCAATCATTATCATGAATCGGCGACCGCTTTCTTCGTCCTCTCTTTCCTCTCAGTCCTCTTCTTCATCATCTGCTTCGCTCCCACGAAAAAAAAAAAATCATGCGCCTACGTCTCCCGCGCGGCGAGTCGCCGCGTACACATGATCCGAAGGCGGGCGTCTTAAGCACTCGGCTATCCAGGCGCATTTGTTTTTCTTTCATGGTATTTAGTACAAATGTGCGTAATGAGCATACATAGCGAACAAAATACTCAAGGCGGTCTCTACAAGCGTACAACAAGCGTTACACAGAAAGAAGTATAAAATATCTCTCTGTCTTAAAAGGGTATTGAAGCAGTACAATTCGTGAAGAGTGGATAGCAGTCCGTTTGAAACTGCAATTGTTCATAAAAGTCTTTTAGCTGAAGAGACATTTGAATGAAATACAACCGCGATCATAGCATGGATTCCACATGCCTGTCTAACATGGGAAGGAAGGAAGGAGAGAAAGGAAAGGCAGGGATGTTAACCAGTCTAGAAGGACCGGTATGCTACCCTACTCTGGGGGAAGGGATGGGGGAGATATAAAGATAGAGAGAGAGAGGGGAGCGCGCACGCACAATGAGTCACACACGTCTCACAGTCATGCTAACGTCGTTAGTCTATAACAGACGCTGCAGGTCTGGGGTCGTCGTCCCCAGATCCAGATGGAGTGACCTATGCTGCCTTACGTCACCTGGGTCCGAAGGCACAACGCTGTCTCCTGGACATATTCAATCAATCTTGACATGATGGCGAAGTCTCCGACGAGTGGAAGTGCAGCCGCCTGGTGCCTTTGTTGAAGCCCGGAAAGTCTCCGCTGGATTTGGCATCATACCGTCCCATCGCACTAGCAAGCTGCGTCGGCAAGGTCATGGAGAGGATGCTGCTGACACGCATGGAATGGTACCTCGAGCATTATAACATCTATCCTGATGCTATGGCTGGCTTTCGACGGGGTCGATCTTCAATCGACAGCGTCATTGACTTGGTGACCTCCGTTCAGCAGCAGAAAGCTAAGAAGCGGCTGTCGGTAGCACTGTTCTTAGACGTGAAAGGTGCCTATGACAACGTGACCCATGAGGCCGTTCTCGAAGCTCTCGAAGCAGCAGAACTTGGAGGTCACGTCTTTCGATGGGTAAGAAGCTACCTCACAAAGAGATCTATGTTCGTCCTAACAGAAGATGGGCCTACGAATAAGCATTTCACAAGTCGTGGGGTGCCACAAGGTGGCGTGCTGAGCCCGACTCTTTTCAACCTAGTTCTGGTGGGGCTCACCGAAACGCTGCCACAGACGGCTAATATATCTCTCTACGCTGACGATGTCTGCATCTGGGCGTCCGGCGTGGAACGGCCTCAAGTGCGCGCAAGAATACAGAAGGCGGCAACATTGACATCTGCATACCTTCGCCAGCAAGGTTTGACTATCGCTACAGGAAAATGTGCAGCAGTGGCATTTACACGCAAACCGATGTCTTTCTACCCAGTGTGCATCGAAGGCCAATCAATTGCGTATAAGAGCAGCCATAGATTCCTAGGTGTCATTGTGGATCGCGACCTAACCTGGAGTCCCCATGTCGCACATCTGAAGAGAAAACTGATATGCATTGAGAACATATTTAAGTTCGTTGCCGGAAAATCATGGGGACCATCCGTGCATTCAATGCTGCAGCTTTATACAGCCCTCTTTCTCGGATTTCCACGGTACAGCCTTCCTGCCCTGTCCAACACGTGCAAGACTAACATCCGTGCACTACAGAGCGTACAAGCCCAAGCACTTCGGACATGTCTTGGCCTTCCAAGATGCTCATCGACAATTGCAACTATCGCTATCGCACAAGAACAGCCGGTCGCAACTCATATCATCGTTGAGACGCTGAGAGCTTACATACGGCATTTGTCGCGGCTACCGTCACATCATTTAGCGTGTTTGTCAGCGCGGAGGCCCCATGCTTCATTCTGCGGTATGGTGACAAAACACTACGACATATTACCACCTGGCTTCAAACCTGCGATGCGTCCGGCATCTGCGTTGTGGACTCTGCATCAACCTGGCGTGTGCTTATCGGTTCTTGGAATCGTTAAGAAGGCACGCATGTCACCGCTAGCCCTGAAGCAGTTGTCTTTGCGTCTGTTGGAAGAAACCTACAATGATCGCAAGCATGTTTACACCGATGGCTTCACTAATTCCAACAGCTCTACCGGAGTGGTGGTTCTTCCATCTGATGACGTACTGTTACAGTTCAAGTTTTCTCACATCACGACGTCGACAGCCGCAGAGCTCGCAGCGCTTCAAGGTGCGGTCAAGTACATCCTGCAGCAGCCACCTAATCGATGGGCCATCTTTTGCGACTCCAGGTCAGCCTTACAAACACTACGGTTTGCTTTACGGCACGGATTACACGAAAAATCCGTGTACGAGATAAGGCACGACTACCACCAAGCACTCGAGGAAGAACATGATATTATATTTCAATGGTTGCCGAGTCATTGCGGAATTGTCGGCAATCATCGCGCGGATGAAGCTGCACGATCGGCTCATGACCAAGATCTGCGGACACCCATACCACTCTTGAGAACAGACGCCGCGTAGCGACTACAATCACTTGCACGCCGTATCACTCTTCTGCAATGGAATACGCCGGGTTTTTCCAACGCGCGCCTGTATTCGATTGACCCAAATTTGCAACTTCGTTTGCCATCAGGGCTCTCAAGACGCGATGCAACTTTACTGTGCCGCATGTGGTTGGGCGTGGCATTTACGAATGCGTATTCGTGTCTCATTGGAATGGCCAGCAGTGCGGCATGCAACATTTGCGCCTGCGAGGAGACGCTTGAACACATTCTATGCCACTGCCCATCATACCAAGCTCAACGACGTACTATGGAAGTCAAGCTCCGTCACCTGGACTCAAGACCGCTGACAGAAAAGAAGATCTTGGGACCTTGGCCTACGGTCTCGCATACGCGCAAGGCCACGAAAGCCCTCTTGTGCTTCTTGAGGACCACCGGACTTCACGAGTGCCTGTGAACTAACAGCGCGAGTTCGTGTTGTGTAGTTCATCCATACCTTTCTTACTCTTCTTCTTTCTTCTTTCCCTTTCTTTTCTATTATTTCCCCTTCCCCCACCCCAAGTGCAGGGTAGCCAACCGAGCCAAAGCTTGGTTAACCTCCCTGCCTTTCCTCTTCGTATCTCTCTCTCTGCAGGTCTGATGCCTTCAAGAAGTTGAGCACTGCCTTCGTCGCCTTCACCCGCGATAACCTCTCAGGACGACATTCCAGAATGGTTTCTGCCGTCATCGGTCTGGGATCTCTGCGAGCAAGAGCGACTGCGAGGGATTTTCTCTGCGCATTGTAGCGAGGACAGTCGCAGAAGATGTGCTGTAGTGTCTCCTCGCTACCACAGTTGTCACAAAACGGGTTGTCGGCAATGTGGATTCGAAAGGAGAATGACTTTGTGAAAGCCACTCCTAGCCATAAACGGCAAAGCAGAGTGGCATGTCTGAAGACGCAAATTGGTCGGGCAGTGGCGGTGGTGGTTGTGCAGTCTGTTTGCTATATTACAAGTGGAGGAAGTCATTTCTTGTGCAGCCACTCGAAGTTGGCTAGCAGCATCGGTCCTTGATAGGGGTATCGTCTCGATCCTGTCACCTTGAAGAGCTGATCGAGCAGCATTGTCGGCGTGTTCATTGCCTCTCAGGCTGCAGTGACTTGGCAGCCACTGAAATGTCACGTGGTGTCTTTTCTCTAACGAAGTATGGAGGAGATACCTAACCTCGAAGACCAACTGCTCGTATGGTCCTTGTCGCAGAGCTGATAGCAAAGATTGCAGGGCTGCCTTCGAATCGCAGATGATTGACCATCGTTGAGGCTGTTCGCGGTTGACTACACAAAGTGCATCGCGAAGAGCGGCAGGTTCTGCTGCTGTCGATGTCGTTGGGTGGTCTGTCTTGAAACTGACGCTGATAGCTTTTGCTGGGACGACCACTGCTCCGGACGAACACTGGAGGGTAGTTGACCCATCAGTACAAACATGCACATGATCAGCGTACTTCTCGTGTAAAAGAATCAGATATAGCTGTTTCAGCACTTGAGATGAGAGCTCAGATTTTTTTCTGATTGCCGGTACGTTGAGGTGCACTTCAGGCTTAATGAAGCACCAAGGAGGTATCGCTGGCTTAGATGCGGGGCTGAAGCCTGATGGAAGGTGGGCAGAATGGTTCGCAATCGTTCCGCAATACGATGCCCGTGGTCTTTTTGAAGGCAATGTTGCAAGGTGGTGGCAATGGGCCCGGGAAAAATGCCTTGAGGAAATTATCGCAGGTCAAAAAAGAACCAACTGCTTCGTTTGGGATGAAAAAAAGAACTAAATTTATTTCGATAGGTATGCCCGTTGCCGAGCTAGTTCGCGATGTACAAGGTTGCCAGTTGAACATGTTTAACTTAGCGCAACGACGACGAGGACGCAAGAGAAGAGGAGACAAACCACAGCGCTGACTCGCAACTGAATATTTTATTAGAAGACGAGAACGAAAAAAGGGGGTACTTCAACCCTCACACCCATGTGACACACAAAACCAATTAAACGGCCCAGCTATCAGTTCTTCTACAATATATTTCTTCTACATAGGGTTGCCAGTTGGTGAAAAGAAAGAGGTTGAACTTGGCAGTTTCTTCGTACTCCCCCAGGAATGAGCCTCTGGTGATTCGTCCGTGTATTCCATGGGGTATAAGAGTTGAACTGGTCTTCTCAATATGGCTCCATTCGGCATGCGCACCATGCAGGCTCGGATCTTTCCATCACCTCCCAGAAGAACTTCGGCCACTTCTACAGTTTTCCAGAGCTGCCTAGGCAGATGTTGTTCATGAACTAAGACGAGCGTTCCTTGCCTTAGTTCACTTGACGAACTCGGCACAGCGAAATGTGCCGATCGGAGACTCGTAAGGTACTCCTTTTGCCACCGACACCAAAACTGGTCGGCCATTCTAAGGCGATAGCGCCAGCGACGCGTGAGTTGACCAGGTTTCTGAACCACTTCAACGGCGGAGCAGCTGTCAGGAAGAGTGGTTAGTCTCTGGCCTATCAGGAAATGAGACAGTGTTAAAGGTTCGGGTTCGTTCGCGTCTGTGTAGACGTAGGTCAGGGGTCGAGAGTTGATGATAGCTTCGATTTCAATTAGTATTGTCGTGAGCTCCTCGAAATTGCAGTAGCTGCTTCCCAAAACCTTCTTCAGGGATGTTTTCACGGAACGAACCATTCTCTCCCAAAATCCGCCCCAACAAGCCGCTTTCTCAATTATGAACTTCCAGCGGATCTGATGGTTTAAGAAGAAATTCTGGATGTCTTCTCCTCGTATTGCGGTCCACAGTTTCTGCAGGTCCTTAGAAGCACGCTTGAAAGTCCTTGCGCTGTCAGAAAAGATAACTCGACAGAGCCCCCTTCTCGAGATGGATCTTCGGAACGCCATCAGGAAGTTCGATGTCGACATATCCGTCACCAGTTCAAGGTGTATTGCGCGCGTAACTGCACACGTGAAAATAACGATGTAAGACTTTCTGTTATTTCTTTGATCTTTCGTGTTCAGCGGTCCAGCGAAGTGTACACCTGTTACATCGAAGGGTGGCGCTTGTGTCACCCTTTCGCGAGGCAGAGGAGCGACTGGCTCAGGAGCAGCACGGCTGTTGAAACGATTGCACGTCACACATTTCCTTAGCACCTTTTTTACCATCTGCCTTGCTCGCACAACCCAGTACTTCTCCCTCAGTTCGGTAAGAGTCTCTAGCGCGCCAGCATGCAGGAGACGGCGATGAGCTGCGTTGATGACAAGTTCTGTGATGGGATGCCTCGACGGAAGGACAATCGGATGCTTAACGTTGTAGGAAATGTCGGCAGCATTGAGCCTTCCTCCCACTCTTAACACGCCCTCGTCGTTGCAGAACACGCTGAGATCACGTATGAGGGAATCACTTGGGAAGCGTATCGAGCGGTGAAGACATTGGAGTTCATTTTGAAAGGCATCCAATTGTGTTTGAAGTATCAAACAAGTGTGCGCCTCTTGCACTTCCTCTGTCGTAAGATGCCCCTCCCGTTTCTCGTTGGGATGCCTGGCGTTGTGAACAAATCGCAGTACCTAAGCGGTAACTCGAACCAGTTTGGAGAGGGAGCTGTATTTCTACAGGGGTAATATGGATTCCCTCACTGTCACGTTGTGAACTCGAAGTGTCTTTCTTTCCTCCTCTGCGATGCTCATGTCAGCAGTGTTTTCATGACATGGCCAGCAAGTAGATGGCTGTGAAAGCCAGACAGGCCAGTTCCACCACACTGAGTTTGACCTGAGTGCTCTCGGGGTTACTCCCCTCGTCAGGAGGTCGGCGGGATTTTCGTTCCCAGGACAGTGATTGCAGAGCTCTGGATCCGTTCGCTGCTGGATTTCCAAAACTCGGTTGGCGACAAAGGGCTTCCATTGCGGCGCGGAACCTCGTACCCAATGCAGTGCGATAAATGAGACTGTCCACATGTACCATTTGTCGATAGGGAGACCCAATGATTGCCCCAAATATTCCTTTAATCGTGCACCGATCACCATGCCCATCAGCTCCAGTCTTGGAAGAGACAATTTCTTAATCGGTGCTACTCAAGACTTTGAAAGAACGAGAGTAACCGCTGCTTCCTTGACTCCATAGGTGCGCAAATACGCAACTGCACCGTAAGCTTTGGGGCTAGCATCTGTGAAAATATGCACATCTTTCCAGCTATCGTTGGGCACGCTACCATATCGTCTTGGCACTGCTACGTCGGTTAAATAATGTAGCTGAGTGTGCCACTGCGTCCAAGCTGTCTTTACGTCTTCAGGCAGAGGAGCGTCCCACTCAACACCTAGTTCCCACAGGGTTTGGAACATGAGTTTGGTTGTCACTGTGACTGGAGAAATAAGACCAAGCGGGTCATATATACGAGCTGATGCCTGAAGGATCAATCGTTTCTGTCGCTGTTTCGATCTAAGAAATCCAAGATCGCCTTCATGGAAAACGCCAGATGATCTCTGTCGTTATCCCATACAAGTCCGAGGACTCGTGAGACACTGATGTCGGACACTCCACGTAGCTCAGGGCACATCCGGTTCCTTCGTCGTTGAACAGTTGTTGCAGCTTCTTGGAATTTGAATTCCATTTGCGCTGTGTCATGCTTGCTCGATTCATGACGTCTCGCGCACCTCGGTAGAAGTCTATAGCGTCCTCTGTCTCCGCTCCTGTTATTAGGTCATCCACGTACAGGCTCTCACTGATAGTTTTAGTGATGCGTGAATCACCCGCAGTAGTTGACAAATGATGACGCACTGTGGCTGCGAGAAGGAACGGACTGCTTGTCACACCGAAGGGCACTCGTGTCATTCTCCAGACTTCTATCGCGGGATATCGGTCTTGCTTCGTGGGAAAGTGCTCATACCACAAGAATCGGAGGGCATCGCGATCTGCCGGTGTCACTGAAATTTGCAGGAATGCCTTCTGAATGTCCGCACTTAGTCTGATGTGGTGAATTTTGAAGTTAAGCAGCACCTTCAGCAAGTCCGGGTTCAAGTTTGGTCCTGGCTCCATGGCTTCGTTCTGGGAGATACATCCTGTGTCGCTTGACGATGCATTAAATACGACCCTAATCTTGGTTGAAAGGCTATCAGGTCTGAAGACAGCCCGGTGAGGCATGTAGTAAACCCTGTTTTCGTCGTTATTGATTTCTTCCGGTGGAAGTCGTTCGGCGAACCCTTGCCCCAGGTACTGACGGATAGCCGCGTCATACTCGATAAGTGTCGCGTCATCTCTCAATAGCCTCTTCGTGAGACTTGTCAAACGCTTCTGTGCGATCGCTTTGTTGTGAGCGAGATGAATGTTCAGAGGTTTCCATGGTAATGCCACCTCATAGCGCTTGTCTGTTTTCTTGATCGATGTCGAGAACGTGTTTATGATTTCCTGGCTTTTTTCGTTCGTTTGGGCACAAGAGTCAGTAATTTCGATGCTGTCCAGGTCGCAGAATGATTTCAGCTCGTTGGCCGAACTTGTTGTGTCATCTGACACTCCAGCACGAAGAACGGCCGCGGTTGAGCAGCAGGCAGCTGAGCTACTGCAGGGAATGGCTCCTTGAAGCGTCCTCCCAAATTTGGTCTTCAGTGCAACAAGTGTGCCCTGCAGCTTCTTGAAGTCACCATACACCAACGACCAGTAATAGTCGGCATCGATAAGGATGTCAATGCCGCTTCTCGCCAGGTGGGCTGGTGCAACGATGACATCTGCCAATTCATCTATTTACGCTTGCAGTTCTTGCATGATGTTCTCAGGTACTCGCAGCTGATCAGAGCAGATTTCTGGTATTTCGAGAGCTTCGATGAAGTGCTCGTTGCGGTCATACTGACTTCTTCGCCAAAGTTTCACTCTTCTGCGTTTTTCTTTGATAATGTTGCCTGATCCTCCAAATGGGTAGATTGTGATGTCCTCTTCACCAATCACCTCTAGTTGCAGTTAGCGGGAAAGCTTCTTTGTGACAAAACTTCGTTGGCTACCCCCGTCGAAGAGGAGGCGCGTCAGAGCTCTCCCTCGTCCTTCCGCCCATACTTGAGCCGTTTGGAGCAGCACGGTAGGCACATTTTTCGACTTCTGTTCCGCTGAAGAGTGCAACTCTGCGGCTGTGTTCTCAGGTTGCCTCCAGGTGGGGTCACACATTTGTGACAGGTGTCTTCTGCCACAGTGCTTGCAACTTAGCCTTTTGTTGCGGCATTGTTTCGACATGTGTCCCTTTACGCCCGCACCGGAAACACCGACCAGCCGCAGTGAGTCGTTTCTTCTTTTCATCGAGCGACATTTATGCCTGACACTCGTGAGTCGTGTGATTCTTTACATCACAAAATGCGCATGAATCGATCTGCTTCGATTTGCCCGCAGAGAAGAGCGAAGCCGCTGATCCTTTTGGTGTTTTGCTTTTTTCTTTATCTCGATGTCTTGAGCTGGATCCTTTTACTTCGCTGTGGCCAGTCTGCAGTGCCTTCTCTCGGCTCTCCACTTCGGTCTTGAGAAAAGCTCGTAAACTCTCGATGCCGATCCCTTCTTCCTTGCTCTCAGCGGAGAGTCCCTTGTGGTAGTTGACTACTAGTTCCGATGGCAGCATTCGCAAGAGTGCGGAGCAGAGCAGAGCACCGTAGCCATCTGTTTTAACTCCGAGCGCTGCGAGAGCGGCTATGTTGCGCTGCAGATGGTCATAGAGTCGATGTAGGCCGATAACCTCATTCTCGTTGCGTACTGGTGGCAAGTCGAGCAACTGAGTCAAATGTTCTTGTATCAGCACGTCTCGTCGACCGAAGCGCTCTTTAAGGAGCTCGATGGCTGTGTTGTAGTTAGCTCCCGTCACCTGGATGCCGTCGATGGCCGATGCAGCCTTCCCAGATAGTGACGACCTCAATTACAGAAACTTCTCAGAGTCGCAGAGGGTGTCGTTTTCGTGCAGCGCCCTCTCAAACTGCTCCCAGAAGGACTGCCACTCCGTGGAAGCGCCGCTAAATCGCTGTAACTCGAGCTTCGGGAGTTTAACGTGGGTCTGCGCAGCCCTCGGAGGGCCGTCGATCGGCGCCAGCGTCGCGGCCATTTCTGCTTGTTTTTTTTTCTTTTTGCTCTTCAACTTCTTGGCCGAGTTTCGCGATGCATGCGACGATCCGGTCGTCGTACTCGATTCTTCTTATGTAGTTTTGCTCCGCGTCTTCGTCAACAACTAGTGGTTCAATGGCATTGTCCACTTCGTTTAGTTGTACTTGTAGGGCACTTAGCCTGGCCGACAAGACACTTAGAGCTCCGTCGTTCGCATGGCTCGCCAAGAATAATTCTGCCTCGGAAATAAGCTTGTCACCTGAGTTCTCAAGGCGCTCCTTTTTAGCTTGAGCCGGTCCATCCTGGTGTCTACGATGCCTGGCGTCTGTGATTCTGTGTTGCCTGGCGTATGCGTTGCCTTGAGCAGTGGTGTCGGTTTCGGCTGGGTGTGCCGTCGTCAGGCCTTGGTTGAAGCGCCTCGTCGACCGTTTCTTGCCAGAGGATCGTTGCTGTTTTTCCTCAAGCTCGTTGTGCTGTCGACGTCTGTTCAACCAGCTGCCTCGACAGTAAGTTCAATAACTTCTTCTCCGGGTTAGGCACCAAATTATGAGGAAATTATCGTAGGTCAAAAAAGAACCAAATGCTTTGTTTGAGATCAAGAAAAGAACTAAATTTGTTTCGATAGGAATGCCCGTTGCCGAGCGAGTTCGCGATAGTACAAGGTTGCCAGTTGGTGAAAAGAGAGAGGCTGAACTTGGCAGTTTCTTCATGCCTAATATGAGCTCTCAAGGCTTCAACCGCAAGGTACGTTTGCATAGGTTGGTCCCGTGCGATGAAAATAGTCGCTTCTGTC
The DNA here is from genome assembly GCF_013339695.2 of Rhipicephalus sanguineus. NCBI lineage: Eukaryota > Metazoa > Arthropoda > Arachnida > Ixodida > Ixodidae > Rhipicephalus > Rhipicephalus sanguineus. The sequence continues at coordinate 131,530,011 of NC_051180.1, read as the reverse complement.
GACGCGCATCTTGGCAAGCCAAGGCAAACTCTGAGAACCTGAGCTTGTACAGCCTGCAGAGTGCGAATATTTGTCTGGCATGTATTAGTCAGTACAGGCAGACCATATCTCAAAAAACCGAGAAACAGTGATCTGTACAGTTCCAGCAATGCGTCGACCGACATCGCCCAGGTTTTTCCACCCAGGAACTTGAACAGCTGGCAGATTGCTGTCAGGTGCTGTTTCATGTAGGACACATGCGGGCTCCAGCGAAGGTCTCTATCTATGATTATACCCAGGCATTTGTGGTTCCGGGCATAAGCAATGGTCCGTCCTTCGATAGAAATGACATAGTGCGTCATTGGTTTACGTGTAAAGGCCACTAATGCACATTTTTCCGGGGATATTTAAGGCCTTGCTTCCCGAGATAGCTCGCTGTCAAACTTGCAGCTTTTTGAAGCCTGGCTCGTATCTGGAGGCGTGTGACGGCTGATGTCCAGACACATATGTCGTCTGCGTATATATATGTCTCGATCGAGCATGGCAGGGATTCGGTAAGATCAATGAGAGCGAGATTGAACAGAGCAGGACTTAGTACTCGGTTCAAGTAGAGGAACGTCCCTGTAGGTATAGCGTCATGTGGTTGGGCCGTCGTCGGTTGACACAAAGAAAGATCTAGCTGTCAGGTAGCTAGCAATCCATCGAAAAAACCACCCAGGCCAACCATCTCAAGGGCGTCGAGAATGGCCTCGTGTAGCACGTTATCGTATGCGCCTTTTACATCTATGAACAAGGCTGCAGACAAACGCTTGCGTGATTTTTGCTGTTGGACATACGTTACGAAATCAATGACATTATCGATAGATGAGCGATCACATCGAAAGCCAGCCATGCATCCTTGCAAGAGGGCAGTGTCCCTGATGAATGGAAGACAAGTCGTTTGGTACCACTTCTGAAGCAAGGCAAGTCCCCACTTGAACTTGCCTCATACCGCCCTATCGCACTGGCCAGCCGCGTGGGAAAGATAATGGAACGGATGATCCTTAGCCGCCTCGAGTGGTATCTCGAACATTACAAGGTCTAACATGGGAGTTTTGTATAAACTGTACATGCCCATTAGTAAGAGCATGTCAACAGGCATGGAATTATATTTGGGTGGCACGAGATAACTTATGCTTCGAACACTTTTACAAGTGAATCTAGTCGATGTTTTAGCAAGTTTAGTGGCGTCTGCTAATTGTGCCACGCCTCCCTATTCGCAAGGATTCATGCGTGAAGTGTATGAATCAGTGTGTTTTTTTGACAGTCAGATTCTCCAATGACTATTTATTCTCTAGTTCAAAGAAAGATCTATATAATGCCATATCAGATATATATGTTATTTCCAGCGCATTTGTACCGCTCACTATATGTTGGGTTGCCTGGACACGAAGTTCAGGGGCGTGTGAAGAAAATGCCTATTTCACCAATATCTAAGACATTCTTCTAGAGAGAGCATACACAGACGCTGCCCGTAAAGACCTGTTTAAGCAGCAAAGGCATCTTTTTGTCTTCAGTTAATTGTCGCCTGTGTGAAGTTCCGGAAACTAGAGAACATTCCTTCATCAGCTGTAAAGGTTCTTTGGGACATTCTACAAAGGGCTTTTAGAAAACAACTCGATTTAAACTCTTATATCATACGTTTCTTCGGCTATCCAGGCATGCTAGCAGAGCATAACATAGCCTTCTATAGTATAGCAAGGTAGCGGAGACGGAAAGTGAGGGTAAGGAAAAGGAAAATGGAAAGGGGAGAGAGTAAAGCATAGCATATAACGAACGCGAAAGCGAGAAATATAGAGAAAGAAAGAGAAGAAAGACAGGAAGAGAAAGTAAGAGAGAGAAAGAATTGAATCGAGAGAGAAAGAGATAGAGTGAGAAAGGAAGAGGAAGAAAGAAATATTATAATATATAAAAAGAAGAGTAAGAAAAAGAAAGATGGAAAAACCGAGAAGGGCAAAGAGATACATGGAGAGAGAGAGATACAAGCGGACAAAAAAGACAGAAACAACAGATATATGAGAGAAAAAGAAAGAAACTGAAGAACAAAGAAAGAGAGAAATAATATGGTTGATCCCTCGGTCACAGGAATCCGTATAACGCGAATGTGAAACGTGCCGTCACAGCAGTAGTTCATTGCTTTAGTGCATTGCTATATCAGCGCTTGTATAATTTCTCTTGTTTCGCAGACGTCGCACCGCCTGATGTGGACGCACTCACGTTGACGCCTAGTGGCACATCTCCGTACCGACGACTAACGCCATGATCATGAGTTAACCCTTGCGGTAGCTGAAATTCTTAACATATACGTGGACCCTGCATATGGTCACCCCTGCGTAAACATGGGACCAACAAGCACATAATAAACACTGATACTCGATATGCAGTCCTCCAAAGCGTCATGAAACGCGCAGAGAAACGCTACGCGCGTCGTATCTTCCCTCTAGCCTGGCAGTTTAATTCTCACAGGGCGAGCGGGGCACGCGGTGCGACAGCCAGGCGATCGTCGGAGAGCTATTTTTCGATGTGGATGGATGCTATGAGCAAGGCTTGGCCTACACCCACCACCTAGCGATGTGTTAAACGAAATTACACTTCTATTGGAAACGCGCCAAATGGGACGGGCGCAGCAACGGCGAATTTTTTTTTCGAGCCTGGTGGCACTCATGTCACCAACCCGTGATAAAGAGGACGCTCATAGCATCCATCCACCCATCTATGCAAGAGCACTGTGAGAGGAAAGTGTGAAAGATATGCGGCGCGTTCATGTATCCTCCATTATTTTTTTGACGGTAGCTCAGTGGGCTAAACGCGCGCCAGCCATCGTCGCGGACCGAGAGGTCATGGTTTCAACTCCTGTCAACTGAACTTTTTCTTTGTCATTTGATGGCGTTCATTTTGCTGACATATTTCCGTGACGGAAATACGTCATGAAACTCTTGGTGGACCCCGGCATAAAACACTTTCGTGTTAAAAAGAGAAACAAACAATACCACCCAGCTCCACACTTAGTTCAGGCTAGGCACCCCTAGTGCAAAGCTGATTTAATATTTTTCGGGAAATTTGATTCAGTTTGGTGAATTAAAGATTGAGCCTGCTGCTCATGTGCCACCACACCGCTACACAGGGATACTCCTAGCATCCATTCATCTATTCATCCGTCCGCACACACACCGATCCGCCTCCCCATTCACCTTTTATTGCTCTCCTAACATGACCACTCGATAAAAGAAGAGAAAAAGACATAGCTGATCCCTCCGTCATAGAAATCGGTATAACAAGAAAGTGAAATGTACCTTCATACAAGCAGTACTTATTGTGTAGTGCTATATAATAGCATGTACAGCGTCTATTGGTGTTTGGCTGCTATAGCACCGCAAAGAAACTATTGGGAGACGAAAGAGCCCTGTGGTTGGGCGGCTTTTGGGAAAGATTGGTACGATCTGTGATGTCCTTTCTCAAGAAAGTTTTGGTAAGCAGTTACAGCACTTTTGAGGATTTGCGACGATCCTCACCGAAATTGAAGCAGCCATCAATTCGGTGGCCTCTGCAGAGACATATGTCAGAGGCCTAGAATTGATGACTGCTTCAGTTTCCGTGAGGATCGTCGCAAGTTCCTCAAAAGTGCAGTAACTCAAAATGCAGTAACTCAAAACATTCTTGAGAGAGGACTTTACAGATCGTACGAATGTTTCCCAAAAGCCACCCCACCACGGGGCTCTTTCGGCGATAAAGTTCCACTGGATACGACGCTCAGCAAAATAATTTTGGAGTTCTTTCCCATGTATGGTTTTCCACAACCTTCGTAGGTCACGTGACGCTCGTTGAAAGGTTTTTGCGTTGTCTGAGAAAATAACTCCACACTCCTCTTCTTGCCACAAGTCTTCTGAACGACTTGAGAGAGCTGTCGATTGACATGTCTGTTACCAATTCAAGGTGTATCGCTCTAGTGACCGCACATGTAAAGAGGAGAATGTAAGACTTCTTGTCTCTGCCCTGATCTTTTGTGTAGAGAGGGCCAGCAAAAGCTATGCCTGTCACCTCGAAAGGTAACGCCTTTGTCGCTCTCAGGAGGCAAAACAGCCGCTACTTCAGTGGCGGCTCCGCAGTTGAAGCGGTCACAGGTCACGCATCTTTTCAGCGCCCTTTTTACTACCTGCCTGCCCTTCATTATCCAGAACTGTTCTCTTAGTTCTGTAAGCGTTTCAAGAGGCCCTGAATGTAAAAGGCGCCTATGCGTTCCTTCAATTGAGAGGTCAATATAAGGATGATTTGGCGGGAGCACAATCGGATGTCTTGTGTCGTAAGACAAGTGCGCATCATGCCTCACATGTGTTTAGCAGGTACCACGGCTCTCCGTAGAATGAAGAAAAATGGCACAGTGCCTGCTGCCCTACTTCTCAAAAACTACAATGATTTATAGCGAAGTGGGTTCCTCGCAAGTGCACTTGTATTGGTTGCCAAGGAAGCCCGTAAGCGCATAATCCATTTCCTCGGGGTCTCAGTAAAATTACCATGATTTAGAGCGTAGTGGGTTCCTCGCAAGTGCACTTGTATTGGTTGCCAAGGAAGCCCAGAAGCGCATGATCCATTTCCTCGGGGTCTCAGTAAAATTACCATGATTTAGAGCGTAGTGGCTTCCTCGCAAGTGCACTTGTATTGGTTGCCAAGGAAGCCCATAAGCGCATGATCCATTTCCTCGGGGTCTCAGTAAAATTACAATGATTTATAGCGTAGTGGGTTCCTCGCAAGTGCACTTGTATTGGTTGCCAAGGAAGCCCATAAGCGCATGATCCATTTCCTCGGGGTCTCAGTAAAGGTCTTCGCCCCCCCCCCCCGTCTCTCTCCCACGTCAACGTGTGTTATACAGCATGATGGGATGACGGGAGAGGGAAATAGCGACCGGGCGTCACCCAATGCAAACTGCATAACTGGTGGTCCGTTTAAAGCTTCCAACCCATTACAAAGGGCTGAGCCATAATTCTTCATCGTCATCCGTCGTCACGTCAACAAAGTACACATAATGCCTTACAGACGTGTAGCTGGTGACTCGCTTCTCCGCAGAATGACGAATAATGTCTCAGTAGATGCTTCCCAACTTCACAAAAATTGTGATTTATGGCGTAGTGGGTACCATTCTAGTGTACTTCTATTGTAGCCCCAAGAGAGCTTACAACGGGCTCTAGAAACGCCGCTCTTCCAGCTTTCGCTGTGACTGTGCTGCGATTTCAGCGCAGGCCTGGCGTTTTTTCTTAGACGTCCCCCAACTCTCAATACTCCGTGACTGTCTAGGAATACATTCAGATAACGTAATGGGTGAGCCCTTCGGTATTCTTGCTGAGTGAAAAATGCACTGAAGTTCTTCGGGAAAAGCCGCACGTTCCACCTCTCTGATCAGACATATATGAGCTTGTTTATTTGTTCGGCGGTCAGAAATCCCTGCTCCTTCTCGAGGGGATACCTGGAGTTGTGCACAAATCGCTGCATCCATGCGACAACTCTGATCAGTTTAGTCAAGGAACTAAATTGCTTAGAAGGCAAGGCTGATTTTTCCACCGACTGCGCAACAGTGTGAACGTGAACTAGCTTTCTTTCATCTTCCGCAGTTATGTCTTCACAGACGGTTTCGCAGTGTGGCCACTCAACAGAGGGTTGGGACTGCCATGAAGGTCCATGCCACCAAACCATAGTTGTTTTGAGCACTTCAGGTGAAACTCCTCGTGTTAAGAGGTCAGCTGCATTTTCTGCACCTGGGCAGTGGTTCCATTGGTCTGGATCTGTGAGCCGTTCAATCTCCATCACTCGGTTAGCCACGAAGGGTTTCCACTGCCTCGCAGAGGCCCGGACGAAGTGAAGTGCGATTGGTTGAATCCTTCCACAGAAACCACTCTTCCGCTTGTAGTGTAAATGATCGGGCCAGGTAGTCTTTCAGTCGGGCACCCATTAGCATGCCCATCAACTCAAGTCTTGGAAGGGAAAGCTTCTTTATGGGGCTACTCTCGATTTCGACAAGATCAAATTTGCCTTTGGAATGCCCAGTCGACAAACCCGCAAGTATGCAACCGCTCCGTATGCATTGGGGCTTGCATAAGTAAATATATGAATCTATTTTGTCATATTCAGCACTGACACAACATCTTGGAACGGTTACCTCAGTTAAATGATACAGTGCAGTGTGCCATTGCGTCCACACTGCTTGCACCTCTTCGGGCAATGGTGCATCCCAGCCAACGCCTAGTTCCCAAAGTTCTTGGAGCATCAATTTGGCAGTCACAGTGACTGGAGAAAGCAGACCTAAGGAATCGAAAATACGCGCTGATGCCTGAAGAATGAATCTTTAGGTGTTGCAGTTTTGGTCAAGGAAATCTAAGATAGGTTCTATAAAAAAGGCAAGGTGGTCCTTTTCTTTATCCCATACAAGTCCTAACACACGCGTAGTATTGCTTGTGGGGCACTGCACTGTGTTCGTGGGACATCCAGTTCCTTCATTCTGAAATATCTCCTGCAACAATTTGGAATTTGAGTTCCACTTCCGAAGGGACATGCTTGCTCCTTTCATTAGGCCCAGTGCTTCTCGATAGAATTCTTGAGCTGCTTCTTCCGTGTCGGCCCCTGAAATCAGGTCGTCGAGGTGGAAGCTCTCTGCCAGTGTTCGTGCTGTGCCCGAACAGTTGTCCATCATACTGAGATGGTGACGTATCGTGGCAGCAAGCAGAAATGGGCTGCTGGTCACTCCGAAAGGGACTCGTGTCATCCTCCAGACTTCAAGTGGAGGATTCGGTTTTTTCTTAGTTGGTACTTCTCCATACCAGAGGAATCGTACAGCATCTCTATCTTCCTTTGTCAGTGATATTTGTAAAAACGCCTTTTCGATATCTGCACTGAGTCCGATGTGGTGCGTTCTGAAATTGAGCATGACCTTTAAGATATCTGGGTTTAGGTTCGGTCCTGAATCCAGTGCTTGATTCAGTGACACGCACCTGGTATCACACGACGACGCATCAAAGACCACTCTGACGCTAGTTGACAAGCTAGCAGGGCGCAACACAGCTCGGTGGGGCATGTAATACAATCTGTTCTCAATGCTTACTGCGTTTTTCGGAAGCCGCTCGGCGAATCCTTGTTCAAGGTACTGACGTATGGCCTCGTCGTACTTCGTCAGCACTGCGTCAACTTTCAACAGTTTCCGTGTGAGGCTGGCCAAACGTTTCTTTGCAACTCCCTCGTTGTCAGCAAGGCGAATATCCATGGGCTTCCATGGAAGAGCTACTTCGTATCTTCCATTGGTGAACTTAATGGAGGACTGAAAAGCCTTATAAACTACGTGCTCCTGATTATCTAGAACTTGGTCCACAATACCCATACTTTCGAGCTCTCAGAAAGATTTGAGCTGAGTCGTCAATGCACATTTCTTTCCGTTACAACGGCTCGAAGGGCAGCTACCGTTGCACTGGTGTTGCGGTACGGCACTGTGCCCTGCAGTGTCCACCCGAAGTGTGTTTTAATTGCAACTAGGCTACCCTGAAGCTTCTGCACTTCGCCGGTCACTAGACTCCAATAGTAGTCAGCGCTAATCAGTATACCAATGCCATTTTGCCCTAATTGTGCAGGCGGCAATGTAACGTCAGCTAGGTCAGCCGCTTTCATTTTGACCACTTTCATCACCTTCTCGGGCACAAGAAGCTCGTCAGAACAGATCTCAGGTATCTGCAAGGCCTCGAGACAGTGCTCTTTTCTGTCATACTGTCGCGAAAGGCAGAGTTAAGCAGAAGGTTTTTCTTTTTCAAATGTAGTTAGAGACGTTCTTTTTCGACTGCTCTTTTGAGAGGGACCCTCGAAGGAGAATTCGAGCCGAGACGGGGAGAAGCTACATCCGGTCGTTCCGTTCGCGCCCCGTGCCCGAACGGGCGAACATCTTCGGGAAAATGTGCAGCGCGGCACGGACGAAGGACAAGAAACGCACAACACGAGCGCTGACTCTCAACTGAAATTTATTTCGAGCGCAAACATAAAACAAAAATATTTAAACCACATGGTGATTGCCAGATAAACAAGAAAAGCGCGGGAACATGCCATTCAAAAATTCTATTTCTTTTTTGTGCAGTGCGATAGAGGTTTGGCTGATACAACGAGCGGCATCCACGTGCATATGATAAGCCTCGATTATCTCATGGCTTGTTTGATCCTTATTTTTGTACAGCACGGCTGTTTCCTGAAACAAGGGTTCACATTTGCATCTTCTGCAGTGGGCGGCCAAATTAGAAGTCGTAGAATTTTTTACAGCACGTCTAGCAGGGGGCTGCTAGACGACCGGGCACGTGTGTGCGCGTCGTTGCTGCTTGCTGGAATGTGCTTTTTACAGAAAGTGCACTAGTTTTGTTCCGAAGCAGGATTCACGCGACCACTTAAACTCGCGTGGGGATTGGTTACCTTCGGCTTGCCTGATTGGTCCTAACAAGCCGATTGCCGATTGGTGGAAAACCCCGAGGTTCGGTACCCGTGGATGCTGCAAAACTCAATTTAAGCAGCGACTCGGGCCCATTTTTGAGAGAGCGGACTCGGGGCCCACAAGCATCGCACCACCAGGAACAATCATGCAAGCCGACGGGGTATGCCATCGTTTTCTATGTCTTGTATTCATTGCCCAGTGTATCTTGTAAATATAAGTTGTGTTAGATCAATAAACCCCCCAATGAGTGCTCTCCGGAATCATCGTGTTGACTCCTCGTCGCTTGCCTGTGCGGACTTGCTCCCACACTTCTTCGTCTCCTGGTCTTTTAACAAACCCGACGTTTCGCTACAAAGTGGTGGAGGTTGCTCGGCAACGAAATTCCCTCTCTGAAATTATGCCCCGAGTCAACAACAAGTATCAGGAACCTACCTCTGACTGCTCTACTATGACGTAACCCGCTACCTTTATCTCTGCTATGTCTACCCCCCAAGCAAAACCTTTCGTCGGTCCACCAGTCTTTAGAGGCGCGCCGGAGGAATCCATCTCCGAGTGGTTACTTTGCTACGAACATGTAGCGTCGCTTAACAATTGGGACCAAGCCACGAAGGTGAAATTTCTATATCTGGCCTTATACGGAGATGCGAAAAAGTGGCACACTACTCAGATTCTAACGGGTGCCCCTAATTCATGGGAAGAGTGGGCGACGCTGCTGAAAACATCGTTTACAAGTAGGGGTGTGCGAATATTCGAACGTTTCGAATATTCGTCGAATATTACATCCGAAATATTCGTATTCGATTCGAAAATCGTGTATTCGAAATGTTTCGAATAATCGATAACTTCGAATATTCGAAAAATTCGAATATGCGATTCGATTATCATGCATAAAATAACTCGTCTTCCACATTTCTGCTGCGTTCGTATAGCTAAAAACGTTGCCGAGAGGAGCGATAAACATCGTAAGTACACGGAGACACGATATCTGCCTGCGACGAGCGCCCCAATACGTATGATTTATTGCGGGTGCATCTACGACGTGCAGCGCTGTTGGCGATCATGTAACTGTACATTTTCAATATTATGTGGCCGTAACGTGCCGCACTACCACTCGTTCACTATGCGGGACCACTTCTTAAGAAAGACAGTGACCAATGTGACTGGTGGTGGACTGTAGGCACCTTCAGATACCCCAGTCTGGCAAAGCTTTGCCCCATGTAACTCCCTATCAAGGAGGTTGAAAAAGAACTTCTGGAGTGGAGGCGGCGAGCCGCCGCTGAAGCCGACGACCGCCATATTGCTCCGGGCAGAAAACGTGTCGGTCGTCGCTCGAGCCCGCGCGGAAGTTCCACAAATGGCGAATTTCTCCGCTCCTTTGGTGACAAGCGAGTGTTGTGGATGTCTCACTTGTTGGACTGCGATCTACTCGATAACCACATTTGCAATTTGTCGAAGATTACCAAGCTGTATATAAAAAACGCCGGGCCTGCGCGCAGCATAGTCACAGCGAAAACTGGAAGAGCGGCCTTTCTAGAGCCCATTCTAAACTCTCTTGGGGAAACTGATACAAGTACACTTTCAAGGTACCCACTACGTCGCAAATCATAATTTTTGTGAAGTACGGAAGCAATCACTATGCCATTATTCGTCTTTCTGCAGATAAGCGAGGTGCCGCTACACATCTGTAAGGCATTATGTGAACTTTGTTGATGCTGCCTGTGGTTCCTGGATGAAGAATTATGGCTGAGCCTTTTGTAATGGATTTGAAGCAATTAACGATCCGGTCACTCGTTGCGCAATTAGCATTATGTGACGCCTGGCCGTTATTTTACTCTTCTGACACGCTATATTACACATTTAACGCAATTCCTTGCCCGGCATGACGCCTGTAAGGATGTTTTTGCAAAGGAGTTCCAGTCACTAGCGTGGCTCTGTGGTAGAATACTCGACTGCCATGGAGAGGACCCGGGTTTAAATCCCATATGAGCCTGTTTATTTTTATTTATTTCATTTTTCTTATTTCGCACGATAGTAGTTACGGACACCGGCGGCGGCAGCGGACAACCATCCCACAGCTGTTGTGATTTGATAAAAGCTTTCGCTGTAAAATCAGGCTTCAACATCAACGTGTTTTTGTAAGCGTAGTAGCTGTGTGCACATCGTGGGCTTACCAGGCGCGTCAACGCTGGCGTTTAAACGGTAACTTTGAGGTGCAACGTAACGTCAGCCCTCACGTGCACGTTAGAACACACACGTCAGTATTATCGAAACTAAGTACACATTATGGTGCAACCATGTGGATATCATACATAACTTTCGTTAATGTATTCCTCTGGGTCGAGCAATGCTTCAATATAGCGTGCTGAAACATAGGAATATAAGTGTAATGTTTATTACACTACTATAAAAGCGGAGCCAACACTGGAACCGCAGACGTTAATCTGATATGACGCCTGTATCGTAGGAGTACATAAGTACTGTGCATTGCTTTCTTGCAAAATTAGATAGCCAGCACCACAACCACACTTGACGTTGCACAGACATTACGCCTGCATAGGCTGTTTTTCCGAACCAGTCTATATACCCGACGTACCTTTGTGGTAGAATACTTGATTGCCATGCAGAATGCTTGGGTTAGATTCCTGCTGTGATCTTAATATTTATTCTTTCCATTCGTCGGGTCAACGCTGCCGATGTCGGTTTTTCTTAACGCTCTCGCATTTAAAGTACCAATGTCTGTTGTGCTAGCCTGGACATTGTGTTCTGGAGATAGCAGTGTATGTTGTGTTGCCAGTCAGTCAGGCTGTTAATGTTTTTTTCTTTTTTCAAATAGCTACATGTTAAATAAAATATTGTTACTGTGGAGGCATTTTTCCTTTGATATTCGGTATTCGATTCGATATTCGAAGGTGGATATTCGTATTCGATTCGTATTCGAAAAATTTGATATTCGCACACCCCTATTTACAAGTCGTCACTCAGTCGAGATCGCCTATCTGCGGCTACAAGATCGCACCCAGCTGCCGTCCGAAACCCCCGAGCAGTACTACTATGACGTCGTGCAGCTCTGCGCAAGAGTAAACCCGTCTATGACGGAAAATGATCGGTTGCGGCACCTTACGCGCGGTTTGCGTCCGGATGTTCAGGAGAAGATGATAATCGCAAACCCGGAGACCTGCGCTGTATTCCTGCAAATTTTGCAGCGCATAAATCACGCAGCCTTGATGAGCCGTGCGTCGGGGCCACGGCCGATTGGCACCCACTATTCTACCGGCTTGCAGTCGTGGATGCAAAACATTGCGCCTTCAGTTGGGATGGCACCCGCCGCAGCAACAATACAGCCTGCTCCTGCGTGTGTCGCCACTTGCGCCGCGGCCGAATTGCGTTGCCCGCGGGAGGCTGCCGACCGCGAGAGAGACGTGGAAGCGATTGCGGACTCCATCGCCTTGCTATCGGACCGGCTAAAAAGCATCGAAGACGAGATGCGTCGCCCCCCAATGCCTTGGCCACAGAGAGCCTCCCGTGCCAACGACGGGCGTCCCCGATGCCAGATTTGCAACCGCATCAGCCACATAGCACAAAAATGCTGGCAACGGTTCCGAGATGGTAGGGACGATCATGCGGAGCCCCTTGACAGTCAGAACGGGCAGCATACTCCTTCGGGAAACGGCAAGGCCAGGCATAGGGGGCCAGCCTGGCCGTTCAGTTTCCAGGTTGTCAGACAACCAATTAATCTACATACCGGTCAAGGCGAACGGAAGAAGCAGCAAATTAATCGTGGACACGGGCTCATCTGCAAATGTCGTGTCCTGAGATTTCGCACGAAAAATTACTTCAGTGCAAGAGTCAAAAGAGAATGGAATTTCCATCAGAGGAATTGGAGGAGTTGTCCTATCGCCCGTTGGGGAAGAAGAAATAATTCTTGAATTCGGCGCCGCGCGAGTCAGTCAAAAATTCCTCATTGTGAAGGACTGTCCTTACGAGCTGCTGGGTGGGCTCCCATTTTGCCGAGCAGCTCGCTTAATTGTTGATTTTTCAGCGAAAAAGTTGCAAGTTGGAGGAGAAGTGTTTGATATTGAAGCAGTGTCAAAGAGTGCCACTCAGGGAGATGTCCCAGCGAGGTTTCAGGAGAATATCCGCCTAGATCCGCGCACCCAGGCGTTTGTGAATACACACGCCCACACTGTCGATACGAATGTGAATTCGACAGACGGGCCAAAAGACGGCAAAGCGGACTCGCGTTCCCGACAGACCCAGGCACCTTCACCGGCTAGTGAAGAAAAAGTAGAACCGCTAGTCATGCTGGAACAGGGGGACGTTGAGGAAATGCAGAGGGAAGACTCATGGATGAGAGGCATCATGCAACACCTCGAACACCCGAGCGCTCCCGTTGTCAGAAAAATTAAAAGAACGGCACGGAGCTTCCGGTTGGTCGACGGTGTATTGCGTCGAAGGGCAAAAGGATTTAGGCAGGATCGCGCTGCACTCGTTGTCCCGAAGAGCTTGAGAACCGAGGTCATAAGACATTGTCATGAGGACATAACGGCAGGTCATCTCGGAATCCGGCAAACTTGGGAGAAGGTGCGGCGGCGCTACTTCTGGCCGGAGATGTTTTCGATGTAACCAAGTATGTAGCGACCTGCCCGGAATGCCAGACGAGAAAACCAGAACCTGGCTTCACTCCGTTTTTCTCTTTCCGCGGCCACCAGCCGCCTTTGCCCATTGACGCGAGCCCCCACCTTCAGTGTGGCAACGAGACAGAGCCGCGCAGGCTCAAAAAGGCCCGAGTAGCTAAGCGCAGGAGAAACCACCAAGCAAAAAGCAAGAAAGCGTACGATGCTAAACGACGCAGTGCTCTCTATCGTCAGGGGGACTTGGTGTACGTGTGGACTCCCTCCCGAGCAAAAGGGAAGACGACGAAGCTTCTTCATAGATACCACGGACCTTTCCGTCTCGTGCGCCAGGTACCCGAAAACAACTGGGAGGTGGTAGATCAAACTGGGAAAAAACGTGACGTTGTGAATGTTGCGCGTTTCAAGCCTTGCCACGTTCGATTATGTTCCGACGCCGATGACGCAGACGATGAGTCTGGTGATAATCACGAGGTGCGCGATCCAAGTGGTGATGTGCGCGAGTGCAGTTCAAGGAGAGATGACCGCAAATTGCGTCGAAGTGTTGTGCGCGAGAACAGTGCAACGAGTGATGAACAGGGATTCCATCAAAGTGTTGTGCGCGAATGCGGCCCAAGTGGTGATGTGCGCGAGTGCGGTTCGCGAGTGCACCAAGAACTTGGTTTGCGTCGTGGTGTGCGCGAGACAGAGACCAGTGATCCAGTGCAGCAGTGCGAAGGCTCCGACTCTGAAACTGAACTTTACACCCACTGGAAGACAATTACAAGCGCCAACAACGGACCATGAGATGTCGCCGCTTACGACACTGACACTGACTTGTATTACAGTGCCAACGAGTGAACTTCCGTGCTCTTTTGTGTTTCGCGATTTCTCATTTGTTGTTTAATCAAACGTAGTTTTTAAGTTTTTCACTTTTTAGACAGATGTATAAACTTCTCCTAAGTAAGCACCCACATATACACTTGTATGTAAGATTGTTTTTTCATATTTGTTTGCGTGCATTGTAAATAAAACGAGTGGGTCACTCTTTTTCGTAGGGGGGAGGTGTCGCGAAAGGCAGAGTTAAGCAGGTTTTTCTTTTTCAAATGTAGTTAGAGACGTTTTTTTTCGACTGCTCTTTTGAGAGGGACCCTCGAGGGAGAATTCGAGCCGAGACGGGGAGAAGCTACATCCGGTCGTTCCGTTCGCGTCCCGTGCCCGAACGGCGAGCGCCCAGCAGGGGGCTGCTAGACGACCGGGCACGTGTGTGCGCGTCGTTGCTGCTTGCTGGAATGTGCTGTTTACAGAAAGTGCACTAGTTTTGTTCCGAAGCAGGATTCACGCGACCACTTAAACTCGCGTGGGGATTGGTTACCTTCGGCTTGCCTGATTGGTCCTAACAAGCCGATTGCCGATTGGTGGAAAACCCCGAGGTTCGGTACCCGTGGATGCTGCAAAACTCAATTTAAGCAGCGACTCGGGCCATTTTTGAGAGAGCGGACTCGGGGCCCACAAGCATCGCACCACCAGGAACAATCATGCAAGCCGACGGGGTATGCCATCGTTTTCTATGTCTTGTATTCATTGCCCAGTGTATCTTGTAAATATAAGTTGTGTTAGATCAATAAACCCCCCAATGAGTGCTCTCCGGAATCATCGTGTTGACTCCTCGTCGCTTGCCTGTGCGGACTTGCTCCCACACTTCTTCGTCTCCTGGTCTGCCGATGCTCTTAGCTTTTAACAAACCCGACGTTTCGCTACAATACTGACTCCTCAACCAAAGCCGTACTCGCCTGCGCTTTTTCTTAATGGCCCTGTCTGCTCCTCCAAAGGGAAAAATGGTAATGTCTTCCTCACCAAGTACTTCTAAATTCAGCTGACGTGACAGTTCTTCTGCTACAAATGTTCTCTGACTTCCGCCATCAAATAGTGCACGGGTGAGCAGTCTTCGCTGGGCACCCTTTGTCCATATTTGAGCTGTCTGGAGCAGTACAATCGTCGTTTTGTGATCTTTGGTACCTGTAGCAGAGAACAATTCGGTTGCTGTGTTAGCAGCAGGCTTCCACGCAGAATTGCACATTTGAGTAAGGTGCCTCTTACTGCATATTTTACACTTTACTCCTTTGTTGTGACATTCTCGCGATGTGTACCCTTTAATAGAACTGCGGAAGCAACTGCCAGCTTTGAGGAGTGCCCCTTTTCTTTCTTCGAGAGAAAGCGGCGTCTGGCATTCCTTCGACACATGATCCTTAGCGGCACAAAACGCACAAGGCTCTGTTTGGGATCACTAGCCGTTAAGAGCGAAGCTGCTGACGCCCTCGGAGCTCTGGACCTTTCGTTATCAAAACGTGCTTTTGTATTACTGCCATTGCCTTCTCTCTGCCCGATCTGCAACGCCTTTTCCCGGCTTTCCACTTCGTTTTTGAGAAAACATTGCAAACTCGCAATGCACAAGCTATCCTCTTTTTTCTCTGCAGAGCAATTTTTAAGATATTCTACCACTAGTTCGCCTGGCAGCATTCTCAGAAGTGTGGAGGCGAGCATTGCTCCGTAGCTGCCTGTCTGAACTCCAAGTGTCGTGAGAGCGGCTGTATTTCGCTGCATGTGTTCATAGAGGCGACGTAGGTCTCTTACCTCCTGCCCGCTCCGTACAGTTGGCAGGTCTAGCAACTGCGTAAGATGCTCCTGGATGAGCACATCCGTGCGTCCGAAACGCTCCTTCAAATGCTCGATGACCGTATTATAGTTGGCTGCGGTCGCTTGTATACCGGCCACCGCCGCTGCTGCCCTCTTAGAAAGCGCCGACTGCAAATACAAAAGTTCTCTCCATCGGAAAGAGCGTCGTTGGTACTGTTCCCAGAAGGGCTGCCACTCCGTGGCGGCGCCGCTAAACCGCTGCAGCTCGAGTTTCGGCAACTTCACCTTTGAACCGTTGGCTCTCAGGTTCCCGTTGCGAGGGGCCCGTGACGCCTCCGCTGCTGTGATGGCGTTCGCTCGTTGCGCTCCGGATTGTTGGCTGAGCCTTGCGACGTCGGTAACGATTCTGTCGTTGTACGCTATTGTACGTGCGTAGTTCTCCTCGGCTTCTTCGTCTGGCACAAGCGGCTCGACAGCAGCGTCCACCTCGTTCAGCTGTATTAGGAGGGCGCCGAGTCTTGCTGACAGCACGTTCAGTGTCGCTTCGTCTGCTTGTGCTTCTAGCGATGAATCTGCCTCGGATATCAATTTCGTCGCTTGGGTTCTCAGAGTTCTTCGTGTTTTCTTAAGTCGTTCCATCGTACCTCCGTCGTTGCGTTGCTTTCAGCACCACGATTGAAATCGGAGGTAAGTAGAGTCTTCCTTCACCTCTCGCTTTAGTTTTTAGTTTCACAGGGCGTGGCTTGTGGCGTCGTTAGGCCTCGTTGTTAGAATCGTGAAGTCCAAGGCGGTTGCACCTCCAAGGATCGTTGAGTTAACGGTAAAGTCCTTCGGAATGCCGACGCATGATGGCCTCTTTGTAATGCTGAACTGATGGTCGCTTCAGCTCCCGGGTTTCGCCACCAAAATAAAGAAACTATTGGGAGACGAAAGAGACGCCACACGCAATCGTTGTTCGTTTTCGAAAGACTGATGTTTATTGCGATGAGACTGCCAGTGGTGAGAGTTCCGGATTACATGGTTGCCAGAGGACTATAGAAAAACAAGGTGGTGTTAGCAGATTCTACACACCGTTTGACGTGGATGCACCCAACTCTAGTTGCATATCTAGTTGCCTAGTGGCATATCTCCATCGTGACGACTAATGCCAATGGTTATGATTTAACCGTGGTGGTAGCTGAAGCCTTTAACATATACCTGGGCACAGCGTATCGTGATTCCCGCGCCAAAATGACATCAACATAAGCACTGGTACTCGATATGCACTTCTTCGAAGCGTCGTCAATTAAGGAGAAAAGCGGCACGGTATGCGCTCCCGAGTAATACGGTAATCTACGCCTGTGCCCGTGCACAAACAAGCACCCTTCTCTTTAGAAACACTGGAGGCAGAGGTTCGTAGCTTGAGACGCAAACGCGCACAGGCGTTTGTCTCGCTTCACCAAGACACGACAATCGCTCGTCGACACCGATGCCTTTCTGCAGCGCCTACTGCAGCATATTTATTCGTCGGTGCTATCGCACTCGAAGCAGCCCGCGGAGAAACGCCGTTGGTGCATGTGGAAGCTGCACTACTCCGACAACGAGCTGTCACACGCTAACATGAAGCGAAAGGCAGAGAACGTAACAACGTCTAGGGCGACTCCCCGGTGATAGCGCGGCCAGTATTTTAAATTAGGAGCACTTAGTCGCACCTGCGGCGTCGGCAGCGCCGTCCACACCCCCACTGCGCATGCTCTGCTCATCTCGTGCCGGCAGCAGACCTCTCGTCTCCCTCCCTCAACTCCCTCCCTCTCCTCCTGCCTCCCTCCTCTCCCTCGAACGCGGGCGGTGTGTATATAAGCGGCGTCATTACTTGGCTTTCGGTTGACTTGACGCTTTGCTTGACTCGAGTGGATGCGATGGAAGCAACAGTACCTTCAATCAGCGTCCCACCACTCGTTAAAGGCAACTTTACCCCACCGTCACCGTCGTCGGCGTCAACAACAGCAAGCAACGCAGAAGACAAGGCTGCGAAGAGACGAGCATACGACGCTGAACGCAAGCGTTTGAAGCGAGCTGCGGACCCGAAACTTCGTGCACGCTGGAGCCGTTCAAGTCGTACTTGGTGTGCGCATCGTGTAACAATTAAGCATTCCCAAACCATGCCCAATTACGCAACATTCACGCGATACCCCCACCACTCTGCGATGCATTTACTCGAGTTCCCCCCGTGGGAAGATGCGGGCGACTTTTCAGACCTGCACTTTAGGGCATCAGGCCATATGTCTTTTCTATGGCGCGACACATGCAGCGACAATAAAATTAAAGTTGACAAAGTTGTCTATGCAGCGGCAGAAAACTTTAGGTTCTCAAAACAGGGACTGATCTGACGACTGAAAAGCGCGCTGACCCACTACGCCACCAAAGCCGTACGCCGGAAGTGTCTAAAACGATTACAAATTTACGGTAATGGCCCCCCTCATTGTCACCGTTAGACTACAGTGACAGGCCCCGTAATTTTTACGATTTTACTGCGCTGACGGGTCCCCTCACTTTTACGTTATCACTACGCCGATGGGCCCCGTAACCCTAGTCACTGCTTTGCGGTGACGGGGCCCGTCACTATAGTCGCATCGCTATTATGACGGGCCCCGTCACTCTTAAGATTTGCACTACGATGACGGGCCCCGTCACTCTTACGACGGTACTACGCTGACGGGCCCCGTCACCGTAGTCAGTTCCATAATTTCTCGGCAGCGTGCCACGCTATATTGTTTGCCTCACATGCTTTCGGTTTTTTTTTTTACTATGCTCAAAAAGTGTTGCAGGGCCCCTTTAATTTCCACTAGTTGCCGCAGCTAAAAACTAGAAATTGACAATATATTCAAAAATGTGATGTGAGAGTTAAACATTTTTATTTGTGTTCATGTGAGATCATTATTCCTGTCCCATTGTCTTGTGGTGTTAGCCTCCTTTTATTACTTTCTTTTTATATATCGGGACATCTACGTGCGATGTCACATTCAGAGATTTTCGAGTTGGTATTTCCTGTACATTCAGACACACCAACTCGTGATTTTGCGACACTTCCGTCATATATTTCCTTATTTAAATGTGAAAACATAGCAAGGCAGCCAGCGTTAGCGCTTACTATCCTAGGATGATGGAACTCATCTTTAATTAAGAAGAAAAGAAAAAATCAAAAACGCACCAAGATGGTTAAAACAAAACGCAGGTGTTCTTGTTTTTCAGGATTTCTTGACGAGCCTTGAGCTCTTGGCGAATGTTATTAGCCATCATGTCATTGACGCTCCTCTGGATGCATTATTTTTCTCTGGAAACAACGGTATTTTCTTTTACCATTTGAACTTTGAATGTCATTCATTACCATACAAAAATTCGTGGTAGCCAACGTTGACATCCTTTCTTGTCGCTCAAAGATACTATATTGCCGCTCAAAGAGCTCCTTGGCGTGATCAAAGATCGCGGAACACAGCGTCTCTTTTTTTTGTCTCTTTATTCTTCTGAAGGCGCGTGGCTGCACGTATACTAGCGCCAAGGTGGACGGAACTGTCAACACAATGTTCCCGCTTGTGCCCGTGCGGTTCAGCGCGACGCATCAAGTCACACCTCATTTTTTTATCGAGCGGTCGTGATCCATACAGACCCGATGAAGAAAGCTTGCAAAGCGAAAACTGCAGAAAGCAGTCATTGCATGGGCAGAAGAGGTCGCCGCAGACAAGCGGCCAGCTCCAAACCCATGAAATTTCTTGTGAATAAAGTTGTATCCTCCTCCTGCAAAGCGATGTATAGGCTTCCCAAGCAACGCTTAGTGGCGCTGCTGCTCTTGACAGGCAGCGCCATCTCTGGCAGAAAAAGAGAAACTGGGGTGTTAGCAGCGCGTGTTTTCCCTTCTGTCCACCGCGTTGCTGCTCGCTTCTGTGCACGTGCAGAGCTCTCGCGGTGCACTTTCGGCGCCTCGTAATGTACCGCTTGCAGTGCGGCTTGAAAAGGATTTTCAAGCTTGACTGGCACTTCCGAAAAGCGAACTTGATAAAATGAGAAAGGCTCGTCAATCACGTTAACGGTGAAGAGCAGACGATCGGCGACAACCACGCCCGACTCAAAGCGAAATGCATTTCCCAAGTCGCGATTAAAAGCGAAATGCATTTCCCAAGCCGCGATTACACCGTGTAGGACGTATACCTCGAGGTAAGTCTCATTGGGTCATGTTAAAGATGAATAATGGTCCACATGCACTCCGAAATGAAGCCGTACACGCTATCGATGTTCTGCGGCGTGGACTACGAATCATATGATTGTTGTTTTGATATGGCATGCTTACAGTAGCAGCCGTGTAGTTTCGTGAACAAGCGTTTGCGGCGTGCGAAAAAAAGATTATACGGCCATGGCACTGCTTCCTGATAAGGTTACAGTCAAGTCCTCCGTGCCGCTGGAGAATCACCCGCCGATTAAGACGCGAGGCAGCTAGCTGAGCTTTAACCACTGTGAAGCAAGATGAACTGCTCGCCTCGTTTTTTCGGCTCTCGCGTCATGCTTGCAGTCTCTTTTTATGATATCGACTTGACAGGTGTATAAAACCTGTTGCGTGAACACGGCTAGAAAATCGCACAAAGTCAGAAGGTGGTTACTTCACGGTTGCAATTGCAAAGCATGTATTAAGTGCCAGTTATATTTAGCGGCTTAAATATATATCACCCTAATAAAGTGACAAAAACAAAGCAAACCTGCAGAACGATGTCAAAGCTTGCTGAAAATGCACAGACATCCGTTCCGGCGTGATCAAGCAGCCTTCCCGACGCGTGAAATGCAGGCGCCGAACTTCTGACAATGTGCGGAGTTCAGTTGAATTCAACCAACCGCGCAACGCTAACGGTATAACGCGAATATGAACGTTCAACAACGACGGGTAGGTCTCACGAGCACGGGGAATCAAAACACAAAGTTGCTTCACCTACAACCGTAACTGGACTTTAACAATGCGAGAAGACAGCGAGTAATAATTACTGTAGTCGCTGCGTGCATGCGCCCCGTTACTTACCGATTCAGGTAGTCGGAACGAGCGAAAGCGATGAACTCAGACAGCCAAATAGAAGGCGAGACAGCGCTGCCAGCTATCCACGCTTGCCGCCTTTATTTCTCGTGCGACACGCCCGGGAACCGATACAGTTTAACAAGTGAATCGCGTGCCTTGGCGTTGTCTGCACTGTTGTGGCTGGCCACTAAACCGCAATACTTCGGACCACGCTTGCGCTTCCGCGGGGTCGCTTCTGCCATCGTGGAAATGCGCAGCTTCGCACAGCAAGCCTCTCAGTTCAACGTACCCAGCTGACGGCCTCCCAGTTACCCGCACCGAGAGAAGAACGCGTGCGCACGTGCGCTACCGCTACCGTGAAAGGGGCTGAGTCGGCCGCGCAGAAGGTTCAGAGCTTTCCGACAAAGCCGCAGCGCGGCTGGCGCGGCGCTGTCGTCGCGCCGCAAACTTGAGTTTGGGTTTGCTATTGGCAGCCCCCAGTGAATCATATGGTCATGCATTGGTAAATTAAGCCAAGGGTGAAGCCATGCTTGTCGATACTTTGACGTTTGACGCCGCCTAGCAGGCGGCGGCTGCTTCTTGCTGTGGGAGCTGTGGCTGTCTGCAAGTTGCTAGGAGTCACGGCTGGAAATTGGGAGCCAAAGTGCATGTACCCAGCACCTCCACCAGTGTCACGGGCGAAATAAGACAGACAGCCAGGTGTTGACGTCTTCCCCAGAACCAGACCAGCAACAACAACGTTCTCTTCTTCTTCCACTCGCGTGTACGTGCCACAGCGGATGGCTCATACATGATGGCATGTGGCAATATCTTGCCTGAACAGTGGAAGATTAGCCCCAGTTAAACCGTTCTTGCTTTCTTATTGTAACACTAGCCCCGTAGATAAATAAAAGCATAATCGTTTTCATCAAAATGTTAATGTTGGCTGAGTATTGATGTCATTGTCATTATGAGAATTGTTGTGGCATTTGTGTTCTTTTTCCAAAAATCAGTGACAAAAAGATGCGCATCGTGCTGTATCTATCCAGACTTATCTCTGCTCCAGTCGGCTAAGTGTGCAAACCATTTTCCATACTTTTTGTTCCTGCAGTACTCAGAATCATTCACATTTTGTTCTAAGCACACAGATATTAAACATGCATACGTTTTGTGTCAAAGACTTTGTTTAGCGGAACGAGCCAGAAGCCTTAACGAGCCGCTTGCGCGGCACTCATGATAGTGCCTTTCATTTTGTGGAATCGCCTAGAAGAGCGGCTGCAAAAACACGAAGAAGCTTGTTTTTGACGATGGCACAAGCGTTTCTTTAAAATAAGAAAGAGACAGCTGGAGTTTCCAGTAGGTCCACAATCACTAACCTCCCGCTCTTGTAATTACGTGCGTGGACGTGAAAATGGGCTACAGAACTTTCCTTTGTGGACACGGGGCTATAAATTGCCTTTCTGATTTTTTAAAATTCAGATGATACTCAGAATGGCTTGCCTCTCCATCAAACCAAAGTACATTTTTTTCTAAATTGTTGCCATTTTTTCTGAAAACACAAAGGATGTTTCAGAACAAAAAGAAAAGTACTGCAGCCTTTGCACCTGGTCGGAAACCCCTGATACTTTTAGGGTCGTTCAGGGAGACATGGAGTTCATAAAAAGAAAGAGGATGAGTTGGCCGGAGTTAGTACGCCTTGGCCTGCTACACGGCCTAGGGTAAGAACGAATGGGGAAAAAATCCGGCAGATTCCAAGCGTGGGAATCGATGTAATGCGAAGCAGCCAGTGAGGAGCGGCATAAACCGCATTGTTTTTATTTGAAGCAAATCACGGCAATAATGTCATGACATGTCGTTTACTATTGCATATTTGCCGTTGACGTACTCATGTACAATGGAGCATATATCATGTTAATGCAACAAAATTTGTGGTATATATAATGCATGATCTGTTATTTATGTTCGCCACGCACTAATGACATGCCGCCAGTTTGGTATATATCCAGTGAATGAAATGGCGGCGAGTGCCCGAAGGTTGAGTCATGTTAATCATGCCGTACATGAAATGCATGTCATGATTTTTATGTTACGAACGCTTCTTTGTGTTCGTCATTGTCTTCTCACGCCATACAAATTTTCGCACAGATCCATTTAATGAATCTTCCGCCAGCGCCCCAACATTTGTCATGTAAATCACGCCGGACATGACATTCATGTCCCAGTTTTCACTTTACTAACTGTTATTTATATTCGTCATACAGTCATGTCACGCCATACCAATTCTGGTATGTATCAAGCTAGCAAAACGGCCGCGAGTGCACTATGCACGTGCCATGAAAGTCGTGGCGTATATAGCATGCACATCATGATTTTCGTTTAGGACCTGCCATTCATGTTCGGTGTGCAGGGTCGTCCACATCTGAGGTGAATATTGTATTAGTAGTCAAGACCTCATAGCAGCTGGTGCTTAGTACATAATTCGGAAAATGTTTATTGTTTATCGACACCATGATTAGACGTCATATGATGGGCATTTCCCTCTTTAAGTAAAATAAACGTTCTAATTTTACCGGCTTGAATACTAATGAGGTAGGTGTTCAGCTTAGACGTGGTCGGCGCTCTACACTCGTGCAACACCTCCTCCATTTTTTTTATGTCAGTGCAACTGCTCGCTCCTCCGTGGAAAGCGTTGGTCCGTCATAGTTAGGGAGTTGTCGTGCGACGCCGCATAAAGGATACGACTGCTAGCGGCATCGTGCGTCTGAGTCCGTTTCCATGGAGATGCGGTAGACGCGCCGCAGGGGCCTAGCAAGAAATTTCTTTCTGGGGGGAGGAGGGGTGGGGTCCAAGCATACTTTATGTAGGTTCGTGCGTGTGTTTGTAGTATGCGGGTCATTATACACATGCAAAACTACAGAATTTCAGGAGGAGGCGGACGGTTGCACTTCCCCAATCCCTCCCCTGGCTACGCCAGCCAGTGACGCGTCGTCTCTCCTATATCATGCGTCGGTCAGATTTGTTAATTTGTGGCTCGAAGAAATACCGCCGCCGCCTCACAGCGCTCACGTGGCGCATTTTAATTCCAGCGCACGCAGCAGCGTTTCAGTGGCGGGTCTCCAATGGTAGCACGCATAGCGCCACGAGCGGAGACGTGCCGTCTCAAAACACCGTGTATCTAGAAAGCCAGTGTGACAGCAAGCATAGTTATGAGTATGCCACCTCGATGTCAGCGTTCCTTCGTAGGAACAATGGCTTCGAGGCGCCCAAATCATGAGGGATGCAAGACGCCGCCCGCCCTACGGAAAGAAACACAAGTGAATAAACATGGCTGATCCCTCAGTCAAAGGAGTCGGTATAACACGAAACTAAAACGTGTCTTCACAGAGGTAGTTGAGCGTTTGTTGTGCATTGTTTAGCCCCGAGGGCGAAGGAATGAATGCTATGGCAACAACTTGTAATGTCACGCGAAGCACAGCAAGCAGATCTAAACTTGCAACTCGCTGCTCAAGCAGAAAGGACGCACGGAACGAACATACACAGGATGAGCGCGAACTAACAACTGTCACAGCTCGACAGTTAAAGCGCGCTGGTAAAATACAAAAGAAGACGCACGAAAGGAACGCACAAGTATACACGGGTGAGCGCGAGCTATCACAATTGTAACTTACTTGTTTGTCAGCAGCGCGCTCCTTTCACAAAAGCGGCCGCTGCATTGAGCTAAGTGACGTTCGTGGTCTGTGTAACTTCAACGCAAACTTGCGGTGAGACCGCGAGACGGGCAAGATAAGCGGGCGCGCACGAGCGACCACGCCCTGTAGAGGCGCACGCTCATCTCAACGCGTGGGGCGACGACCTGTAAAGCGCGCCCTTCGAGCCCTTCGCGCCATCTCGCTGGTGATAACGAAAACACGCTGATGTGCCATCGATCTCTGAGTACCGCCACCGGCAGATGGTGTATATAAATAACACGCCGTTAGTATGACGAAGAACGTGCCGTCTGTGGCGGAGTTGTTTCGCACTGTGCACTGGGGATCGAGGGGTCGTAAGTTCGACTCCCGGTGACGGAACTTTTTCT
The DNA here is from genome assembly GCF_013339695.2 of Rhipicephalus sanguineus. NCBI lineage: Eukaryota > Metazoa > Arthropoda > Arachnida > Ixodida > Ixodidae > Rhipicephalus > Rhipicephalus sanguineus. The sequence goes on along the minus strand of NC_051180.1, from coordinate 131,505,211 downwards.
TCTAGTTTTTTTCTGTGACATATGTTAGTATTTATATTTCACAACGTCATATTCGTGACGGAAATGCGTCACGGATATGACGAAAAAAAATTACGTCCTCTGACTTCCGTCGCGAAGACCACATAAAGGGTACTCTCCCCCATGATCGCAAAGCAGGCGCGAACGCTAGTCGACGGGAGACAGTAGGAAAGGATGATAGGAGGGGGGTGTAAACGGTTAGAGCGGGCGCAGCTCACTGGCACTTAATGAATAGGAGGTGCCGACTTCTTTGACACCATGCACATTTTGATACTTACTACAGAGCGCAAGTGGGCATGTCACGTGGTACATTTTATTGCAAGAGCAAATATATAGACACTCTCCGCCGCTTTTTGCCGTCGGCGTAACCATTGCCGTCGCCGTCATGTCCCATATATAGCGCCACAAAGGAAAAAATAGGTAAAATTATTTTACGAAGCGCGGATTCGAATCTGCAACCCCTCGCTCCGCAGCGCGCGGCGTTAGACGGCTCAGTCATGGAGCATATGTCCTTCAACATACTAACGGCGAGGTATTTATATACACTATTTACCGCTGGTGGTACTCAGATCATGGAGGCATTTCAGGGTGTTCTCTGCATTACCAGCGAGATGGCGGGAAGGGCGCATTAAGGGTTGTCACCCAGCTCGTTGCGGTGCGATGGTTGACGTACAGCCACTCCTCTGCCGACTGTACTTTGCCCTAGAGGGTGTGGTCGACCATGTCCGCGCGCTTATCACAGGATCGGGGCGATTTTTACGTCTAGTGCTTTCACCAGATTGTTTGCATTGAAGTAACAGCACAAGACGGTCACTTCACTCGCTGCCGCAGCCTCGTTTAAAAAAGCGCACTGCTTAAAGCGCGCTGCTCAAACACATGAAGTAACAGCTCTGACAGTTGGTAGTTCGCGCTGGTCCTGCGTTTACCTGTGCGTTCGTATCGTGCGTCCTTTGTGAGTGAGCAGCGCGCTGCACGTTTCGAGCTGCTTGCCGCCCAGCGCTTGACATTCAAATTTGTTGCTGTCTCATTCATTGCTTCGCCCTTGCGGCGCAAGTGTGACTTTTATTTTTGTGTATTTTGCGGGTCTCTATAGTGAGCAGAAAAATACCAATACTTTGTAGATAGAAAGTTAGAAACTGTCTAATCCGACGTTCTTCAAAGCAATCTACAACTCTCTCATTGAAATGCTTTGCCCCGCTTTGTTGCTTGAAATGTGGGTTTTAAAATCTAGCCTAAATAAGGACTTTAGTGGAAGACAAAATATAGTAGGAATTGTTCATCAAAAGTGAGCAAATGCAGGTCGCTACGTCTTCATAGAGTGCGTAGGCGTATTTATAAGCTGCAGCGCCCTCTATAATAACCAGAACATGATGTAATCTAAAAAAATAGGGCTATTTACCATCTAGCGGTCAGGTATGAATTTCATGTCGGTGTTCGAATTTAGAGCTACACTTACGACGGAGTTCACTCCGTTACCCTGCTGTTCAGTATTCTGAACGTTCTAGGGCAGAGCTCGCACTCGTCCTTAAAAAAAAGCTGGAATATAAATGTGCTGGGAAGATTTTTCTTTTTTCTTTCTTTGAATAACAAATATGAATTCATTTTTGTATAAAATGAATTCTGCACTTCTGCAGTTCTGCACTTCTTCATCACTGCACTTCCGAACGTAGCTGCGGCAATAAAATAATGGAGAAAATCTCGGCCTAAACGCTGCGTGCAACTAAGAACGGCATTCAGTGTAATGCTGTGAAGTTTTGATGAGTTAGATTTTATAATGCAAACAAATTGAGGCCATCCTTAGGCAGTCAACTGAGGCAAAGGTGTAGTATTTTTTAACATTCGTAAATTACACACAGAGAGGTCCTTGTAAGCGACACACTTCTGCGTAACTATTTACAGTGAAACCTCGGTGATACGAATCTCACGGAACCACCAAAAATATTCGTGCCATCCGAAATCCGCATCACCAGAAAGCGTGGAAAATTAGTATGCGACAAAAGAAAGCTGGCGTACATTTTCATTTATTGTTTTTCAGGGCCACAGCAACGTTAGGAAGAACCCTGAATGATTGTCAGTTAAGTTTTTAGGTGTCGGAAATCATACCAGCACTCGTAAATATACGGTCCGTAAGCGTGTATTTAATTAATGAACCAGGTGCGTTGTGACCCGCGACAGCTCTAGCCCCTTCGAAATTTTAGTATACTTTTTTGCATGACACCGGAGTACTGCAGCGAACGTAACGAAAGAAACGCTTTGACGCGATGTATTAAGGCCACAGAATTACAGAACCACGGTCCTGTGTTATGATTTTGTTATCGCGGAGGTGTTGGGGATGTTTCTTGGGAGATTTACGGCCGTGCCCGCACAAGTGCGACCTCAACGGTCGTGCATGCTGACGTTGTGAGGCCTGACTCCTGAGCCAGGACCGTCCTCGCCTTCTTTCGGTCCTCTCCCACCTTTAGAAAAGTGTTTTTCTTACACCGTGATTCTGACGATTTGGTGGTGCGGAGCGCATGCCTACGCTTGCGTTCCCGCGGTCGCGCGTACTTGGCGCGTCTTCCGCAACAGTGCGGACAGCCCCCCTTCGTTCCAGGGCAGTAGCGTAAGTTCGTATCAAACGTCGCTGGGTGAAAATCGGTTCGCAACAACTGCACTCCATTACATTGCATGCCAATGGGCCTTGGCCGTGACCAACAAAAAATTCGTATCACTTCGAAATTCGTACGAGCTGCGATCGTATAACCGAAGTTTCACTGTATAAGGTGCGAGTTTCTCGTCTCAATTGCTGATTTCTATTGCGTGTCTGCATCGCTCATTCATCATAATACACGCACGTTAACAGCAAGGATGAAATACTGTAATACAGATCAGATATTTGTGCATCCCCGTGGACATCAGTAGTTTTTAATATTAATACGGAACCGCGAGATATTTCATTTTTTCTCCAAGGTAGAGAAACGGAGCCCCAGTGTTACTTCCTTTTTGGTCAACTCGACAGCAAACCATTCACTACAAGAAGCCGCTAAGTGAATGTGGTAGGCATTGAACGCATCAAGCAAATCTCCCTGCGCCTCCTACCTTTTCAAGCCACTGAATGTTGTGTGGGGTGTAGGATTAAACAAACATGGGATAGTTAACAAACACATGTTCCATACCAGCACAGTGTTCGGCAGGGTTTTAACGCGATAGCGTTAGAGAGCTCGTTTCGCAGAAATTCCGCCGTCGCTGACGGCGTCGCTTTTGAGCGAAAAATCGTCCGTGAGCGAAAAATCGAGAAAGGTGCAAATACAATAAAAATATTCGGTCCCATTGAGGATCGAACCCGGGCCGATTGCGTGGCAAGCAGGTGTCCTACCACAAAGCCACGATGTTACTTGCAACTGCTTCGGAAAAATCACTACATAAATGCCACGTAGTGGAAGGAGTCTCCTTAACGCATTTTGTTCGGCAGGTGTCACGACGAAAATGAGCCCATTCGGCGATGTGTAGGCGCATTGGCGATGCCATCAAACTACGTTTGTTGCGCGACGCCATGCTTCAAAAAAAGCCGGGGTAGTGCAGCCATCGCCGCTAAAAACACACACGAACTTCTAAACAGCTCCAAAAAGTGACAACTATGTCCATCTAGCGGAAAACATATCAAGCCAACGCATCCTTTCTAGAGGAGGCGTTGCTCAAACAGCAAACATTAGATAACGTGCTGCCATCTGTGAGGCATTTTGAGAAATATGTCTCGACTCTAGCACAGAGGAGTGCTTTAGATCGAAAACCTGTACCATTACTACAGATACATCGCGCGCGCGTGTGTGTGTGTCATTGTGCGTGTCTGCGTAACAACGCGTATTAATAAATATGCACTTATTGGTTTAAGCGCGCACTAGGGGCCGGATTTCGCTATCGCGTTCAACTCTTAAAGGGACCGACAACTGCCCAGAATGTGAAATGAGTGGACTCCACTGATGTAAAGATTGTCCGTTGCACTGACTCAAACCAACCCTGTTTTTTTCGTAAGAGATGGATTTATATTTTTATTTCTTAATTGAAAGTCGCGAAAAATGACCTATGGCGCTTCGGGCAGCAAAAACATGGACGATCCGATGAAGACGGCCACGTGACCGTTGATGGCTGTGCGTGGTCGACGATCTTTTTGTCAGTATTGAAATAATGTTCGTTTCTTTATATTAAAAGGTATTACTCCATAAAAATGTACATATAGGCCTGCATTAGTAATATGCATTAAAGTGGCGCTGCCGTCGCGTGACGTAATGATCCCGTGCTCGTCAGCGCGTCTTCAGCAATTTTTCAGCGTGCTCATGCAACCGTGCACGCAGTTTCCAGGTCGCCGAGATTTTGGAGCGACATAGTTTTGCTACCTACACTTCGTCTCAGAAATGACGCGCGCTGCTACTCGGTGCAACCGTGCATATGCACAGTTACGTTTTCGATTACTTGGCTTGGTTCATGTATCGAGAGAGTAACGACGTCGGGACAAGCCATCCATGACACAGGCGCAGGCAACCTTGGGCGCAGGCGCACACAACGCTGTACAAATACCGGGAAGGTGTATAAAGCCGCACATCTCATTGTAACAGCTTGCTATTTTCAAAAATGGTTGGAAAGCTCAAAATAAAGGTGGTTAAGCATAGTTTATTTATTTATTAATTTAATATACCTCAAAGGCCCCCCAACAGAGGGCTTTACATGAGGGTGTGGGCAAACAATGTAGGGTTAATAAAACAATGATTCTATGACATTTCGAAAGTTATCCGTGTTGGAATGATGGATGACACTTGGGGGAAGATCGTTCCAGTCCGTGGCTGCTTGGGCGAAAAAGGAGTGATGGTGGGCTGTGGTGAAAGCAGGGGGTGGGTAGACAGCCTTGAGGTGACTTGTGCGGGCTAAAGTGCGATGGGCTGATTGAATGGGAGAGTTATAATGAAATGCATGATACATTTTGTGATACAATGATAGCCTAGAAATCTTACGGCGTAGTTCAAGGTTAGGTAGACCTGCTTTTCTTTTAAGGTTAGTAACACTGGTATGATATAAGTAATCTGAGTAGATGAATCTAACTGCGCGGTTTTGAATTACTTCGATAGACTTACATAGGTTAATTTTAGGTGGGTCCCAAATGGCGAATGCGTACTCTAGTTTTGGGCGAATGAGTGTTTTTTAGGCTAGTAATTTGACTGATGGAGGTGCAAGATGTAAGTTACGACGAAAGTAACCGAGAGCTCTGTTAGCATTGTTAACTATTTTACTTACGTGAGAAGACAGGTTTAGATTCTGTGAGATGTTAACACCAAGATATTTAATGGAACTTAGGGAAGAAACTATGCAGCCATTATTATTATAGTTAGCGGCAGGTAAGTTATGACGTCTGGGAAATGAAACAAGTGCAGTTTTATTAGTATTTAGGACCATGAGCCATTTGCGACACCACTCGTCGAGTTTTAGTAGGGCATGCTAGAGAGTAATTGTATCTGAAACGTTAGTAAGAGGTCGGTAGATTACACAGTCGTCAGCAAAGAGGCGGATGTTAGACGAAATATTATCGGGTAAGTCATTGATGTAAATTAAAAAGAGGAGGGTGCCTAGAACTGTACCTTGAGGCGCACCGGAGATTACGTTAGAATGGGATGAGGGCGTGTCGTTAGATTCTACAAATTGCTGACGGTTAGTAAGGAAGTCCTGAATCTAATTGTAGACATGTTGGTTAAGGTTTAATTGAGAGAGCTTTAGTAGTAGGCGGTTGTGGGGAACTTTTTCAAAGGCTTTCTCAAAGTCAATAAAAAGGGCTTCAACTGGTATGTTAAGGTCTACGCTAGCGCTTAGGTCATGGATGAATAGTGCAAGCTGAGTATCGCATGAAAGTCCCTTTTGGAATCCATGTTGGTTAGGATGAAAAAATTTAACTGAGGTAAGGAACTTAGCAATTTCCGAATGAATTATATGTTCCATTATTTTTGAACAGATGCTGGTTAGGGATATGGTCCTGTAACTAGATGAACCTGGCTTTGGAACAGCAACTCCTGCGAAAGGAGAACAACGACAGCTTTCACAAGGGCTAGCGGCATCGCTATCAATTCTCAGCGTTGCTGGAGCAAGCCTCCATGCGTGTTTGGAGCCTTTCAGATCGAAAAATACTGCTTATAAAATAACTACGCGCTTTTCGGATAAACCACTGCAGCTACAAACGCTACGAAGGGTGAGCTTCCTGTCGCACCGTAAAAAACTGGGTTGAGCAAAATCAGTTGTCGGTTCCTTTAAAGGCGGAGCTTAAGGGTCCCCCTAATTTTAATTTTCAGGCGTGAATCGCATACGCAAAAGGTTCTATAACTCCAAGATGTATCCACGGCACGCATTACATGCATTTTACATTCTAGATGGACGGAAGAGTTTTCGAGTATGGCCTCTTGTAACCTGAAGTTTCCTGCGAAAAAAAATTCCTCAGATATACACGGTGTTGCAGCTAAAAAGCACCAAGTATTAAAAAATTAAGCATAGGAGCTACGCATCTACAATTAGTGCAGTATTGTTCGCAGCTATATAGAGCACGTCATAATATGTTTTCAATCCGCCAAGCTCGGCAATTAACAAAGATTGCTTAATGAACGTTTTAAATAGTAACTCTAGAGAAAAGTTTTCGATAGAAAAGTTGTAGCGCTTGTTCAGGAACATCGAATTTTTCAATCTATGTTAAGATAACTACCATGCTTAATTTGTTTCCGGTCTTTCTTTAAAGCGCGCGAATTTTCAAAAATACCACGTGACTGCCGCCAAACGCGCGGCGCTTTTAGTGCCCTCAAATGGAAGTTAAACGAATTATCAAAGGCTGCTTCGCGCACGCAGATCGATTGAACATGTTATCGGTGACTGCGATGGACGTAAAGCGACAAAATGAGCATGCAGTTTCAACAACAAAAAAAAAATTCTTCAACGAAAAAAACGGCAGCCACGGAGAAAATGCCACATTAGACCGTAGGGAGCATGTGATGCAGCGTAGCATTTTTTCTTTTTTTTTTTTCGCACCAGTGAAGAAACGCACTGGAAGGGGCGAAGGTTACAGCGTGATGAAGCACCGAGATAACAGATTCACTCACACGTGGCGGTCGCTCTTTCGTAGACTATTTCCTTTAGACAGTACGCCTCTATCATCATTTAGCGTTCATCGCAGTCACCGGTAGCCTGCTCAATCGACCTTCATGCGCGGAGCAGCCATCGATAATTCGTTCAACTTACATTTAAGGGCACTAACAGCGCCGCGTGTTAGGCAGTAGTCATGGGGTATTTTTTTTTAATTCGCGCACTTTAAAGAAAAGCCGGAAAAAAAGTAAGCAGAGGAGTTATCTTAGCAAAGATTAAAAAATTCGATGTTTCTGACCAAGCGCTACAACGTTTGTTCCGAAAATGTTTCTGTAGAGTTACTATTTAAAAACGTTTATTAAGCAATCTTTGTTAATTACCGAGCTTGGCACATCGGAAAAAATATTCCGACGTGCGCTATATTGCTCAGAACAATACTACGCTGATTGGTGACGCGTAGCACATATGTTGTATTTTTAACACTTGGTGCTTTTTAGCTGAAGCACCCTGTTTTGAGTGCAGAGCACTTCAGTCGGCCGGGCTGTCGTATGCTAACGTATGTGTCGTCGCTTGGAGTAATGCAGGCAAAAGGACGCATAGAATAGCCACCTGTGGCATAACCGTGTATAGCGATGGGGCGGGAAAGCGAAGTGAGGCTGAGGAGGAGCGATGTAAGGTGAGGAGGGAGGGAGGGGAGGAGGAAGGGAATACGGTGTCATCATATGTTGTCATCTTATGTCGCTGTTTGGTGTCACGCATTGTATGGGATAGCCATATGTGCAAGGGGGCAGGAAAGGGAAGTGAGGACTATGAGGAGTGATGTGAGGGTGAGGAGAATAGAAAAGGGGAAGGGCGATGTTAAAGCATAGCAAAGCCCTATATGGCTTCACTCAGGCAGGACTATTATGGCATAGCCGTGTATAGTAAGGGGTGGGAAACGTAAGTGATGGAATTATGATACGAGAGTAGGGAGGATAGAAAGGAGGAAGGGAGAGAGTAGAGCACAGCACTGTCAGGTATGGCATTAGGCAGGCGGAACCATGTATAGCATAGGCATGTTCAGCAAGCGGGCAGGAAAGGGAAGTGAGGGTAAGGAGGAGTGATGTGAGGGTGAGGAGGATAAGAGGAAAGGGAGAGGGTAAAGCATGGCATAGTCGTGCATGGCGTCACGCAGGCAAAACCATGCATAGTACAGCGTTGCATAGCAAGGAGGTGAGAAAGAGGATGGGAAATGAGGACGGGAGACGGTAATGCGTAGCATTCAAGTATGGCATTAGGAAGGCAGAAAGAAGTATAGCATGGCCGTGTATACCATGGTGTCGGAGAGGGAAGTGAAGGTGAGGAGAATGGAAAGGAGGAGGGAGAGTAAAAAACATAGCGTAGTCATGTATGGCATTAGCAGGTAGAACCATGCATAGCATAGCGGTGTATAGCAAGGGAGTGTGACAAGAAGTTAGAGATAGGAGGGTGGAAAGGAGGAAGGAAGAAAGTAAAGCATAGCGTAGCCATGTATGGCGTCACGCAGGCAAAACTTTGCAGAGCATAGTCGCGTATCGCAGGAGAATGGGAATGGGTGTGAGGTTGAGGAGGAGAGAAAGCAAAAGGGTAAAGAATAGCATAGCTATGTAGGGCGTTAGGCAGGCAGAACAATGTATAGCACGGCCACCTATAGCATAGCCATGCATATCAAGGTGGCGGTAGAGGGAGGTTAAGCTGAGGATGAAGGAGAGGAGGAAGGGAATATGCTGTCATCTCATGTCGTCGCTTGGTGTCACGCAGGCAAAACCGTGTATAACATAGTTATACCAAGGGGGTGGAAAAAGGAAGTGAGGTTGAGGAGGAAAGAAAGGAGGAAAGGAGATGTTAGAGCATAGCCTAGCCACGTATGGTATCACGCAGGCAAAACCAGGTATATCATAGCCATGTATGGTATGTAATAGCAAAGATGTGGGAAACGGAAGTAAGGGTGAAGAGAAGGGAAGATCATTGCATGGCCGTGTATAACACTAGTGCAGCAATAAACGGAAAAGTGAAATGAGAGTGAGGAGGAATGATGTGAGGAGAAGAGGAGGGGTCAGGGCACCACTGCATCACAAATGGAGGTTTCATTTCCCGCCCTGGAGATCTAGGAGGCTGCATGGTTCTAACGCCAGGGCGCGCTTGCTCGTGAACACGAGCCTCGCTGAAGGAACGCACACTTCAGTGACGCTCACAGGCTGTGTTCGTACTGTCTACTTCTACTGTGGTGTCTCATCCTAAGCGCAGTTTAAGTTCACATAATAATGGCTTACCAGTTAGCACCCCCCCAACACGCGCTCTTTGAGTTCGTTGCTGAACGACAGACGAATCACTCCTCTGCACTCGCTACAGCTTTCACGTTTAGCGCGACTGCATAAATTTTTTAGAACTTCGCATTGCAGGCAGCCAATGAATGTTTCACACGTTACAAGTATTATGGGATTGCTTCTTCTGAGCCTTTTGTTTTCTAAACAGCCAGCATTCAAATAGTACTTGCCTCGATGAGAGGCGGCGTGTGTTACTTTATATTCTGCGCGCCTCCATGAAGTTTTGCTTGAATATTTACATTGAAAGTCGTCCTTATTGAATATTACTCCGTCATCCATTACCATAATCCGCCTTATGATGGAATGTTCCCTAATCAATGGTTGATATAGCTGTGGACATTGTGCATAATAGGGGGATGCTGTTGTGTCCCTCAAAGAATGCGCAATGAATCCGGCTTAAGCCTTCTCCTTCCCCCTTTTCGACCACATGCAAAGCTAATGCGTCGGCATGTTGCTGACTACTCTGAACGGGGTCGAAAGAGCGCAGTAGTTGACTGCAACGGTTGACCACGGTAATCGTCCTCGCTGGGCCGGAGACGCCTACTGTGTGCATATATTGGTGTGATTAACTGCTCTCTCTCCGTTCCGGTTCTGGGTAGCTCGACTGGGCGAAGAGGCAAAGGTTACTCACTTGATCGGAGGGAATGAAAGAAGGGGTATGTGATGGCGTTTTTCTTAGTTAGACACAATAAGAGTGTTCCACACTCGTTGTCATGGCGACCAGCGGCGCTGGCGAGCACTCCCAGTTTTAAATGCAGATATGAACGATGAAGTGCACGGGAGGACGACCGCCGCCGTAGCTCAAGTGGTAGAGCGTCGGACGCGTTATTCGAAGGTTGCAGGCTCGGCCCCTGCCGGCAGTAAGTCGTCTTTTCGTCCCTTTTTTCCTTTGCATTTATATAATAATTACTACAAATAACGTCCCCTATATGTTTCTTGCTTTAATTGTCTGTTGGTTCTCATTTATGCTCGGAGGTAGACACATCATCATCCACCATGCATTCACCTTGTGAATATCCACCTAATGATGGATTACATTCCATCAGTAAGGCGGATTATGGTTGTGTGTCATGGACAAATTTTCAATAGGTAAAAGAGAAGAACCTTGAACGATCATTTCCTTTTTTTTATTGCGACATTTTTACTGGTGAAATACGCACTTGTTAGGTATCAGTTTTCGGGAAACATGAGCCGATACAGTAGTCAATGTAATCTGACACAGCGTTTAGAAGCCAGATACTTGAAAGTGAAGCATGCGCAATGCAATTTTGAAATCGAAACATTTGAATGAACAAAGTATGGGTATGATGATATTCTAATATTTGGTGCATGTGCTTGTTGTGCTAATAAAGGTTTAATTCTACCCCCTGCCACGCTCTTCTAGAGCTCCATTCACACTGGGGCTGTGCTCTCATTGTAGACATCTGAAAGAAAACCGCAGGTGTGCCTTGGGATGTCGAGCTCGTTATAGCGTGCAAGAAACCGTACGTAAGAGACGCAAGAGGCACAAGATAGAAACCTTTATCTTGGAAATTGAAGCGCCGGAATCCCGCGTACTCTTGAGACTTCACAATGGACAGTATGTGAGCTAGCTGTCACGTATAAAGTTAGCACTTCTGTGTTCTAGTATAATTTTGTTTCTCATAATATTCCCTGATCCTATCTGTCGGTTATGAAGGATAGGCAAGAATGTCGCTTTAGATACTTGTACTTTTAGAGAACGAGCAAATGTACACTATGATAATTGAACGAGCCTCTCACCTAACATTTCTTTCTTAATTTACTTGCGGAACGTTTTGAGATGTAGTAACCGCACTGTATTTTGCAACTCGCGAGGCAGAAGACAATAACTGGCACCCCAATGGGCGGATCCCTTAATTACGGAAAAGGACTGCGTTCCCCATACCGCAACTACGTATCCACAAAAGCTCCTTGTTTCGGACAGTACTTTCAAGACGTAGGGCTTATAAGTTCCTAAACGAACGTGTAGACCAAACATTACTAAACCTATCGAGGCCTATTATACACCCCGGGAGCACACTTTCTGCCTATAGCACGTATAAGTATTGTTAACTACGGAAGTTTCAAGCCTTCGACACTGCGCTCTACACGTTCCTAGCTCAGTGTTATCTCTTTCGCCATCTCTTTGCCACGGACAATACGAGAAAGTGCGGCGCCGAACACCTTTCTTCTAAGTTATGGAGAAATCCGGGTAGAAGGCGTGGAAGCTAGAGGGAAATTAAACCGGCCGAGATCCGCATAGTTATTCTTCGGAGGGCTGGCTCACGTGTAATATGCAGCTTCTCTGATCTACACGATTGCAGGTTGCAGAATATCGTACCGGAAATGCTCAGAGTCCACTGGGAACTCTGTGTCACCTCTAAACACCCGGTGGAAAGCTACATAAACACTGCGCTTGACTATTAACGTGCCGTGCAACTTAACGCAACAAGCAATCCACGCTTCTGGTCGCCTCCCTATATAGCAGCATCCCTTCCAGTGATGGCCGTGCTGCTCAAAAGCGTTAGCGAGATTGCTCCCCTGGCGATTCTGTCGTATACGAGCGCGAAAGCAGCGCGCTATCGAAGACGCGGTGTTGAAACCACTGCAGCCTCGAGACCACTCTCCTCAATGTTTCTTTTGGGGGGCCTTGAGGCAAGCTTGCCGTTTGTGTACTTGCCTGGCTCTAAATTCTTTTTTTTTGCGACCGAATCATTTGCTTCTTTGCTTGCTTGCATCTGCCTAGTTTCGAAAGTGTGTACTTCTCTGTCACCAAGACGTTCCTGTTCTTTTTGAGCAGCAATTGGCGTCTAGTTTCCAGGGATGACACTTCGAGGAAGAGGACTTCGTGGTTTTATGGTGTTCTTTCTATACATAGGCTCACTTCGCATCTCTTTGTTCTCGTCATTGCCGAAAATGGAAGCCATTCTGGTTATTTCATTGTTATTTTCCTTCTCCTTCCTTGCCAATAACGTTGGCGTTGCTTTTCTAGCAAGATTTCAAGAGTGCGTTCTCAGGGTGCACCCACGCCCATTCTTTCGCTTCCCCATTTCTCCGAACCACTTTCTCGCGCGAAAATCGAATTGTCCCTTATCTCCCTGCGCAAGATAAATCTGGCCCGCTGCTGACCTTTTCTTGAAGGAACACCACCTTGGGAATGTCGGTATCCATCTTAACACTTGTAGCGCACAGAAAGGACCCGGGTCCTTTCTGTGCGCTATTCGAATGTACAAATTCGAATGTACCAAAGAACAAAATACCTATTTATTGGCGCGAATTGGTATAATTTCTGCAGTTATTCATTTCACTGGGCTGCGAAAATAATTCACTTGGCCCCTATTAATTATGCTATCATTTTACGCTTTTAAGCTACGACTCTACTGTCAGAGACACCGCGGCGTTTGATATTGAACGGATATTTCTCAGTTGCGCCTCGTTTTACATTCGGCTGCTCGATATCGAACGCTCTGAACCAATTATGCTGGTTCTTTCAGAGCATTGCGCTCCAGCTCGGATCGCTTTGAGACGCTCTAATCTTTGACCTCGGAGCGGTAAACTTTGACCTCGGAGTTGGTAGATTTCCGGTCACGGGGCTCCAAAAGCTTCCCTTCTCGGGATGACGTCACCACGGCGGCATAAGAGCTATATCTAGCAGCAGTCCAACATATTCAAACGTGCTAATATTTCCGTAGTTTTCCCGAAGCATTATCGACTCAGTACCTGCGGGCGTACATTAAATTGTTGATTGCAGTCACACCCAATATGAGGTGCAACGCGCTGCCCGCTTTCAAAGCGACACCAACGCTTCCACCGACATAGAAAACAATCAGTGACGTGAACACTGTCCCGACTCCGTTCCGAACACTGTTGGGACGTGAACACTATTCCGTGAACACTGTTCCGAAATACCGACCACTGGTATTTGCAAAAGAAATCTCACGTTTGCATGTGTTGCAGTATGGCTTTGGGGCTCCTTGAACCATGGCCACCGTGTTGCTACTCATATTGAGCGCCAGTGTACGTCCGAGAAAGTCTCTTTGTTATGACACTGTCCTAAAGGGGCCATGAAGCACCCCTTGCGCTTGTTGAAAATTACACAATTTCCTGCTCAAGGGGACCATGAGGCGATGCGAAGCTGGAGCACTTGCACGATCGCGTTCCGTTGGGCTTCTTTGGGCATGCTACCGACCTCGCTTCGTGGAACGCGAAGAGGAACGCTACGCGCGTCTTGTCTGCCCTCTAGCCTGGCCGTTAATTCTCACAGGGCGAGCGGGGAACGCAGTCGGCAGGCGTGCCAGAGGGGGGCAGCGTAGGAGAGGAGAGAGAGGGGGAGGGGACGCGCAAGCGCTGGTGCTCATCGCGGCGTTGAGCTGGACAGGATTTCGGCGTTTCAGAGGAAGATAGGAAAGGGGGAGAGGAGAGGGAAAGTGGAGAGGGTGAAATGGGAGAGGGGAAGTGGAGAGGGGAGGGGAGAGGTTAAGTGGAGAGGGTATGCGCATGAGCAGTAAGAGTGGTCATGCCGCACACCACCACCACCAACACTGGATTGAACTCCGCCATAAGATACTTCGCATCTAAAAACTTATCCTGCGAAAAGCTGACACGGCTATGAGCTGCTCAGCCAAATATTGCAGTCGTGCGCGTCACGTAAAGGCTTCAAGCGGAGCGCGAACTTGCTGTTTTCTCAGGCGCCCTCTTTTCAAACAGAGGCTGGTTCTCACTCTCGTCGGTGGGCGGAGCGTGTGTCGGCTGACGTCGCGTATCTGCTTCTCCGCGTCGCAAAAGACACATCATCCTCGCTGGCCGATAGCCGACAAAGTCGAGAGCGGCGTTCAGATCAGATGCGCTTCTTGCCACGGGGTGCCGCTACTTGCCGGCGCCGCACTCCTCAGTCTGCTAGCTTTACACAGTAGCCACACCCGCGCACGCGAATCACAGCGGGAGAGTGATCGCATTTCATGAGGCGCGATGACGTAACTTCTTTCCCCCATGCCATCCCTCCCTGTGTAGCTTGCAGTGCGCTCGTTGGGACGAGAAAAGAGAGAAAGCGCTGAGAGCGTGCGCAAAATTCCCGTAACTCCACTCGTTCTTGACGGATTCGAGAAACGTTTGTGGCAATCGATTCGGGAGGCAGTTAACTGAGATAGTGAGGTCATTATATCATTACTTAGAAAAGTGGTTCATGACCCCTTCAAATTAGTAGATCAATCTCATCAGACAGCTGCTGTGAATGGCATCGCGGACACTGAGGAGAAACACTTTAATTCCGGTAGGAGCGAGCGCCCAGGCATGAGAATATGATGTCACAAGACGGTTAATTACAACGTTGATGTGCGTCTTCTTGTGCTGAGAGCGTAGCAACAGTAAGTGGACCTAATGTGACCTACTGGTGACGCTACAGCGGTACTGGATGCAAGCCCTTTTGTATACGACGAGGAGCAGTCCGCGACGCAAAACTCGTGCCATTTATCTTCAAGGTCGAAAATTAACAAAGGTAATTGGCGCGAGACCAGCGCTACATTTCACAACCTCATTACAAGGTCTACGAGGGTTCGCACAAGGTTTACGGGGTAGTGTTATCAAGAATTGCATGTTCGCCCCGGTCGAGGGAATTACGATGGCTACGGGGATGTAACCTACTGGCGCCTGGATCTGCATGGCAATCATTTCTTTCTGCAATTACGCAGCTCGATTCAATATGTTCCTCAGAAATAATCTTCGGGAAACGCATTTATTATACGAAACTCAGCAATTTCCGTCGTTAGTTTAACTAGTAAAGTGCAGCTTTCGACCGTTGGAGTAGGTTGCCTAATAAATACCCACAGAGTCATTCCGAATGTATTACATGCAGCCGTGAACTACATAAAACTGCCCTAGTTTCGTCGAGTACCGAGCAGCACGTACATGCACAAACATCTTGCTACAGCACGTAGAAGGATTTAGCAAGTGTATATTACTCCCTAATAATGATTTATTTCAAAGATAAAATTCATAATACAGATACACCACATTGAGATATAAGTCATTCACGTCAACGTAAGCTAACCTCATGTCCTAAGTCTGGTGGCACGCTAATTATTCCCCTCGTGCGCCCCCGATGGCGGCGCTACGAACGGCGCTCCGGTTACGCGAATGGGGAGATTCAGCTTTTGTCATCTGTTAGGATTGGGCTAGAACAGCAGCATTTTCGTTATGCTTGGCTCGCTTCGCACGGCGCTCCTTGACTACAAGCTCTATGAAAGCGACAGCAATCTTATGGACACTCTCGGCGGGTTTTTGCAGTTACCGTCGCCGTCATGTCCCGGATATGTATAAGAATGCATATACAAATAAAACCAGAATGACAGCATAAGCTTTATTGATGGCAGCCCGGCAGTTTCTTTCGGGCTGGGCGGCGGGAGTGGGAATTGACCTCTATCCGGTCCCACCCAGCGTCGATGATGATGGTGGTGCTTCATCTGACGGCTCGAAGTCCTTGAATCCGGGCGGAATCCTCGGCTTGCCGGACGGCCCAAAGCTGGTCAGCCAGCGCGTCGCTGGTGAGTGCCACCTCCCAGCTTCAGCGACGCTGAGAGAGGCGATCCGCAGTCGCGACCGCAGCCGAGGCGGCGGCCGGCGTCGGCCCCTGCGAGGCGGCAGCAGCGACAATTGCACTTAAAGTCTATCTCTGCATAGCGTGCGTCGCTAAGTGAGCGGCGGCAGCGACATTAACTTTCCCGGCCCATTCCCAAAGCATATGCCGCTGCGTAGCTCTTTCCCCGTAAGTTTTACCCGCGTCTGTCGGGTAAAACAGGCTCGGGTAACAAAGGCGTAGAATCGCCGGGCTCGGGTAAGTGTTTTTTCTGTAATAATTTATATGTTACTGCCGGTCTTTTGTTTAATTTGTCGTGTGTTGGTGGGTATTTGCGTCCGTTGAGTCTGTAATACTAGGCGACGTCCCGGAATGCGGAAAAGACAGAAAGAAAAGTGAAACAGACGAAGAAAATTCTAAAGCGCGCCACCCGGATTCGAACCTGCGACCCCTCGCTCAGCAGCGCAGTGTGTTAGACAATCCGTCTACGCGCCATCCGTTCTTTGTAATACTAACGGCGAGCGATTTGCATACACCATTTGCCGCTTGCAGTACGCAGAGCTCGGAGGTGCTTCAGCTTGTGCAGTATCACCCGCGAGATTGCCCGAAGTGCGCGTTTGAAAGCAACGCTCCTAGATTTTGCTTCAGTTTGAAAACTGCTCTTGAGGCGCGCACTAAATGTGGACCATTTCTGTACCAACTCGCGATGTGGAACGATGGGTAAACAATGCCTCCAACGCCACCGCGCGGCAGAAGATGCGGATGGGTCACTCCACACGCTTCACTTTAAAACAAAAGATATCTCCGAGCGTTGGGTTGTGGCACGCTGCTCAAACACGAAGAAGTAACACCTGTGACAGTTGATTGTTCGCACTCGGCCTGTGTATACCTGGCGTTATTTTAGAGCGTCCTTCCTTGTGTTTGAGCAGCCCACTGCCATAGTCGAGCTGTGACCGTTGGTAGTTCGCGCTCGTCCTGTGTGCGTTCTTTTCGTGCATCCTTTGCGCTTGAGCGGCGCCCTGCAAGTATCGAGCCACTTGCCGTTCTTCGTCTGACATTCTAACTTGTTGCTATTTCATTCATTGCTTCGCCCTTGTACGAAAATGTGACTTTTTTCTTCAAGTGATAGTTCTATAAATGACTGACAGCATTACAGGAGGATAAGAAACGTATACATTTAAAGTATCCTCTATATACCCACAGCCATCGCGGTCAGGATCATGCTGCCGAGTTAGTAGCGTAACTCACTAGGCTGGTTGAAGTTACGATACACTCTAAACGTGGTAACCAATACATGTGATTTTGTGCACCTATAAAGTAAGGGTTACATTAGCTTTGAGTGCATAAATTCTAAACTTGGTAACCCTTACTATCGGTGCACAAAATCACATTTATCGGTTACCAGGTTCAACATGTATCTTACGCGAAAGCACGAACGTCTCGCCAAGCGATCAACGAGAGTCTACGCTGCTTTTGAAGCGAAGCTCGATCAATTTTAGGGCTCATTCGCAAAAGTTAGCGTTGTGTAAGCAGATTTAAGTTGAACAAAAATTCACACTTCACTCCCAATTGTACTCATGTGGACCTGTGCGTACAAAATGTTCGCTGACAAAATAAAATTAATAAGTTCACCGTTGAATCCCAACACTAAGCTATACCGCTACCATCCTTACGCGTGTTGTTTGACTGTGTCGTATGCAATTTAGACATTTTCACGCCAAATTTTTTACTATATAAGTCTAAATTGTATACGCATTCATTTTGCTAGTTAAGTGCTTGCCGTGCGGTATTACTATTGACATTATATGATCCAACAAATGAATCTCAGCATGAAATTACAGGTGGATGCTCTCAAAAGTATATTACTGCCCGATATCTGGTGCAGCTTCCGAAGTCACTTTGGAGAATGAATAGCGATTAATTTACGCCAGGATAAATCTTTTTGAAGCTAGGGCAAACGCGCGTTCTTTCTGTTTTTCGTTCGTTTTCATTTTGTTGCTCGTAGGGCACTGCAGACTTGCCAGCGCGGCATATACGCTTTACGCAACTATCCAGAGTGACTGAGAGCACTGTAAGCACCACTTATTATTTCTACAAACTCGGACGCTGGCACGCTGCCACAAGGCCATTTTTTCATGATTTACGCGCGCGCTGGCTGCCCGAAATACCGGCCCTGCCTCTTCGTTTTAATTTGATTTATATTATAGGGGAGTCCCCCTTGAACGGGGTATTGGTTTGGCATGCTCTTATTTGCCTTCGTGCATTCGCGGTTACGCACTATGTTTCCGTGAGGGCTTTTACGTTGTTTGGTTTTGCCTTTCATACACAAAGACATCGGCTATAAAAAGAGCCTTAGAAGAAAACATGTAAGGAGCTGAAAAAATAGATTACGCAGGATTTCGCTTGCGCATAATGGAAAGATTACTTTATTAGACAGAAACAAGGTCTATTTCTCATCACATCTTTAGGAATCAAAATATACTATATGGCGTAAGCGTGAAGTTGTGTCCGTTGTATTTCCTGCGAGTGCTGAAGCACCGTGCTTCCTTGTGTTAGAAAGCGTTCCAAGCGAAGCTTCCTTTGTTGTTTACTTTTATACCCTAACTTCTGGAATACAGTAAACATCCACGTGAACAAAGCGCACGCAACATGCCGGAATCTGCATTTCAATCATCACCTGAAAAGCAACGAATATATATTGCAACGGCTTGCGTGACGAAGCAACGGGTGACATTTTTTTGTTTTATTTTATTGTGTGACACTATATTTGATTTTACAAATGAGGTCGGACTGTAGACGAAGCAAAGGGTTTGTCCTGGTCCGTAATACTATTCCAGTCACCAGTTTTTGCGAGAATTACCCTGGCGCCATATAATTATGTACTTTGTTGGAGATTTTAAAAAAAAATGTGGCTAGGTGATCACGACAAAGCGATACTCAGTTTGAGAATAGCATTTCATCTATGATAAATTGAGGAAGCGGTGCCTTGTAGACAAAGTATGTGGGTTCCTCAGGCTTATACAGTAGGTCGTTATTGAATCGCCCTTGAAGATAATTCTCAGCACGAGCACGAAGATGCGACAGTAAAGACAATTAAAATAACTAAGATGACGAGTCTGATGAGTAAGTAATCTCGCTCGGTCGACAGATATGCATATTACCATTTTTTTTGTTCTAAGAAAAAAGAAAAGATGGCGCATACTTGCTGTCTTGCTAGTTCTGACCACTGAGCAGAAAGAGTTCGGTGTACTTTACATAAATATGCAAATCTGGCGCACGCGTCTCCGTCGAAGTAAAGCGAGACAGTTTAATAAATGGTATACAACAAGGGCGCAGCTCCTACTATATGACCTATCTGCACCTTAGGAGGCTACTTGTTTGGGCTAATTGCTGTCTATTCATTGCTACGCTATTGTGCACATTACTGGTTTGTTTTGTTTTCAATGTAAATGTTGTGGAGATAGGTTTGCACTAGGCTTACCTACGAGCGCGACCGTGCAGGGACGCGACGTTCTCCACTGCCGCTGCGTGCGACGACGCTGCGGCCGAGTTCGTCGTTTTCTCCGACACGGCGCAGAAACCACGCACGAGGCAGGGTAACAGCAACAACGGGTTTATTAACCCAAGATGCAGCACAGTACGACAGTCACAGGCTTGCAGGCCGTAAGGGGAACTCCGCAAGACCGATCGAGTACGCTTGCCAGCGGCGCTAAGACTACCACACAAAGGGCAGCGGTCGAGCACACGAACGAGAAGCCGCCTGCTAGAGCAGCGCGTCAACCTCTCGTGCTAGCCTGAGAGCATCTGCCGCCGCGAGCGAATCGTCGGGCGCATCTTAGCTCGTAGGAGAGGAGGATGTCACCAGCGGCCCAATGGGGAATGGCGCTGCGTAGTGACGTAGGCCCGCGCAGCACGCCAGCGTAGCGTGTCCGGACATGCCAGCGCGGGACGGAGCCGACGCTTAGCTCGCCCAGACAAAGAGGCGCCCTGGCCGCCATCTTGGCGATTGCCGGTGCCTAAGTACGCCCGGGCTACGCGGCCGGCACGCGCGCGGCAGCTGGGGAACGAGGCGCCAGGTAGGAGGACGCTCTCGATCCCCACATTCCCCCCTCCTAAAGACCGAGGCCAGCCTGTGAAAGAGGCTGTCCGAGGCCAAGTGGCAAGGTCAGCTCAGCCGCAAGGGGGCTGGCCAACGGGGCAAAGTCCAACAGGGGGGTGTCGTCTTCCTGAAGATACAAGTCCAAAAGTCGGCCATGACCACACAAAAGTTCCACCACAAGGGGAGAGCCCACCGCCGGGAAGAAGGTCCACAGCCCAGGAGGAACGGGGGCAAGACTGCACAAGGGCGGGCAGCCAGCCCGCTTGAAGGTCACCGGACTGGAGAGGTTGGCAGCCGGGAACGTACGAGGCGTGGCTGCCAGTTGCGTGCGGCAGCCCACTGCCGGAAGTCGCTGGGACGGGGGCCACACAGGAACGGCAGGCCGGAACAGCAGGCAGCCAGGAACGGAAGCCGGAGCGACCACGCTCGGGCCTGGGCCAAAGCTTGAGTGGGCGGACCAGCCGCCGAGGGCGGCTGCCGAAGCTGCCAGGTGGGTTAGGCAGGGTGGTGGTGTCTGCAGGCCCGAAGGCAGGAACCCGGCCACAGCAGGAGGGACCAGGGGACAGCAGGCCAGCTGGTCAGGAACAGGCTGGTGGCACGGTAGAGCCACGCGCAGGGAGACGACTGGGCGACGCAGGAGTGCACAGTAGTGCCCCCGGCATAGCCGGCTTGCCAAAAAAGGTGCCTGCCTGACAGTGCTGCCCAACAAAGGGGCGCTTGCCAGGTTATGGCTTGGACAACACGTCAGAGGGTATTTTCGACCAAGAGGGCCTTCTACCACTTCCGGACGTGTGCCACCGCACCTTAGCGCTTATTCTCCATTCACTGTCATGGTATGGAATAAAGTCCAGCTACCTGTCAGTGGGAGAAAGGTTGCTTAAGTGCGTTTCCGCAGATTGTACCGATGGCGTGGCTTGGAGCCAGCCTTCTCACGGTTTTCCTGCGGTTCGGTGACCGCCTCCCCCCCTCCCAAGTCGTTGCTGCGGGCAACGAAAGGTTTGAGGTCGGAGACGTTAACTGGACCGCCGACTTGTCTCCCTTGGGAGTCAGCCAGCCTGTACACCAGAGGCGACACTTTGGTCTGCACTCGGTATGGGCCCAACCACTTGGCCGACAGGGAGGCAGAGATGCCTTTGGCGGCGTCACTCAAGACGTGATTGCGCCTGAGGACGAGATCGCCGACATCGTAATGCACTTCCCGATGCGACCGGTCGTATTGAGCCTTCTGTCCAGCTCGCGCTTTTGCCAGGTTGGAACGCGCCAGGTCGAGGGCTGCGTCCATCCGTGAGCGCAGTTCCGCCGCGTAGCCAGACGGGCCGGCTTTCGTGGCGGACGCCCCGCTGCCCCACCGCAGAACACGGTCCATGGGGTTAGGCAGCTCTCTCCCGAAGTTGAGGAAAGCGGGCGTGTACCCGGTTGAACGGTTCACCGTGGACCGCAAGGAGAAGCCTATCTCGTTGAGACAGGCATCCCAATCCCTGTGTTGCTGCGCAAAGGCTGTCAGCAAGGGCTTGAGGTTTCGGTTTATCCGCTCAGTCGGGTTGGCCTGTGGGTGATACGTGGTTGTTTTGCGGTGCTCAATGCCAAAGGCAGCACACGCATCCACAAACACCTTGGCCGTGAAGTAGGACGCATTGTCCGTGATCAATTCCGCCGGAAAGCCAAAGCGGGTAAAGACCTCGGTCAACTTGTCCCAGATTGCGCGTGCCGTTAGCTTCCGAAGGGGAAACAGCTCGACCCACTTCGTGAAGTGATCAGTGACAGCCAGGAGAAAGACATGGCCTCTCCGGCTTCTTGGGAAAGGTCCCATAATGTCACAGGCCGCGACTTGCCACGGTTGTTGGCTGTCGATCGGCTGCATGAGCCCGGGAGGCTTGCCCCCACGAGGCTTCACGCATTGGCACACGCGGCATGAGCGGGCGTAGTGAAGGGCATCACGCTTCATGCCAGGCCAGGTAGCAGAGCGGCACAACTTTTGAAAAGTCTTAAGGCCACTCGCATGTCCGGCCAACCGCGAGTCGTGGAAATAGCCGAGGGTGGCTTTCCTTAGACTGCGGGGTATCACCACCTTGAAAGACTCCTGGGAGCTTCTTCAGATGGAACATAGCGCAGGAGAACGCCATCAGCATCAAGCAGATACGAATCCAGCGTGCCCGCAGCAATACCAGTCTGCGTCCGGCACTCAGCGCCGACAGCAATACCAGCTGTCCGTTTGCGCCCGGCGGCTTGACCGCCCCGCTCCTCTTGGGAGCTCAGCTCTTTGAGCCCGTCAACAATTTGCTGACAAAACGGATCGTCCTGCTGTGCCTTGAGTAGGTCCTCTCTGCTGAAGACGATACCGGCGGACGTGACTGGGTCTACCAGGTATGCGTCCTCACCCGAGGCGGTCGACTCGAAAGTCACTTCACCGTTGGGGTTCGCGCCTTTCGACCCATTAGAGCCAGGGGCCCCGGAGTCTACTTGGTGCAACTGCTCATGGGAGTGGCGGACACAAGTGTCGGACGCCAAAACGGGGGCACGCGACAAGGCGTCGGCCACGACGTTCGAACTCCCTTTCCGGTAGCGCACAACAAAGTTGTACCGCTGCAAGGTCAACGCCCAGCGCGCGAGGCGGCCCGAGGGCTCGCGCAAGCGCTTAAGCCAGGTGAGTGCCATGTGGTCCGTCTCCACCACGAATGGCACGCCGTCGACGTAGCAGTCGAACTTCCGGAGAGCAAAGACTATAGCGAGACATTCCCGTTCAGTCACGCTGTAGTTGCGCTCGGCGGCGTTAAGTGACCGGCTCGCAAAGGCGACTGGCCGGAGGACGCCGTCGTGCTCCTGAAGCAGTACCGCTCCGACACCCAGGTCGCTCGCGTCCGCTTGGACAACGAACTCCCTGTTGAGGTCGGGCAGCTTCAGATCGGCTGTGGCCACTAGAGCTTGAGATAGAGCCTTGAAGGCTCGCTCTTGCTCTGGCCCCCAGCTCCATCGTGCCGACTTTTTCAACAGTGCGGTCAAGGGCGCTTGGAGGTCCGCGCAATTTGGGATGAACTGTCGGTAGTAGTTCACCATGCCCAAAAAGCGCCTCAGGCCCTGAATGTTCGCCGGCGTCGGGTACTCCACAATGGCTCGTACCTTCTCCTCGCACGGCAGAACGCGACCGCTCTCGATGGTAAAGCCCAATAGCGAAATGCGAGTCTCAGCTATTTGAGCCTTCTTCGGGTTCAAGGTCAACCCGGCGGCACGCAACCTCTCGAGGACGTCCTCCAAGTGGCGGAGGTGCTCCTCGAACGTTCGAGAGAAGATGACGATGTCGTCGAGGTACGCCATGGCGTGTTGCCATTTAGCGTCCCCGAGAACGCGGTCTATCAGTCTCTGGAACGTAGCTGCAGCTCCAGAACAGCCAAACGGCATGCGGGTAAACTCGTACAAACCTCTGTGGGAGGTGAACGCAGTTTTCTCCGCGTCAGCCGGCTCCATCTGAACCTGCAGGTAACCGCGGCTAGCATCCAAGGTGCTGAAGTAGCAAGCACCGCCTAGCGCAGCCACGATCGAGTCAACGTTAGGCATAGGATAAGCATCCTTCCTCGTGACCTCGTTCAGCCGGCGGTAGTCCACACAGAGCCGGTGAGAGCCGTCTCTTTTGGGGACCATTACCACCGGTGAACCCCAGGGACTGTTTGAGCGTTGGACAACTCCGGTCTCAATCAACTCATCCAATGCCTGGTCAATTGCTTTCCTCTTTGCCGCACTGACGGGGCGAGGATTGCATTTCCACGGTTGTGCGTCGCCTGTGTCAATCCGGTGCCTCACCAGAGAGGTGCAACCCGGGCGTTCCGTGAACATGTCACTGAAACGTGTCAACAGCGACGACAGGCGTGCCTTCTCATGTGTCGACAAGCTGTCCGGCAAAGGCGGCAGCGAGCGATCCGAGCTGCTGCTTACCGGGGTGGTCACCGGCGCAGCCGAGACCTCGTCAACCACGGTAGCGCTATGCTCGAGAGAAAGCGGTAGGCACGGACCGTTTGCCGCCGCGCCGACCAAAGGGCCAGTCTTGGCGCCGGAATGAGAGACACGGGCCGAGGGGGCCACGCTTTGTCTCCTCTCCTCCTGCTCTCTCGTGGCGTCCGGCGACTTACGGGCAGCCGAGACCACGGGAGGTGTAGCGAATGGCCGTAGGGCGCCGGAAGGGCCGTCCCTGTAGCCTCCGCTCGCGACGTCTATCACGATACCCGTGTGCGCGAGAAAGTCGCGACCAAGAATCACGGGCACGGAAAGACCCGGGAGATGCACGAAGCGCTGTCGGCGCGCGCGATTCTCCCAGCGCACGACCAACCGCGCAGCGCCGCACGAGGTGGCGGTACCGCTGGCGAGATGGAAGGCAGTGTCGCAAGCTCGAATGCGGACAGAGCGGTCGCGCAAATGAGCCATAACCTCTTCGCCGAACAGCGAGATCGAAGCCCCGCTATCCAGCAACGCCGCAAACTCTCGACCAGCGATCGTAAGGGCGATGAACGGCGCCGGCGTGGCTGGAAAGTCGTGTCCAGCGCGACACGCCATCGGTGCCAGAGGTTGGGTTACACCCCCATGCTCTCGTACTGCTGTAGCCGCCGGCGAGGGGGAGCTCACCGACGGCTCACCCCGTTTCCCGACGGGCGAGCAGGCCCTTGCGTCGGTTGGGGCGCGTTGCATGACCGCGCGGTGTGGCCACGCTCATGACAACGGTAGCAGACGACGCCTTTTCCCCCATCAGTGAGGGATTTTGGCGACCCTTGAGAGCTAGGAGGCCTCCGTTCGCTAGCCGCAGGGTGGGCTCCGCGATCGGATCTCCCCTCGTGCATTGGGGCACGGGGGTTCCGTTCTCGTTCGCCCTGCAGTGCAAAGGGGCACGCCCGGGCGTACGAGTACGGGTCGAGAGCGCGGTCCGAAACGTCCGGCGCGTCTCGTTGCTCTCTCACGGCCGAGGCCACCTCGTGTTTAGGGGGATTACGGGGTGACGAGTCACCACCAGCCCACGCACAACGAGGCTCGAGAGAAGCGGACGGCGGTGGCGGCGGGCGGTAGGCTCTCGCCGCCAGTATGTCGCCCTGAATACGCTTCGCATCGGAGGCCAGCTCGTTCAGGTTACGATAACGGGCGCTCCGAAGGTAAGCGGCGAAGGTTGGATGAGCCTGGCGAATGGCTCGCTCTACCTTCTCAGCGTCTGATGCCGTAGGGTCGGCAAGGAGGTAGAGTTCCTGCAAAGCCCGGACGTACTCTAGAAGAGATTCGTCGGGATGCTGTGTTCGGAGCTCTAGCTCGCGACGCATGCGGCGCTCGTAGTCAGGAGGAAGGAATTCGCTACGGAAGAGCGCCCTAAACTCCTCCATCGAACGAGCTTGGTGGCCGACAAGTCGGTACCACCGCGCCGCTTGGGCTGTCAGCGATACAGGCAATACACTACCAAGCATAACGCTGTCGCTCAGCCCCATCGCCCGCTGATAGCGGTGCAGCGCCTCGAGGTACTCTGTGGCACTCATGCGGTCCGAATAACCGCTGTACTCAGGCAGAGGTACCCTTAGGCTACTCGGTGCGCCTGGCTGAGGGGACTCGAGGTCTCCCTTTACAGCACAAGGCTGCGAGCGCGCCGCTTCCAACAGGACGTTTAGGAGCTGCGCCGCAGTTGCGTGCAGCGGCGATTGCTCCGACGCAGGCGCGGCCGTAACAGGGTCGCGCGCCTGTTCTCCGGCATGCACGTCAGACCGAAAAGGGCCAGTAAACGGCATGGAGGAGTGTAGGGTTGTTTCCGCTCCGACGGGCGCATGAGGCCTCACACGATAGGCAAGCGGATCGACCGCGGAGCACGGTGGCCCACGTCTGTCGAAAGTACCGCCTACGTGAGTCTGAGGCATGTAAGCGTCGGGAAACGCGGCGACGTTGTCGGCCAAGCGAGCTGGCTCGCGCACGACGTTGTCAACCCTTTGCGCTCCTGACCAAGATGGGTCCGTCAGAGCGTGCACGCCGACACCTAAGTGGCCTAGGTAGGAAGGCTCGGGTGCGGCGGTTTGGGCCGTCAACTGCGCTGCTGACAAGGAAATGCCAGCGAGCGGAGACTGCGCCGGGGACGGGCCCGTAAGTGCGTGAGTCTCGAACAGCTGATACAGCCCGTTACTGGCTTGGCTAGGACTGTGGTCCTCGTTCAAGCGGCTCGCATCACTGTAGGGGGCCCCGAAAAAGGGATCTCTCCCGGTGAACGAAAGCAGAGGGTCGCCGAGAGGGCCGTACCCCGTGCTGTCGCAGCCGTCCGCCTCGAACGAGATCAAGTCCGTCGCCACAGGATCGAACAGGAACGAGCGCCTCGAGGGGGTCTGCTCTGAAGCCATGCCGAAACCAAGTTGGGCGCCAGTTATGTGGAGATAGGTTTGCACTAGGCTTACCTACGAGCGCGACCGTGCAGGGACGCGACGTTCTCCACTGCCGCTGCGTGCGACGACGCTGCGGCCGGGTTCGTCGTTTTCTCCGACACGGCGCAGAAACCACGCACGAGGCAGGGTAACAGCAACAACGGGTTTATTAACCCAAGATGCAGCACAGTACGACAGTCACAGGCTTGCAGGCCGTAAGGGGAACTCCGCAAGACCGATCGAGTACGCTTGCCAGCGGCGCTAAGACTACCACACAAAGGGCAGCGGTCGAGCACACGAACGAGAAGCCGCCTGCTAGAGCAGCGCGTCAACCTCTCGTGCTAGCCTGAGAGCATCTGCCGCCGCGAGCGAATCGTCGGGCGCATCTTAGCTCGTAGGAGAGGAGGATGTCACCAGCGGCCCAATGGGGAATGGCGCTGCGTTGTGACGTAGGCCCGCGCAGCACGCCAGCGTAGCGTGTCCGGACATGCCAGCGCGGGACGGAGCCGACGCTTAGCTCGCCCAGACAAAGAGGCGCCCTGGCCGCCATCTTGGCGATTGCCGGTGCCTAAGTACGCCCGGGCTACGCGGCCGGCACGCGCGCGGCAGCTGGGGAACGAGGCGCCAGGTAGGAGGACGCTCTCGATCCCCACAATGTATAAAACGCGTCGATTTTATATGACCACAAGAGTAACTGTGGTATTGTGTTCGTGATCAGACTTGCGTATATCAAGAAGCGACTCAAGATACGTCGCGCTCGCATATGTATAAAGTCATCATTTGTCCACCTATCTGCACCGCGTGTAACATTTGCTATCATGCAAATTTTGGCATTTGTGCACTATTTCTGCCGAATTTCCGGCGCCAAGTTAGACGGTTGCACAATATTTTATACTAAGATATTCACACTGCGATGTCGTGAAGATGGACATTACATATGACCCTGCTTGTGTTGGACAGAAGGGTGATGAAATGTTCGGATGTCAGTCAAATAATTCTCTAACCTGCCTCTCATAATTCATATATTTTCTATATATTTACCCGATGCGCCCGTAAGAATTTTACAGTAACAAACATGACTATTAGAATAACTTACGCAACATTTCAGTAGGGGCATCGAAATACACTTCAAATTTTGTCAGTGGATGCATTTCAGCTGTATCCTTTTGTCTGATAAAACGATGGTGACCCTGTACACCTTTGTACAGCGTGCGAATGTTTTTTTTAAAAGCAATGTGCAGATATTTTATATAGCACCTTGGTATGCAGGGAATTTATGTAGGGTGTTTATTTGTACACGAACAAACTGCTACAACAGCATCTCAGCGTTTCATTTTTTTGTATTTTATGAAATTTGCAATCCCGTTGGGAGAGGGGCGGAGCGTGTAAAGATACATCTATGACTGAGGAAACTACCTAAAAAGTTTAAGTTGCATAAAAGACGGATAAAAAGATAAACAGAAAAATAAGATACTTCATAATAAAACATATAATATGATTTAACTAAATAAATTACAGTTACGATCTTCGAAAAACCTTGAATGTACCCAACGTGTGTAAGTGCTTACCTAGAACAAGCGCTTTAGTTTTTGCTATATTCTACTCAAAGCACGTACAGTTTACCCGATTTGCGATCATTTGGGACTATCTTGGGGCAATATTTTTAATATTTACTTCCATTCTATGTGTTCGCAACAATTTTGCTATTTTGCTTTCGGTTAGTCTTGCAGCAACTAATTGACAATTTGTTGTTATTTTCTTTTACTCTATAATTTAAATTATTGTTATCGCAGTCATGAAAGCACCCGTCACATGTCTTGCCAATTTTTTTTTCAAAGCCAGAATATTTAAAATGAGCACATGACGAGTTTCGCACTCATTTTAGTATTACACAAAATGGCTGATTAGATTCCGCATCTTTCAGTACAATATGTTTGACGTCTAAATACATACTGAGAAAAAAATACTCATAAGAACATTCCAACATGTGTGACAAGCAGCTTTCAGTGAAAATTTGAAACTCTTTTCCGGCCTAGGGGAAATGTAGATTATTACGGAAAACATGCTGAAAGCGACACAAGTTGTATGATAGGAATTCAGTACTGCCACGAATAACGAATCAGTATGTAAACGTTTTTTTTTTTTAGTTGAAGCAATTGTAATACAACTAATAGTACAAAAGGGAGACAGGAACATTGACTTGCAAATCAGAAACGTTCTTGAGCCATGAAACGGTAACGTGCTACCTAATTAGAGTGATCATTGAATAAATAAATATGTGAGAGAGCCTGCTGTGAGCCTCCTAAGCGATCCACCAGGCGTACTGAATCCAAATGAACGGCAGGCTCCACTTGACACACGAACAATGTGGCCAAGCGTTATTCTGAGCCTTCGATGCCAAGCAGCACTAACATGCATCGGAGTGCATTGTCAGTAGTTCGCTATTTCTTTCAAAAGATAAGCATGCTTGCTAGGCGTTTCACGTTCAAATACGTAAATCAGGCTGATACTAGACAAAGCGTCGTAGGATAGCGTCGTTAGCATGTTATCGCAAATAATCGGCTTCCATTGCACACTGTCGTTTCCTTTGTCGAAGGAGAATTTTTATTTTTAAAAAACACGGCTGATCCCTCCGTCATAGGAATCGGTATAACGCGAAAGCGAAACATGTCTACACATGCGTAGTTGATCGTTTATTGCGAATTAATCTGGGAGAACATGTACAAGGTATGTTGGGGCATGCCAGCTAATGCACCGTTTGACGCGGATGCACCCACGTCCGCGCCTAGTGGCACATCTCCATCGCGACGACTAAAGCCCACGATCATGATTTAACTGCTGTTGTAGCAGAAGTTGCTAACATATACCTGGAAACAGCATATCGTAAATCCCGCGCAAATATGCCATCAACAAGCACATAATAAACACTGGTACGCGATATGCACTGCTTCAGAACGTCGTTAATTGAGACAAAGCGCGGTGTGGGCTCCCAAGTGTTAGGGTAACCTACGCATGTGCTCAGCATGCACTACCGCACTGTGCTTGAGCCACACAGGAGGAAGAGGTTTGTAGCTTGAGCCGCGAACGCGCGAAGGAGTTCCACGTCCCGCTTGCCTCTGTCTCGCTCCACGAAAGCACGACATTCGCCCGTCGACATCGCTGCCTTTCTCTGGCGCTTATTGTAGCTTTTTTATTAGTCGGTGCCATCACACGCTAAATTTAGGCGGCGGAGAACCACCGTTGGTGCATGAGGAACCTGCACTACTCCGAAAACGAGCCGTCCCACGCTAACACGAAGCGAAGAGCAAAGAACGTAACTGCGTCTAGGGTGACTCCCTGATGCTAGCGCGGCCAGCGTCTCTCGCTGGTATTGAGGCGCTCTGCGTGGTCACCATATCGCTCCTTATCGGCGCTCATTAGTGTAATGACTCAATACTTCACATCAGCGCTCACAGACGCCGGCAGCTCCCCGCCCCGCCTAGCTCCGCCAGCAAAGAGCACCGTGCGAGAGAGAATATGTGAGATATAAGGTGTGCTTGCGGAACCTGTTGCATGTGCGTCAGCGGCGTAGTCAATAGAGCGCCGGGCGTCTAACGTAGGGGACCGAGAGGTCATAGGTTCGGTTGCCTGCGGCGGACCTTTTTCTTCTAGATTTTTCTAGGACATCTGTTATTGTCCACTTTAGCAACGTCATATCAGTGACGGGAATATGTCATTTATTTATTTATTTCAGTATACTGTCAACCCCAAATGGGGTTTTTACAGGAGTGGGTACATTTAGAGAAAAACAGCAAACACACAGAAGTGTTACAGTGAAAATGTAGATGAAGACGGAATCGCATAAATCTGTACAATTCATACATAAATGTCTTGACAAATGTCTGATGGCATACATGCTAAACACAGAAATATACTTAGGTTACAATATATTCACTGAGGTTACATCATCGTAGTATTCATCTTATGTTACAGGCATAGGATAAAGCAACAGGCAAGCAGGAAACTATTTGTGAATCAATCTGGCAATGTCAAGCATCTAGATCGGTGTTGCAATGGACAGCTCGGCAAGTTCTAGAAATTTTTGTACTGTCGTTTGCAACACCGTAGATGCGTCTAGCGCATTCCACTCACGCACGGATAACGGAAAAAAGGAATAAAAGAAAGTGTTGTTGTTGCAAAGGAATTCTTCAAGAGTGAGTGGGTGTTTGTTTCGAGTAATTCTAGACTGACTTATATTGATGTGGTCTGATGCTTTAATCCTAAATGAGTTGTGCAAAAGTAAGTAGATAAACTTTAGACGATGGAGTTTCGATCTACTGGATAAAGTAGCCAGCCCTGGAAGGAGGAAGGAAGGAATACGAAAAGGAGAAGGCAGGGAGGTTAACCAGACAGCAGTCCGGTTGGCTACCCTACGCTGGGGGAAAGGGAAGGGGAGTAGAAAGATGGGAGAGACAGAGAGAGAGGGGGGAGCGAAAAAAAAAAAAAAAGGAAATGATCAATAAATGCACTGACGCGTATGTGGCGGTGGCACTGTAAAAATAGTGACAAGCGCTCACAAGCGTTCACACAGGCCCGTAGTCCTTAAAAAGCACAAAAGTGCTTTAACTGCCTTGTGGGCCGATAGCCAGCCCTGCGCGTCGCCAGCGCGTCGCAATAATTCAGTAGGTGAATCTGTGTGCCGGTGCCGGTTGTACATAAATCGTGCTGCTTTGCGCTGCACCCTTTCCAGTGTTGATATGCAGGTAGACGTGCACGGGGACCAGACAATGTTCGCATATTCCAATATCGGACGTATAAGGGAAAGATAAGGCAGGAGTTTTATCTCGGGGGGTGAGTCTTTCAAGGCACGTTTAAGAAAGAAGAGCTTGTTCATGGCTTTTTTGTTACTTGCTGGACGTGCGTTGTCCAGTTCAAATCGGATGTGATGTAAATACCCAGATAACGGTATTCGTTAACAGAACGCAGTGCAGTGCTGTCGGAACCATAAGTGAATTTGAGCGGAATTTTTTTCTTAGTAACTGACATGGAAACGGTTTTTTCTTTGTTAATGGTCATGCTCCAATCATGACACCACTGGAATACACTGTTTAAGGCACTGTTAAGTTTAATTTGATCAGAAATCTGTTTGACTTCGTGGTAGAGCACGCAGTCATCTGCAAATAATCTCATTTTGACTTCACACTGGTTGGCTATATCATTAATAAAGAGTAAAAATAGAAGTGGGGCCAGCACGGAACCCTGGGGAACGCCGGATAGTACGGGAATAACATCAGAGGTGTGTCCGTCAAGTTGTACATATTGGCAGCGGTCAGCTAAAAAATGGGCGATCCATTTCGTGACAGGTCCATCACCAATTAGATGCTCAAGTTTGTAGACCAGTTTCCGGTGTGATACACGGTCGAACGCTTTAGAGAAATCAAGAAAAATTATGTCAATTTGGGACTGATTGTTGATACCCTGTGCAAGATCGTGTACAAATTCGACAAGCTGCGTAACAGTGGATAGTCCGTTTCTAAAGCCGTGCTGGCAAGGGTGGAGAAGATCGTTGTCTTCGACATATTGAGTTAGAAATTTCAAGATAATATGCTCGATAATTTTACCGCTTGTACATGTTAGAGAGATAGGCCGGTAGTTGTTTGGGCATTGTTTATCACCTGACTTGTGAACGGGAATTATCTTAGCAATTTTCCAATCTGAGGGAATTCGACATTCTTCAATTGATTTCTGATATATCAGACAAAGATATTTGCTACAGGGTACAGCGTAACGTTTCAAAAAATCATTAGGAATGTTGTCCGGACCACTGCTTTTCTTTCGGTCAAGGTTCAGAAGCAAAGATAGCACTCCCTCCTCAGAAATTATAGGGCTACTGGTCAGTTTTTCGTGTTCAAATGATGGCATGAAAGTCTGGCTACCATGGTTGTTTTCTTTACTGTCAACAGTGAAGACGGACTGAAAGTGTTAAAAGAGTCTACTTTAGCTTTCCCGTCTGCGGCTACCATTGGGGCACTTGATTTTTGCTTCGTCTTCAGGTACCGCCAAAATTTGCTTGGCGAGGTTTTAATAAAGGTATGCAAGGTAGTACTGCAAAACTGTTGTTTTGCGCATCTTGTTGCATTCTTAAGCTCAGTGTTTAAAGCATCGAGGCGAGATCGGTAGTTATGGTTAATACGATTTTTACTGTGCTTTCTAAGTCTCTTAATCTTAACCATTGAAGCGTTAGTGGAACGCGCCATAAAACACTTTCGTGTTTAAAAAAAATGCGTGTCATAGTTTTCATGTTATCTCCTATCATTTATGTTCGTCACACTGTAACGTCGCGAAATACCACCTTCGGGGCAGATCAAACGACCGCTAGCACACCATGAGCGTGGCACGTAAGTCAAGCTGTACATGACATGTGTATCATGACTTTCATGTTAACTCGTGATATTTATGTTCGTCACACAGTCACGTCGCGAGATACCAATTTCGCTGTATATCAAGCTAGTGAAACGACCGCTAGCGCACAATGAGCGTGGCACGTAAGTCATGCTGTACATGACATGCGTGTCATAATTTTCATGCTAACTCCTGTTATTTATATTCGTCACACAGTCACGTCGAAAGATACCAATTTTGGTGTATATCAAGCTTGCGAAACTGCTGCCAGTGCACCATGAGCGTGGCACGTAAGTCATGCTGTACCTGACATGCGTGTCATGATTTGAATGTTAACTCGTGTTTTTATGTTCGTCACACAGGCACGTCGCGCAATACCAATTTCAGGGTAGATCAAGCTAGCGAAACGGCCGCCAGTGCACCATGAGCGTGGCTCGTAAGTCATGCTGTACATGACATACGTGTCATGATTTTCATGTTAACTCGTGTTTTTATGTTCGTCACACAGGCACGTCGCGCAATACCAATTTCAGGGTAGATCAAGCTAGCGAAACGGCCGCCAGTGCACCATGAGCGTGGCTCGTAAGTCATGCTGTACATGACATGCGTGTCATGATTTTCATGTTAACTCGTGTTTTTATGTTCGTCCCACAGGCACGTCGCGCAATACCAATTTCAGGGTAGATCAAGCTAGCGAAACAGCCGCCAGTGCACCATGACCGTGGCACGTAAGTCATGCTGTACATGACATGCGTGTCATAATTTTCATGCTAACTCCTGTTATTTATATTCGTCACACAGTCACGTCGAAAGATACCAATTTTGGTGTATATCAAGCTTGCGAAACGGCCGCCAGTGCACCATGAGCGTGGCAGGTAAGTCATACTGTACATGACATGCGTGTCATGATTTTCATGTTAACTCGTGTTTTTATGTTCGTCACACAGTCACGTCACGCAATACCAATTTCGGGGTAGATCAAGCTAGCGAAACGGCCGCCAGTGCACCATGAGCGTGGCTCGTAAGTCATGCTGTACATGACATACGTGTCATGATTTTCATGTTAACTCGTGTTTTTATGTTCGTCACACAGGCACGTCGCGCAATACCAATTTCAGGGTAGATCAAGCTAGCGAAACGGCCGCCAGTGCACCATGACCGTGGCACGTAAGTCATGCTGTACATGACATGCGTGTCATAATTTTCATGCTAACTCCTGTTATTTATATTCGTCACACAGTCACGTCGAAAGATACCAATTTTGGTGTATATCAAGCTTGCGAAACGGCCGCCAGTGCACCATGAGCGTGGCAGGTAAGTCATACTGTACATGACATGCGTGTCATGATTTTCATGTTAACTCGTGTTTTTATGTTCGTCACACAGTCACGTCACGCAATACCAATTTCGGGGTAGATCAAGCTAGCGAAACGGCCACCAGCGCCCCATGAGCGTGGCTCGTAAGTCATGCTGTACATGACATACGTGTCATGATTTTCATGTTAACTCGTGTTTTTATGTTCGTCACACAGGCACGTCGCGCAATACCAATTTCAGGGTAGATCAAGCTAGCGAAACGGCCGCCAGTGCACCATGACCGTGGCACGTAAGTCATGCTGTACATGATATGCGTGTCATGATTTTCATGTTAACTCGTGTTTTTATGTTCGTCACACAGTCACGTCACGCAGTACCAATTTCGGTGTAGATCAAGCTAGCGAGACGGCCGCCACTGCACCATGAGCGTGGCATGTAAGTGATGCTGTACATGACATGCGTGTGAAGATTTTCATGTTAACTCGTGTTTTTATGTTCGTCACACAGTCACGTCACGCAATACCAATTTCGGGGTAGATCAAGCTAGCGAAACGGCCGCCAGTGCACCATGAGCGTGGCATGTAATTCATGCTGTACATGACATACGTGTCATGATTTTCATGTTATGACTTGTCATTTATGTTCTTCATACAGCCATGTTAAGCCATACCAATTTTGGTGTACATTCAATTAACCAAGCGACCAGGAGAGCACGAAGTCGTAGGCGGCTAGATAGATAGATAGATAGATAGATAGATAGATAGATAGATAGATAGATAGATAGATAGATAGATAGATAGATAGATAGATAGATAGATAGATAGATAGATAGATAGATAGATAGATAGATAGATAGATAGATAGATAGATACGCTAAAAGTCGCAGAAGTTCGCTAAGAAATGCTTCGCATTTAAAAAAAGACTGGAGGCGACCCTAATCCTTCACATACGTGTCTAGTAGTAGTACTCTCGCCGCGGCCTTGGTGTGGCCTGGTGTATTCTTTGGGTTAACTTAGTGCCTTTTCGTACGGCCGAAACGGATCGCAGAGGCCACGCACGTGGTTGAGATATGCATGGCCAAATGACTTTACGATCCCAGCCGCTCAAAGAAAACCGTCCACTTATTCAACGAGCTCATTCAATTAGATTTCAATAATTATCCTCACAGGTAATTGACTCTCACCTCAAGTAAACTTATGCTAACATATTATTTGTATCTAGTATGACTCATTTATTCCAGAACCATCGTTTTTTTTATAGTTTTTATGTTTACTTATCTACTTCTCATTTCGAAACATTTTTTTTTAATTTCGCCCAAACCGGAAATCGCTGCTTAAGAAACAATAGTGTCACTCAAAGCTCGTGCGACCCAAACACAAATTCAGGAAAAAGTTTCGTTCCCTGTGACTCGTACTGCGTCCCTCAGGCCAGAGTTTGCGTTGCACAAGCAACGCCGAGCCGAAATTATGTATCCCATGCACACGCGCGCATAAGCATAAAAACGTATACGCACGCAGTGATCCTACACGCAAGTTGAGAGACAAACGCATTAGAATGAGTCAGTGGTGAAAAGCTTCAGCGAACGTTATAGAAAAAGTAGTGGGAGGTACCGGAAGAGGTAGCGAGGAGATCTATGGTGAACGTAAAATGTGCAGTAGGCATATCGGATCATAACGCAGTGTAGTCAAGATAAAAACAGCGCTTATATTTCAGCGCGATGTTTCGGGCCCCTCGATGCCGTCCACACGGATTTACGCAGGCGCAGCAGGATCCCTTCCGCTTCTCATTTCTAGCCGAAGCCGGTCGCGAAGAAATATGCGTTGCCTTCTTCCTAACGGTGCTCATGAATCAGATGGCGTGCCGGCAGTATAGACGACGAGCTTCGCTTTTCGGTGACATCGAGTCTTCCGCCTTTTCACAGCTTTTTGTGCCGTTTTATTGTTCGTTAAGCCTGTGTTTCTAGCACAGCGTTCAGAAACGAAAGTCACTGGTTACTTGCGCAATAGTCGGGCGAAAGGAGAGCACACATTCAGCCCATGCGTTCGTTCTACATTAAGCTTTTCTGGAGACGACAGTGCGACGATGTGGCGCCGTCGTAAGAATATCCATATCCATCGAATCCTGGCTCTGCGACACTTAGGACAATGTTTGTGATGACGCGTTGTGCTATAAATTAGTTACTGTGGTTGCGGTGCATACATTAACATTGAAGAGAGAAAAGGAGAAACTGATCAGCTTCCGCCGCCCTCTTGAGGGCTCCGAAACAACGTCAGGAGCTGACAGCAGTTGGAATAAGGAAGTCGGGAAGTGACGGCCTTGACGACTTCAGTCAAAGGGCTCAAGCGGGTGAATATAAATATGCGCTTGTGTGCTTCCCTGTGTCTATTCTATCGTCCGTGTCCCTGGTTTGCGCCTATAAATTCCTCCCTAATCTAAATAATATACGCAAGTATACCATAATATGAATATGTATGCTGTATCCAAGTTCCGAACTTGGTGGGGAGCTACTAAACTACAAAGAGTCTACGTTTCATGCTGCGCATATTCCCAGTTGATGCAGGATAGATATATTGCCTTGAAAGTTTCGATCCCTTGCTTGGCCTTCTCTATTACAGCAACTACACTCAGGCAATTCACATGCCAAGTTCGGGCTCCTTTGTGTGAAGTTTGTTAACTTCGTCAATATTTCGGCATTTACTTGGTGCCCAGTCGCTCTACATCTGAATATTCTGAGCAGCACAGCGACTCTCCTTTGTATAGACAACCGGTGAATAGACCGTCTTGTATTCTCGCTCTGGATAGCTTTCGCCATAGCGGCAACAATGTTTTCACCTAAGTAGTCGAAGTGACCTTCAGAGGCTTTTGTCAGTTCAGTCTTGCTGTTTCCTTTTCTATTTCTCGTTATTTTATCAGCCACCCGACACTTTGTTTTTCTCGTGTATAGCCATGTGACAAGCTTGCCCGAGTCCAGCGGTGTTTGCTGCTCTACGTTTCGTTTGCGGAAGTCGTCCTCGAGGCCTTCCCGCGGGGTTTCCGATGCGCCGGACGAAGAAGGAACGAGCGACGTAAAGTACCAGCAACTGGCGGAGAAGCGCCACCGCCGCGGATTACAACATAGCACATAGTGGCTCCCAACTGGCGCCCTCCTCCTCCGCTTTTGGCTGCCTCGCCTCGCTTTTCTCTGAGAGGTGTCCTTACCCCCCTCCATCTCTCCTCTTCTCTTCCATATTCCGCACACATGCCCCCTCCGAGCACTGCTTCGCCAAACTTCACGGAGATTGCAGTGAGAAAGCAGAAATAGAGAGAGAAGGGGTCGAAAGGAGAGAAAAAGAGAGGGCGAAGGGTGTTCCCTAAGTCGCCTCACCTGCATCTCATCGGTACCAATGGGTTAGAAAACTCCCCAGGCTAGGGACAAGCCATTTTCTCAGGGACAAGACTTGCGCCTAGCGTTCCCTGCTGCTTGTACCTATATAATCCCTAGAAATCCCTCCGTCGGACACCTCTACCTCCTCCCAGCTTTTACCTCTCTCCGCCGCATACCTCACGTTCTCCTTCGAAGCACTGCTGGTCCTGCCTGGCCTTGCCTGGCCTCGCCTGTCAGTAGCGCGAGTGAAAAGGAAATGAAAACTGCACAAGAACGTTCGCTGCTTCGGGCAATAATGTAGAACGACAGTCGGCAGAGAGTGGCAGCGCCGATGCAGCGACAGTGTGCCCAGAGGAAGAAAGGATCGTGAAATTAAGGGAAGCATTCCGTTCTCATTGGCGATGTTTCTAAAGCGGCAGAGCGCATGCACGAAAGACCATGATTGCGCATTTTGGCGATGTTAAAGAAGAATCGAAGCTACGCCACGTGACCAAGAGTAGTAAAGGGTTGGAGATCACAAAAGGTGCACTTTTGTTGGAAACCCTGTACGTTTGTATACTCTTGGTTCTGCTTTTGCGTTGGTTATATAATTTATTTTCTTATATTCGGAATTGTCAGTTCATGTAATCTCTATATAAAGCCTCGATATAGAGTTCGTGTGCGAAAACGAGAGGAGCGTGATTTTCATGGGATTTTTATCAAACATGCGCATTGTCGAGAAAAACACACCCTGTGTAGTATTCGGAAATGTAAATTATATTGATGATAATGGACCTCTCAACGCGAAGAAATCCCCGGGTGCCGCTAGCTAACACTAATGATCACAAGCGCTAGAGATCGCAGGTCAATGCCAATCTATTTTCGGACGCGTTTTGAAAGCAAGGCACTGCTGGTGTCATCATGCGCGGATCCGGCAGCTACGACCGCTTGATCATTTCCCTGAATGTGGCAGTGGCTTGGTAAACACTGAAATAGTGGCGCCATTCCCCAACCAAGATCTGACGCAGCAAAACGACTCCGTGTGCTAGCACGTTATTTAACGCTGGACCGGTGGAACTCACCGACGCTTGCAAGTCCACGCCTGCATACCTTGGACCCTGATCTTCAATTACGAATTCCGCCCATCTTATGCCGGTGTGATTCTACCCTTCTGGTTCTTATCTGGCTTGTAGTGGCATTCCAGAACCCATATGCATTCGCTATTTGAATGGCTGATATCCCCTTCTCTGAACTCTGCGGGTGTAGCAAAACAATCGCGAACTCCTCTGTGAGTGCACCCGCTTTAACACCCGAAGAGCGGCGTTCTCAGCCGCCCTAGGCCAGCTAGACAACCGCCCTCTGACAGAAAACAAAACTCTAGGGCATTGGACTACACGGACATCAGCGCGAGCCGCTGCGAGGGGGTTACTGCTGTTTCTCAGGGAAGCAAGACTGAACGACACGTTGCAACAGTTCATTGACTACGTTGATGGGTTGCTTTAAATGTGCTATTGTGATGACTATGTAGTATTGTTACAAACTCTATTTTCCTCTTTCATTCCTTCTCACCCTGTCCTCCCTCTCCAACTAGAGGGTAGACGACCGGATATTTCCCTTGGTGAACCTCCCTGTCTTTCCTCTACCTTTCTCTCTCCTTGTTTTCTTTGAAAAACAAGGACGCCGTGAGAAACATATAAAGCCACAAACGGAAGCACAACCGGAAACAGACTTGAGTTGCTAGAGCGCTTCCGTTTGTATATACTGTGTTATTCCAACTACCCAACAAACAGCATTCCTGGAAGCCTGTTCTGTGCCAACCACTCCTAATTCACTTGAGTCACTCTTCATTCACTTCACTGCACGTTGGTTTAGTCTCGATCCATTTTTATGTACGCTATTGACACTTAAGTCATTTGACTTATTCTTGATTAAGACCTAAGTGACTTGATTCACTTTATTGCACGTTGATTTTCTTCTTGATTCGTAGTACGATGGTTCACTTGAATTTCACCTTAAGTTCAGTTTGAATTCAATCTGAAGACACTTTAATTTGTACTCCTGATCATTCCGCACTATTACATTCTACTTAAAGTCACGAGTATTTTGATACCGTTCTCGTTCGCGACACCGTAACACCCCTCATCTTTCGACCGATAAGTCATAAAAATGATCTCGCGATCGTCAACGCTAATTTTAATATCGGAGTTTTCAAATTTCCTGAGGAAATCTAAGACAAAAGGTATGAAAGCCAGCAATGGACCTACAGCATATAAAAAAAATAAAATACAGCAACGATCGACAAGCGAGAAGAGCTAGTAGACGTCATAGCGGTGAGGATAAAATATATTTCTGCTTACTACATCCAGGCATTGCTTGAGAAACATTTCCTTAGAGCACGATTATAGTCAGAGGGAAAGGGCTAATGAGGACGAGAAGCGTTGGCCGCTAGGTTCTCCTCCGTTTTCTTTCTCACCAACAAATATCACAATTCGAACGATTAGGCAGAAAAACATAGAACTAGAGACATATCAGCTTGGTCATAAGTGGTGGCACAGAGATCGCACTCTTTGTTTTGAGAAGAAAGCTCGGGCTGAACGTCTTGGTCCTTTCACAACCTCCACATGTGAGTGATGCAAGTGGACGGCATGTCACGTTTCTTTTCTTGGTGAAGCTGCCTGGCGGTTACGATCGCGCTAACGATTGGTCACTGGCTGGTCTGAGTGTTCTTATCTACAGATGTTCCATTATTATATTTCCCCCCAAGCGTTTTTTCGGTTCTTGGTAGGTGTCTGTGCAAGTGTGCGTCTACGGATAGCTGTGCGTGCGAACGCAATCAC
The DNA here is from genome assembly GCF_013339695.2 of Rhipicephalus sanguineus. Classification (NCBI taxonomy): domain Eukaryota; kingdom Metazoa; phylum Arthropoda; class Arachnida; order Ixodida; family Ixodidae; genus Rhipicephalus; species Rhipicephalus sanguineus. The sequence goes on along the minus strand of NC_051180.1, from coordinate 131,464,849 downwards.
TATACGCATTTTTTTTCATACATATCTTTCCCCGATATTGCACCGCTGTTCCGATTCTGGGGGATTACGTCTCGTTTCTACTTTCCCTCAGGCAGCTGTCGCTTTAGGTTCTGTTGTTTCTTTAGCTGTAAGCTTATCGCTGAAGAACCATAGCCTTTTTCTTCAGCGAAAATGTTTTGATCTCGGAAATCCCAGCGTTTAAGTTTTCATAATTTAAAAACATGACCGTTTCTCTGTTGAGAGCAGGGGGACTTTAAGGACCGCTTAAAAAGACGATGTAGGTCTGAAACAGCGACGGACGTCACATAATCGTATGTCAAACATTTATCATAATAGCCGGAGTTTTACATGCGAAAACCATTATATGATTATGAGGCACGCCGTACTGGAGGGCTCCAGATAATTTAGGCCACATGGGGTTCTTAAAACATTCACCCATATCGCGTAGCACATGGGCCTCTACTCCGGTTTTCGGCTCCTGACCGGCAGCCGAGAACCGTAGGAACTCTACCACCGAATTCTGCACACTTATGTCACGTTGAAAACGAAGGGACGTTTATCTTTATGCAAGAAAGCATAAAAACTAGTTTACTAGTTTTAACCAATCCGGTTTGTGTCGACATTGGTGTGTCCGCAAAGTTGACATCAGGCTCCACGTAGTTAACCTGAGCACTGTGTTGTTCCGGCAAAATTGCACCCTATGCCTTTGCTTCGACTGACTATTCCAAATGCTTATAACAGTGTGCGCGCGTATGCAAGCTTTTTATTGTTCACGTGCATATCTTCTGAGCACTTAAGACGAGAGTCGCCAGACTGGCGAGCCGTGCCAAACGACGCGGTCGTTTTGGACTTAGTTTTGACTCAGCCGGTTTAATCGTCGGCAGAAGTGTGTCGTGCTGAGTCGAGTGAGTGATTTGTGTTGGCTCGTGGGGCCTGGCTGAGGCTTTTCTATAGCTGCAATTTGGCTGATTGCATTTTGCTGTCAACGGTTTCAATTGGAACGACGTGAAGCGGACGCAGACCAGGTTAGCCATTTCCATTTTACTTGTCTTCTGGTTAGGCACAGTGTGCTTCGATGCTCGATGTTGCGGGTTTAATTCTAGTTGCCGGCGGCCGCATCTGGATGTGCGCTAAGTAAGAACAAATAAGAAGACTTAACCACTCTTTAAGGTTTAAGTACCCGAGGTGTCGAAAATGATTAGTCCACTACAGCGCACATAATAATCAGGTCCTGCTTCTTAGCGTATAACATAGAAATGCGTTATTTTTTTAAAGTGGAAAGTCTTATTGACAAAGCCGATAAAATTGATTTGCTACACTAAATTAGAGTATTGCGAAGGCTTCAGCACTTTATATTTTATCAATGTGTTCCTAGAAGCTGAATGCATAAAGAAAGAGAGTCGACATCAACATTCAAGAATATTCTTGCATGAAAGTCAAACTTTCAACCCCCACCTGATGGATAGGTTGCTTCACTCATACTAAAGGCCACGACGCCATTGAATTGGAGCTTCGGGGCGAAATAATGGATATTTATAAGCTGGAATCTTGAAGAAATAGATGATGGCTACCTTTGAAGAAACGCACAACGTGATCCGAATTGTTGCCATAACGTGTGTTAAGAGGAAATGGGCACGTCATAGAGTGTTGTGTGCTCTGCTGTGGAGTACACGTAAGCTGTCCCTCGTCAGTGTGCTTAAAGATTACGGCCAATATATATATATATATATATATATATATATATATATATATATATATATATATTATATATATATATATATATATATATATATATATATATATATATATATATATATATCGTGCAGCACCAGACTGCCTGCGCTTGTTGCATTACCTGAAACTGAGTGAGCATTTTCAACACCAAATAACTCTAAAATGGCGTAGGGCTAGCTAGGCTCCATGTCTTTCCAATGAGATATTTAAAACTTAAAATAAATCTTTAAGAGTAAGTACTCTTTCTTAGGACACACACACACACACACACACACACACACACACCCCTCTTTAAAGAATAAACCAAGAACACGTAGGCAATGGTAACCGCCGGCACACATGCGGCCTCCGTACCTTCTTTTCATGAAATTTTAAATACGACATGAGTCGCGATAACCTAAACGCGCAACTTAAGTTTCCGGCCAGGTTAGAAAGCTGCACATAGGCAAGCTGGCGGAGTGTAACGACAATGAAAAGAGTTCAAAAATGAGAGGTACCGCGCGGCAACAACAAGATTGCAAATAAGGTGACGCATTCGAACGTGCGCAAGCGACGCGTTCTTCTACACCGGAAGTTGAGGAAAGTATGTTCTTCTGAGGAAGTTCTGAGGCTGTTTACTGTGTTAGGATTCGCGTACTTTTTGGGTACATACGTTATTATAAATAGAAACCTATGAACGTAGCCTGACTGCTGCGTTCCGTACGAAACTTAAATGCTGTCTATGGAAATACGCCGGTGAACAACAGGAAAGACGCGTTGAGAAATCCTGGACCTTTAAGAAGAAATAACGAGAACAAAATAAATATTTCACTCTACTGGTCAGATCTCGTATTAGTGCCTGCCCGGCACGTTGTCTGTAGGTTTGCAGCTGTCTAACTCTATCGACATATCTTTTTTTTTTTTTGCGTGAACTGTGTTGAAATACTGCTTGTCAAGGAAGAGGAAAGAAATACGGCGAAATAATTTTCATTTTTCACGAAAAAAAGGAAATAAAGAAAAGCACAACAGAGCACAGCATGCTATGTCACAGTAACAACGCCTATTCGTCTTTAATGATACAAATCAAATTATTTCATAAGTTTCAGCAACAAACTCTGAAAAATAGTAATAATGTGACATAATAATTTTACGCAAACGCGTTGGTTTTACCTGCCAAAAGCACGATATCATTACGAGGCACTTTGCAGGAGGGCGGCGGGGAAACTGGGTGGACTCGGGAGTAATGTTGACGACCTCAAGTTCTTTAGCGTGCATCTCGGTCGAAGCGCAGGGTTGTTTTTGGAATTCGCGCCTATCGAAATGCGGCCGCTGCGACCGCGCGCCAGCCTACCTCCTTTGGTTTGTATTTGTCCCGGACCGAATCTTTATTTGAAGGATAGCAGACAGCAACACACAAGCTACAATGACTAGTTTCACTGCACGCACTCGCGACTAGAGAAACAGGCACGTAATTTCGTCGTACAATTCCAAGCACGTCACATAATTCATTGTAACATGAGCTGTTGTGCTCTTAGATTGCAAAGTGTGACGTTGTTTGTTCGTTGTGAGCCCTCACTACAACATGAAAACCTATTTATATTCTACCAAGTTAAGCTATACTTCTGCGACCCGAGACCGCAGCTCACCGCTCCAGATCACGGCAGGAACATGCTACTTCCCATATACTGCTAGCAGAAATGCGCACGATGTCGGCATTCGATGCAACATACGCCCTCCTACGTTGTACGCGTGAAATATCATAGTTTTTTTCGATAGTTCGTTCTTAGTCATAATAAAATATGGTGTCGGAGATACTCGAACAGATTTGATTCGGTCCACAAAGCCTAGCAGTGGGCGAATATAAATAGTTATTCCGCGGAAATCGCCGCAGATTCAGATTGCGAAACGTGCGGAGGGGTTTCTGTGCGACCATATTATACCTGCCCGACTTACGCAACCTGGCTTGCTAAGTATAAAACGTGCGAGGCGAAGCACGTACGGCTAGGCGGCTGCCGTCTTTGCATTCATTCCGTTTCGCAATCTGCCGTTCCGGTAGCTGTAGCATTAGCGTGCGCTTCTCTCGCTCCCCGCCGTGCTCGTTCTGCTGAGAAGGGCTTGAACCAATTAGCCCGAAAAACTAACCGGCTTTCACGTCACGTCTCAGCTAAAAAATACTAACGGCCGCCCCTGCCGGAAAGCGCGCGGTCGCGAGCGACGAGCACGTCCTTGGCAGGAAGACGCGTGTGCATACACGCCGAGGCATTTGGTTGCCTCCGCTAGGAATGCCAATAACAGAACCACGTGTGCGAATATTTCCGGTGGTCTTGGACCATGTGAGTTGTTTGGTAGGTCGCTTAACTAATCGTCACTCAGCAGGGGCGTAGTCAAAAATTTTTTTCGGGGGGGGGGGGGGGGGGGGTTCAGCCATACTTTATGCATGTTCGTGCGTGCGTTTGTATGTGTGCGTGTATATTTGCGCAAGCAAAATTCAAAGATTTCGGGGGGGGGGCGGGGGGTTGATCCTCGCCAACCCCCTCCCCCCCCCCCCTTCGCTACGTCCCTGTCACACAGATGTTATTACTGGAGGTTGCTTTAAAAGAGCAGTTCGGGCTAGATGGTATTATATACTATGGACATTCTTAGCGCAGAAATTTCAACGTGCACACAGATACACAATACACACATGGGCTATGTATATTACGCATTTGTGTTTTTGTTTTTAGAGGGTCCCGCCATGATGTCATAGCGATTACAATATTGCGTTGCGATGCTAAGAGGGAGCAGGCTCGATTACCGGGCGCTATGGCGCCCGCATTTCGATGCAGCGAAATGTAAAATACTGTGCAATTAGATTGACATGGACGTTGAAAAAGCCATGCGGACAAAGTTAATATGGACTATGATGGTCGTGCTTTTAATGAGAGAATTCTTAAATGCCCGTGATTATCCTGTGACGTAAAGTCAAGTTGCATGATTTTAACTCTTTACAACGTTCACCACTATCGAAAAAAAAAACTCTACCATTCTACCATTCTACCACTATTGAAAACCAAAAACCATTCTACCACTATCGGAAAAAAAAACGAGTAGAACGAATGTATGAAAAGTTTACAGCATTTTATTATTTTGGTTTTATAGCCAACATAATGGTATCACGCTAGTCATGTCTGCTTGAACTTATGTGCTACGTTTGTTGCGTAAACATCATCTTCAAAATCAAAATTAGACCTTGTACTGGGCACTATGGATTCCTGATTTTTTATTGCGATAGCAATTATATGGACAGTCTCGGCTGGAAAATGTCCGTCCCCGTCGCCGTCATGCACCGTATATGTATAAGTATGTATATATATATATAAAGGCCAAAAAGAAAAACAATTAGGAAATTCTTTCCGACGCGCGGAATCGAACGGGCGACCTCTCGCTTTGCAGCCCGCCGCGTTAGACGTTAGGCCACGACAGTACCGTCTCTCAGCCCGCTAACGGCGAGCTATTTATATACAACATGTAATTCAGCATGCTTTCTTAGTGGCCACATAGATGGCGCGACGTGCGCGCGTGTTGCGCGCTTTAAAGATCGTCGCCCCGCCCCTGCGAACGCCGTTGCTGTTCGCTCTACAGGGCGTCGTCGCTTTCGTGCACTTATCTCAAAAAAAGAAGGGGCGGCCGGTGGGGTGCTTCGCTTCGCTCGCTGCAGCGGCCGCGTTGGCGAAAGGAGCGCGCTGTTCAAACAGAAATAAGTAACAACTCTGACAATTAGTTCGCGCTCGTCTTGTGTGTACCTGTTCGTTTGTTTCGTGCGTCCAGCTTTATGTTTGAGCAGTGCGCTTCAAGTGTCGAGCTGTGATGCATTAGTTCGCGCTCGTCCTGTGTGCGTTCTTTTCGTGCGTCCTTTGGGCTCGAGCGACGCGCTGGCAATTTCGAGCTGCTTTCCGTTCTTCGCGTTACATTACAATTTATTGCTATCGCAATCATTGCTTCGCCGTTGCGGCGAAACTGTGACTTTTTTTTATTCCTGAATGACAACTTTTGCTCATGGATAATGAACGAACGTTACAGGAACCAACTCGTCGAAGAAAATGTCCTCTGCGTGCAATCTGCGCGCTCTACATCAAGCATTACTGATTCAATATGCCTACATCACACCGCATCGCCATTTGGGCACATCTGCCTGTGGTGAATTTAATAACTGAGTTTGTGCATGTCTGCCCAAGTTAAGAAAAACAAAGTGTGATAAATCGCTACGACGATGTCCTGAAAGCAAATCCTCGGAGAAAGCAATACACTTGGTGCGATCTTCAATTTCTTGCAAAATACGGGCCTAAACAACAGGTGGTTAGAACGCTGTCGATACTGAAGCTGAAACGTACTTTGCACTCTAGGACTTATGGCACCCGTTGTCCTCTCCTCTCTGTCATTTTCTATTTCAGTCACAGCTTCACTTTGATGTGCGGATAATAAGGTAAGAGATTGCGATAATCCAAACATACAGAAGGAGGTCCGCTGCTCTACTCTGTGCAGAAATGCCAGCCATATCTCTCTCTCATCCTTTGTTGATGTTTTGTGAAGTCTAACTGTCACGGCTCTGAGGCAGAATCTTCGTTCTTACGCTTGTCGAACATCATACTCTTTCTATTCGCGAAAGCAAAGGTACCACCCAGGCTAGCCGCACAGCGATGATTACAATTGAACTGCCGCTCTGCGATTTACCGTTTCTTTTAGAAAACTTTGTTTTCTTTTTTTTTTGTTCTTACTATTTGGTAATTCTGGCCTTCGCCGAAAGCGTTGCTTCAAACTGCCCCCTGCTGCGCAATCATTTACACATGATTCAAGGTAGTATTCCAAGTTGCGAACACGTCGTCTGCATTCGGTCTGGCAAGATTCATTGTGTTCGGTTACATTTCATGGTATACTTGGGGATCTTTTGTTTTTTATTCACAACTTATACGTCGGTTTGATGTTACAGAACTAGTGCCACTGGCCAAGCAAGACGGCGTGCCTGACACATTTGCCTTAGAATTACGTGTGCCGCGTACGTTCTGATAGTCGACTTTCACGGTTGGCTCTTCCTCGCTGCTAAGGAAGATCGAGGTATTTCGAATATTCTAGGAATATCAAAGCTTGGAACAACATACCATAAAGCGAAGGAAAAAAAAAAGAAAACAGTTGTCTGTGTGCTCTATGCCTTGCGCAGGCCTTCGCATCTTTGTCTTTGCTGGCTTGTTTGTCTCGTAAAAGTGCATGAAACAAGCGCCTTCTTATGCTTCCATCATTAACATTTCTTTCTGTCCCTTCTATTTAAAGCTGCACGTTCTGGCCGTTCTGGCCGGCGGGTACGCGTCCGTTTGCAAGCTCAGCGCCACGGTCTGTCGACCGCGTCGAGTATACACACTAACCTTAGGGCGAATGCCCCTTTTTCATTCTTGTGTTCGCCTCGGAGCGAAGAGACACGGGTTCAAGTATAGCTTGCCCAGTCAGCGTCAGGCTGCAACAGCCTTGCCGAAGGGGCACATGGCAATAAAGACTTCAAACCTCGTCTTGTCTTCGGCTCAGCAGGCAAGCACGAAAGAAAAAAAAGCAGACGACTTTGGCTGAGACAGCGAAAATTGTTTCAGCATACTCGTAGTGGCCTGTTCGCTCTGCATCCATGTTTCCTTGTACGAGCGAAAAAAAAAGAAAGAAATATTGTAATAAGAAAAGTGCGTTGACGTTTCTGTAATATAGAATACCACGAATGAAAAGGTTTCGCTGTCCAAAGGGCGTCTATTGCGAGCTTCCGTTTCTGCAATGGCTTCCGGGACATGGCGTCAGGAAGAAGTACGGCCTCCAAGATAGGCTTCTTCTATCCAGAGATAGCTGTCTCAGAGCTGTGCATTAGCTTTTTGTTTCATAATACCAAGAAAGTCATTATTATCCTGTAGAGCATGCCCGATAAGCCACAAGGGATGACAGACAATCAAATATTTGGTTTGTTTGTTTGTTTGTTTGTTTGTTTGTTTGTTTGTTTGTTTGTTTGTTTGTTTGTTTGATTGTTTGTTTGTTTGTTTGTTTGTTTGAAGGCTAGTAGTCGAGACTTAATTTTCCTTGTCTGTCCGGGCGTAGGTAACACTTTTTTTATGTATAATAAATGACCCCGTCCTTCTCTGTGTAAAGGAGCACATATTTATCTCGGCGAGTCGCGCTACTTTTTGCGGGGGCGCTTCAACGGACCCGAATCTTCGAAGGGGCGTCGGTATCGCTGATATCGCACCAACGTATTTGATGTGAATGTTGTCGAAAGATGGCCGCCGTACTATGTTATAGAGGTACATCCAGCGTCTTTGAGGTGGTACAGGCATATGATGGCGTGTCCTTTGATGGCAATAAACTTCATCGATGCATTTGATGTGAAAGAAGTCTACGTATAAGTCAACCTAGAGTCACTTCCCTGATCTCGTGAGATGAGTAATGGACAAAGTAAACGCAAACAAGATAGTAAAAAGTAGGAAAACTCCCAGGGTCCCTTATGCATTCACTTAAGGCGACTTGAAGACGAGTTCGCCAACTTCTTTTTCCCCTCAGCCGATGTATTGATGCTGCCCTGCCAACCTTCGAAAGTTTGGTGCACTTAACGTGGTTTTGCGCTGTCTCCGAGATCGGAGGCACGTTGTTTTGCATTGCCTTCGTGATAGGGCTACCTTTGGCCAAGCTATGATGCGATGTGATGACGTCATCACGTGCCGATACATCACGTGACGTCGCAGGGACGCCACGATGACGTCATTGTGATGTCACAGATTTTGGCGCTCTGTGGCGTCATCGTGACGTCGTAAGGTGGTGTGTCACAAACAAGCGCGTCAATAAAGCGCGCGCGCGGCCGCTTTCAAACGGCAGCGAGATAGCACGGCGCCAACCGCTCGCCCAAGAAGCGCGAACAACGAAAAATCAAGTATCAAAACACGCCGGTGCGGCGCTTCTCACCCACTCGAAACCGCCGGCCGCCTCGGACCAAACGCCTGGCAAAGCCTGGAATATCTCGAAGGAAAGCATGAAACGACGCCGAGTGACGCCACCGCGAGCGGAATCGACTGGAAAATTCTCGCCCTTTCCCTAGCTTTGGCTGTGCTGCACGCCGCAGTACGCTCCCGACGCCTCTGGAAACCGGGGAAGTGGAGATAAAAGTGTGCATAGACGAGTCAGTGAGTCAGTCGGCCCGGAGATGGTGAAGTTATGTTGAGTGTGGCTCCGTCAGCCAAAGAAGACGTGTTATGGTGTTGTGCGGTCAGTGGATTGTCAATCTGGAAGAACCGGATGATGACGCCGTTTGAGCAGTGACAAGTTACAGGAGTGTTTCGTGGAAGTGAAACATTCGGGAGCGACGACGGAAGAAGGGAACGATGACGATCAGCGCTGGAGTTTGCGTGAGTGTTTCCTGGAAAAGAAGCATTCAAGTACCGTCCAAGAATTGTGGACTGGATACGGTGTTGAATATTCAGGACTTTAACTGTCCTTGAATAGGTTGTAATGCATGAGATTGCATTTGTAGCGCGTGATATGTTTGTTTAGTTCCCGTTGTGTTAACACCATCTGAGTTATATTGTGAAGTTGTAACTGATACTAGCCGAGTGTGGATGTGCTTGTGATGTTTGTACTGCCTTAACTGAGAATATATTTCGCTTGTGTTATCGACTCTCGGCTGTGACTTGGTCTTTGGACCGCTGGCACACTAAAAGGACCAAGCCTAAATTGTCCGCGCTTTCGTGGTGCGTTTCGGGGGGCCGATACGTTCGCCCTTGAAATCCGTCCGGCGATTTCCATCCCCATTAACGGGATTAGTGACATGGTCTCATCTGGTGATGATGATTTCTTGCATCACTCGTCCCCGACGCCGCCAGACGCCGCCGACGCGGGACGCCGACGGTCGAATTTCGCGTTTACTGAGACATTTAGGGCTTTCGCCTTAGTAGGTTTCGCGAGTGACAGCTCGAAAGCAATGTCTCGGACCCCGACTTGCGTAATTGCTAATGATGGCTTTAGGTCTCAGGATAATGGCGATAGTCAAAATAATGCTACTATTAGGGATACTAGTGCTGAGAAGAAAGAAATAACGTGTTTTAGTTAACTCTAACTAGTTCATATTTCGCTTATCCATCCCTCCGTATTCTATAAGAATGAAGTAAATCTTGAGATATAAATCCTAGCTGATGTGGAGCGGGAGCTACGAAAATTACGTCGAGCGCGCGCGGTTTATTGCCGGCTACGGCTGCACTTTGGCGTGGGCGGAATGCAAAGAACACTCGTGTGTTTATAGTTTTCGGTGCACTCTAAAGAAATTCAGGTGGTGGAAATTAATCCGGAGTTTTCTTCTACGGCCTACCTCATATTCATAAAGCGGTTTTGCACGTAAAACTGCAGCAATTATTAGTATGGTGTTATTGGTATTAGTAGTGTCATTGTATTAGTATTATTATGAAAATTATGCGGACTGTTCCACTTGCCAACGCACTGTGCCGGTACATTATTTATTACTCGTTATTCATTAATTTATTCGGTAAAGAAACTATTAATTCTTTTCTAGATGGGCACAGCAAAAGCTATTCACCCCTGACTATTGGACAGGGCTCCCGTGCGGCTCCCGTACAAGGCTCCCGTGCGGGAGCCGAAACGTCTTCTTTGTTTTTAAAGTGTTTTTATTGTGGTCGGCGTTTATTCCTTTTCTACACGTATTCACCTTTATTAATTTCTATTTGATTACAATAGGCGCTATGTGAAAGTTTTATTAGAAGTGTTCGTCTCCTAGATTGTAGCGTTTCCCAGCCTACTCTACCCTCTACATCCGTAACATGTAATATGTAATGCAATTAAATTAACTTGCATACTACAGATGAGCGAAAGTGTGGGACATGAACTTACTACCACTTCTGAAAAATAATCAAATAAGTTGGAAATTACTGTACCAAAAGTTGGTGCCATCATGCTTTGTGAGGCCGGTTCTAAGCTTGCAGTCTCACTAAACTTACATGGTATAGTCTACACTAGCGGTTCCCGGAGGCACTGCAATACCATGTGAGGTGCAGAAAGCGTGCAATGCATCCGATTCCGGCGGCAATGCAAGACCACGTTTGATACAGAACGCTTTAGGGAAGAAGAAAACTGCTTTCGCCATCGAGTACCTGATTGCCACTCAGGACGCTTGTGTTTGATTTCTGCTGGGATCCTAATTTTTCTTCTTTGCATTCGTCGGGTCAACGCTGCCGATGTCAGTTTTTCTTAGCAGTGTCGCTTTTAAATAATGTCTGTTCTCGCCGTTCCTGGGTAGATATCAACTTTCAGTCACCTGTAGCACATACCCGTACACCGCAGCCTGTCGTAAAGGGGTATGTGCCACACGTATCTAGAGGAAAGGGTTTCACTACTACGCGACAGGATTTTCACGTTATACGTGTCATCACCCGACAGTCCTATTCGTGAAATCCCCTTACCCTCCAATGCCAATGTTGGTCTACGCCAAGTTATGGAGGAGATCATGAGAGCACCCAGACGTAGGCGGCTAGATAGATAGATAGATAGATAGATAGATAGATAGATAGATAGATAGATAGATAGATAGATAGATAGATAGATAGATAGATAGATAGATAGATAGATAGATAGATAGATAGATAGATAGATAGATAGATAGATAGATAGATAGATAGATAGATAGATAGATAGATAGATAGATAGATAGATAGATAGATAGATAGATAGATAGATAGATAGATAGATAGATAGATAGATAGATGCATGGATGGATGGATGGATGGATGGATCCTCTCATTCAAGCCGTTTATTTTACTTCTATTTGATATCATTATTTAAAAGGAAGTGCTATTGTATGGGAAATTATTTGTACGCTAGAGCAGTACATTGAATTCGTGAATAAAATAGTGTGCACAACAGTTCTGCAAAACAGTTATTGCACTACACTATAGAAAGTAAAAATGTTCGTATTCCTATGCTTTCTATGCCGCAAATGGAATTTCGGAAAGTCGGCTGGGACAAAAGCACAGAGGAAAAGAAAGGCAAGATGAAGAAAAAGTCATAAACGTTGCCTCATTTATGACTCACAGTTGTTAGAGTTGTACGCGCTCTTCAAACAGAGTGGCACCAGGTTGCAGGTTACAGGGATCAGCGCTTTGATCAAAATAGAAGCTCTGAACGAAAGACGTTTGCTTTAACCATTTTTGTTCCAGTGAATTTTTTAAAGTATACGCATTTTTGTTTCATGTTACGCATTCCTGATTTTACTGACTCTTTCCTGCCTTTCATCTCACAGCAGAATGTTCATAAATAACTAATGTTTTTTTCTAGCTGTCACGTATTTTTGTCGCTCATAAGCAACTAAGGTTCCCTTTTTTAGTTCTTTTTTTTTCCGGAATCGCATAGTATGGTGTCTCGGGAACAGATCTTTTAGCAGAACTAACCAATTTTGACTAGGACGTCTGCCCTTAACCTTTTTAAATTGCCAAATGCACACAGGTTTGTGCCATGCGCGCATGGTTGGCATTTCCACCTTCGTACTTATAACCAGTAATGCGTAATAATAAAACAGGTCTTTCAAATAGGCAATCGTGAATGCAGATACGTGGGCCCTCCTTCGTGGCAAGGCACAGACAATACGGCTGAGTACAACACTGAGCCCCATGGAGCAAAATGAATAATATATAAAACATACTTTCACGACGTCTCGAAAATAAGATGAACACAAGATTATTTGTTCTCAAGTATAACACCCACCAGCATTTCATGGCGTGTATAGAATAAAGGTAAAAATTAAACGTTGGGCTTTAAGCCGTTGATGACTGTTCCATGCGTCATGATGTCTTCATTATTATACAGCTGTTTGACAACATTTGAAAACTAAAGTACTATGCAGTCTGGAAACATTTGTTATGTATCGTCGGCGTTCGTATAGATGCAGCGTTTAAGATTAATAAACGCCTGCTGTCTCACAGGAGCTACAACAAAGACTACAGGAAATTCGTGGTGCCTCTCCAAGCGGTCGAAACACCATTTTAATCACCACTTTAATTTCTGTATTTGTAAACTACGGCAGTTTGTCCCAGCATGTGGTTCTAGCACCTACACTATGGCAGGTAGCGGGCGTTTAGTAGTGCAAAATATTGCCTTAAGATATTGGATTTGAGGTGGTGTGCAAAAGAACCACATAACTTCTAAAGCCAACCAAGTATGTATGGCGGATGCTACAGCAGACCTGTGTGTGTAATGGCCGGACGAGAGGCCTTTCAACGCCCTAACTTAAAAGAGCCATGCAACACTTTTCCATGTAACCATCGAATGTCTTCATTAAAGAAGCTCATTGCCTCACGAGTAGACCGCCGCAAAAGTTTTTTTTTTAATCTGTCAAGTACGAGCCCAGTTAGAAAGATTTCTCACACGCTCTCATTGGTTCCTATCTTCTCTCGCGCGGACGAGTGCGCTGGAAGTCAAGCAGGGAGGGATGGCACGAGGAAAGAAGTTACGTCACGCGCGCGTCGTGACCTTGAGCACTTTTCTTTATTGCGATAGCAATTATATGTACATTCTCGGCTGGTTTTTGCCGTCATTGTCGCCGGCGTCATGCACCGTATATGTATAAGTATGTGTATATTGCCACGCCCGCTTCTTCTTTTATTTTGATGTGTTCGAGTTTGACCAGCAAGGACGGTTATCAACGCTCGACGCTGGCCGCGAAGCAGTGTTCGAGAAGCTTCGCAATTTTAGTAGATCGTTTTGTTAAGATTGCGCGCCGCACGCGAATGTTCCAGCATTGTCGAGAGATAACGCCGCCACCAGCGATATTGCTGGAAAGTTCCATAGCGCCTGTATAAAAGCCGACGCGTTTGACCGCTTGTCAGTTGATCGACGGACGACGCCCTGTTCGCCGCTATCATTGTACAGCGTGTATTGCTGTAGTTCTAGTTCTCAGTTTCTCGGCCACAAGTTCAGCCCAATAAACAGTTTCATCTCAGACGTGCTGACTGTTGTCTTCGTCGACGTCACGACCACGTGACAATATATACAAAAGTCCCAAAGAAAAATAATTCAGAAAAATGCTTCCGAAGCGCGGCACCAACCAGCGACCGATATCTCAGCAGCGCGTGACGTTAACCACTACGCCATAAATCACAGACCCTTCAGGTAGCTAACGGCGAGCGTTATATACACACACATTACCGCATTTCTCAGAGACACCAGGCGCTTATGAGCGTTTCTTCATTACCATTGACATGGCGCGAGGAGCGCAACGGACGCATTTAAAAGTCGTCGGCCAGCTTGCTCGCTTTTTCTAATATTTGCGCAGGGAGAACCTTGCCCTTCCGCTGTCTGCTCGCGCGGTAGTTGCTCCCGAGGGGCAGATGTTTCTGCAGTGTAGCAGCGTGGCAGTATTGAGAGAAGGCAGACGCTTATAAGCGTTTCTTCATTACCAGCGAGATGGCGCGACGAGCGCAACGGGCGCATTTAAAAGTCGTCGGCCAGCTCGCTCGCTTCTAATATTTGCGCAGGGAGAACCTTTGTCCTTCCGCTGTCTGCTCGCGCGGTAGTTGCTGCCCTGGGGCACATGTTTCTGCAGCGTAGCAGCGCGTCTATCACGGGCCGCTTTTCTTGCTATCGCATTCATTGCTTCGCCCTTGCGGCGAAGCTTTCACTTCTTTTTCTTCGAACGCGCGCATTACTTTCAGTGTGAACGCGTGCACGTGCGCGGGCACATGTCGACCTCGTGCGGCGCCATGGGTAACTATGCAGCGCGCGATGCCCAAATCAACCAATGGCCGTGAATTTGGGTATATGTCATCAAATCTAGGAAGAAAAGGGAACGATTTCTAGCTGACTTTTCAAATTAATTTTAAGTTAGAGGCCGTGGCCTGCGCTATAATGTTTGGTTTGCGTGTTCTCGGAAGCCTCGACTACCATTCGGCAGCGTTTTCTGACCACGCTCAAAAAGCGTTGCAGGGCCCCTTTAAGATAGATTTCGCAAAACATCTCAATGGTAAATTTGATGCGTCTTGTGTGACAGTTCTGTAGAGGCGTTATGCGGATTACTGAATACTCGAAACTGAAGTGCCCACACGCGTTGTGATAGTACGCAACGTAATTTCGTCAACGTCAGCAACCGTTTTATTCCGAATCTAACAACACTGTTCCTGGCTTTTCACGCCTGCTCATACTTCTTTTGTGCAGCTAACGTAGCTAAGGCAGTTTCTCGTCACAAAAGTTCTGACGAGCTTGCATTTCGAATTGCGCCAAGTTGTTGCATTCTCCTTGAAGGGTGTTAATACGGTATTTCTTCTACGTTCGCCAGGACAACACTGCCGTTTCTATGCATGTTCCGTGAGCCTCCAAACATGCGCATACTTTTTACGCACCCCTCTACGTTTTATTTGGCCATAACTTCTATTCAACGCATTCAGTGGGCTTATGCATTGCACGTTGGCCATTACAGAAGGTACAGAAACGTTGTCTAGCGTTGCAAAGTACTTTTACGTACTTCGCGATATCTCTTTGGTAGAAGTGTCCTTATTGCGTCTAAGTGAGCCCAACTTAAATTGTGGTAACTGCCACACGCTACTCGGTGTAACCGCTATAGGACGAAAAAAAAAACGTAACCTAAGCAGATCACATACTAGGGTTAGGCAATAGTTACAACAGGCATCACATTCGTAGACATAGGCGTGCGCACAGGGGGGGCAGGGGGGGGGCGGCCGCCCCCCCTAATCACCTAAGAGGGGGGGCGCAAAATCTGCCCCGTACATTGCCCCTTCTAGTCCCCTAAGAAGGGGGGGGGGGGCGCAAAATATGCCCCATACGTTGACTTAGTAGGGTGGGGGGGCGCTGAGACGAACCTTTGCCCCCCCTCCCCTAATGGGGAACCCTGGGCACGCCTATGTTCGTAGAATTTTTCCTCATTCATTCATAATACATATGCATTCGTTCAATTCTAGCAACGAAACGGTTACCTGTAAGTAATTGTAGGAAGACAAAGTACACATGCTGCGAGTGGCACTTACATCATAAATTAGCGAAGATAATTACGGTGTCGCTTGATGCACTATGAGACAGCAATCATGTGCGGGTTGATTGCATTGCTGTTAGGCATGGAGAGAGAGCAGTAACTGTGTCTTTCTTTATTTCTCTGCATATCGCATATCAAAAGAAAACCAGCGTACAAGTCGTAAACCAAGAATAAAGAGGATGTCACGAGTATTAAGGAAACGTGCTACATACATGTATAGTCATTGCACAACGCCACAGCGGCAGGATATGGCACGAACAATCATGCTGTTATGTCGCAGCATATCACTGACATCTGGCTAGGGCTGCGGCAAAGCAACATATGAAAATCATTACGGAAGATGTGAGTGTGTGCGCGCAGGGGGGCGGGGGCTTTTGTAGTGTCTATTACCACTACTGCTGCTTCTACTAGTACTATTACTACTACAACTATATTTCCTCTGATTAGTCTGCCGTCAGAGAACAAATTTTCGATAGTGAGACAGAGCCAAGCAGCAAGATAAATGACATGGGAATGGCAAAAAGGTTGCAATAAAAAGGACTGGAAGAATAACGGAGATGTGAGGTCAAACGCACAAGAAATACACATCTAGTTACATTTCCAACGAAGTCGCGCTGGTATTTTGGGGAACGAACTCTCAGATGCAGCTGATTGATCTTTTCATGAAGGGAGAGTGCAGGAACCCATCAATCTATCAAGCTGCAACAGCTAAGCTTACAGCGCTTGCGAACGATGCCACAAAATGCTTATGGAGGGCACCAAGTCTCTGGCATGCAAGCCTACTTCGTCTCGACCTCTCTCCTGAACCCTTAGAAGAGAGTAAACGCAAAGCTTAAACTAAAAAAAGGGATTTATTTCCTATCGATCTATAAATTACCTACACTTAAAAGCGGATTGGTCAGGAACAAACCAGTACGGAAGAGTACACATAGTCTTTATTCGGAAAAATGGTGACGAAATAAAAAAAAGTCTCCGGAAGAAAATAATTTTGCAAGAAGCTTAACCTTGTTGAAGGCATAGCCGGTATATCTACGACAGTGACCTTGAGAGAAGACTCCCAGAGAAGCAATGCCAAGCATGAGTCAGGCCGTCCATGTTAGGCGCAGCAGCTCTTTTACTTTCTAATCCTCGCTTACTGTGCAAGTTTGACTTTTGCTTTCTTTATTACGCCCTCGCGCAAACCACCACGACTTCGCAATCAGTTGGTGCAATGTGTAACAGGAACGACAGCTTTTTTTGCGCGGTTTGGTTCCGAGAGTAATAGTCTTCACTCTTCTCTGCTGCCGATTCTGCGAAGCTGCATTGAAGTGCAGTAGCACTGGTAACGGCTATGCGATGCGCCTGTTTGAGCCTTCGGCGATATATATCTGCAGACGATCTGACGCTTACCTTGAAATGACGTTCTTGCATTGAAGAAGTGCTCAACCTGATCGAGCTTCGGCGTACTCGAACACGCTTCCTTAGTTTTGTACGTCGTATGTATGTATGTATGTATGTATGTGTGTATGTATGTATGTATGTATGTATGTATGTATGTATGTATGTATGTATGTATGTATGTATGTATGTATGTATGTATGTATGTATGTATGTATGTATGTATGTGGTCGATGCATGACATGACATTCATCCTTATTTGCTTGTAAATGGGAAACATTGTAATCAACTCGGTTAGCATCGCGAAATTTACCCACATGAAAATAGACCCCGAACCACGAAATTTGAACACGAAATTTACCACCGAACAGGCAGTGGTTCCATAACCGGACCGATACAAATTGTTTCGACTGTATAGCTTCATTTTTGCCAGCCGGACAGAAGGGTTCGCTCTGTGATTTCGTGCTGTTTCCTTTCGCGAAACTTAATCCGCCTTGTAGATGTTCGTTAAAATCATTTTACGTGTGTGTGTGTGTGTGTGTGTGTGTGTGTGTGTGTGTGTGTGTGTGTGTGTGTGTGTGTGTGTGTGTGTGTGCGCGCGCGTGTGTGTGTGTGTGTGTGTGTGTGTGTGTGTGTGTGTGTGTGTGTGTGTGTGTGTGTGTGTGTGTGTGTGTGTGTGTGTGTGTGTGTGTGTGTGTGTGTGTGTGTGTGTGTGTGTGTGTGTGTGTGTGTGTGTGTGTGTGTGTGTGTGTGTGTGCGCGTGCGTGAGTGCGTGTCTGTGCGCATAAAGATGCTTCAAGAAAGTTTATTCATTACGAGGCAAATTTACTCGTCCGTCTTATGACACAGCGCATGTGACAATCTTTTTTCCATATAGATGCGAAGCACCATTCTGAGAGAAAGGACGCATGTAGAAAAGGGCAGGAAAAGGGGTCTGCCTAATGGGTGAGCGTCTGGTTTGCTACACTGCATTGATTATAAGGTGGAATTCATATTTAAGTTAGCGCATTACCTGTCCAACGAGCACAACACGGCATGCAATGTAATTCCTACACACTAAACATTTTTACACCCTTAAGGGTGTAAATCGGTTTGTCGCCAGACGGACACCCTTAGGGTGTTATTGACTACACCCTTCAATTAGGGTGTTAATTTAACACCCTAAAGAAAGGGTGTTCAGCAAAAATTTTATGGGGTGTTAGGGTGTTAGCTCGTATTAACACCCTTTTGTATGGGTGTTGGAAGGGTGTACACGATTCCTTTCGCGTCATGTGTAATGGCCGAAACAGAAGCTTTAGGTGGTCACAAAGGGCGTCATGCATGTGTTCCTGCGGATGTCATTAATTCGGGGTGTACTACCGAATTTGCACAAACGCGTCTTCATATTGGTTTGGCAAAGGTCGTGTTCACATAAGGAGGGCTTGGTTGGAAAGACACCCCGAATTAGTGAAATCTGCAGTGATCCATGCGTAAGCCTCGTGTGTTCATCTGAAGCTTCAAATTCGGTCATCACCCACTTGTGCTGCATATTAAGGATCATGAAATGAAATCAGAAGTAGTACACACATATAAATATGTATATACAACATCATGTACGAGCATATGTACAAAGCAATGCTTAATATGGCTTCCACATCCAGTCAAACTGGTCTGCAAAACATAACACTTGATTTTCAAAAAATATAAAATATTTATTGTATGCTGTGATACAGAAAGGTATGAAAAATTGGGAAAAAACAGGCATGGGTAATGATCAAACTTTTTTTACGTACAACAAAATTCGTGTTATGTGCACTTTGACAACAAACATAAGCTGATCGAACCTGCCAATGAGGGTGCCTGATACTTGAAAATGATTTGTTAAATTAAAATAATGAATTCCTTATTAAGATGTCTTGAATAGTCAAAAAATCTAAAACATTCTTACTGTGCTCGAAAACTAACAGACCTTTGCATTATATCAACACTAAAAATATAATTCAAGCAAACAGATGCCGAAAATCGCCCGTTGTACTAAAAATTGCAAAACTGAAACGGGCGCTTTCATACAGCAAGCCGTTTCATTGTCCTTAACAGAAATTGTTCATGTTTGAGCTCGAGGTAGGGGAAATCTGCAAAACCGCAAGTAGATGCACTTGGACCCACTGGAACACCACTGTCTAGTTGATGCAACATATGGCACCTCTGAAATACCGCTGTCAGTAGATGGAGCACAAGGGATTGCAAGAATGTCACCCTGCATTGAAAAATAAAATGCATTGTGAGTGTGTACTGCATATGCACCTTGTACTACAGCGCAAACACAATCGTAAACACGTTCCCGCTATTTATTGTGTCCTTGTGTGTTCGAGCACTAATACAACGTGAATACACACCTACTTCCCCAGACCCGTTCGCTACAGTTTATTGTTCATTAATGTCCTGTACAGTGCAGAAAATTTAGTGCCAGTGTAATGGCATGCATAATTAGTTGCGCAGGGAACAAACGGCAAAGGGAACAAAGCTGATGCTATGGGCGCTACTGGTCTCCCTGTGCATTAAAAAAAGAAGGCGCACACAGTGGTGAACCTTTTCTACAGCTGCTTCTGTTTTACGAGCTGGAAAAAATTGTTAATATATGGAGCACCTACTAGCTCTGTGATCAACCTAGGCGAAATATTGTGCTGTAATAACTGTCATATACGCAACAAATGAAACCAACAGACAATAATAAGCGCTGTCTAACAAAGAAACTAGCCCTCGAACAACTACTTTCCTTTAATAACAATTATAGTTGTGTACTTGATCGGTAGTACATAGGTGTGTGCATGTATTCAGAATTTCGAATACGAATCGAGTATTTCGATAATATATTAATTATTAGCATATTGGGCTAAAAATGTGAAATCACGCTTTTTGGAATATTCGGACAAATTCGAACAAATGAAGACTTGAGTGCTACGCATTCATGTCTTTCAAGTAAGATATCACTAACACGTAATCGTTCTAAGCCTGCTAAGGTTAAAACGTAATTGCGACGAATCGCCAACCAAGACTATACCCTGTCGTCGTGGCTGGCCATATGCATACCGGATGGCGCATGCCGCGATCACGATTTGTCGCGGAAAGATTAACCGCGTCCCTCAACTCGTGATATGGCCGACGCCACGCAAAAGGTCTTTCGTCCTTTGGGAAAGCGAAAGGCCTATCAATAAGTCTGACTTCAGCGCGAATGCACGCGGCAACGCCGTTACAGATAAACACCGGAAAGCACGAAAAACGCGGCTACGGCCATCTACGAACTTGCCAGTACGGCACAGCCCTATAACCATAAGAAAGTGAAGCCATCTGCCACAGCGCTGTTGTATGCGTGCTGCGCGGATTAAATAGGTGACGAGCCAAACGCGCCTGGCCGCCATTGGCTGCCACCTTCGTTCCTTGTGATGAACCGCGAAGTACGCGTCCGTCGCGGAAACTAAAACAGCTGGCCCTCGCAAGGCCTTTCGCTTTCCCAAAGGACGAAAGACCTTTTCGCGTGGCGTCGGCCATATCAAGAGTTGAGGGACACGGTTAATCTTTCCGCGACAAATCGTGATCGCGGCATGCGCCAACCGGTAGGCATATGGCCAGCCACTACGACAGGGGCGATTCGTCGCAATTACGTCTTAACCTTAGCAGGCTTGGAGCGATTACGTGTTAGTGATATCTTACTTAAACGCGGCACCTGCGCTCTGATAGGAGAGGAGCGGGTGCGAAGAATATTCTACAACAGGGGGTCGGCAACCTGAAGCCCGCGGGGCAGTATTATGTGGCCCCCCACACAACGTCAGGACCTCTCCCCCCCTCCTCTTTTCACTACCTATCTGAAGACCGACATGGCAGTTCTGACCTCAAATGGGGTTAGACAAGAACAAAAATTGCTTGCAGTTGGCATTACAACGATTGTTTGTAAATTGCAACCTTAGGAGATGCGTGCTAAACACAAACGTGATTTCCATTCCAGTTTTGTACGTTATTGTTCGTTCCACGAATTCGTTTGCTTTGACTGCAAACCGTCCATAACGCTGAGAACATGGACCGTCAAAATAAGTTGCGCCGCGCGCGATAGAGGCCGAAAGGGGAGGATCAACCGGTTGGAAAACGTGAAACTGCACGTGCCAAAGATCATGATGTGTGTGTATGTGTGTGTGTGGGGGGGGGGAGGGGGAGGGCCCCCGAAACAGCACAATGCAGAGAAAACACGAACAAGCAGCGGCAGCGAGTGTTTCGTTTACGTAAGTTTTTTCATATTTTTCTTGTTTCGTGTACAGCTTAACACGGGCGTTATGAGTCCCCAAGTAGCCCAACTGTCGACCCTGTTGCATTATATAACCTAGGTAGGTGTCCCGCCGCATTGTACGAGCTCAGGCAGACATTCACTTACATCCGAGTATTACACACGCGCTTTGAGGTATAGTGACAAAATGGCTGTGCGCAGCGGTCCACAGCCAAATGTAACATGAAGCGCGTAACAGCCGCTGCCCGACACCGCGGACGGCGCACTTTCGACGCTGAAACGATTCGCTTCACGAAGGCAGAGAACAAGGCGCGGATTCGAAGCGCGGCCGGCGCGACAGCAAACAAAGAAAGGACGAAAGAGTTCAGAACAACGGGTGCTGCGCCTGCGCGAAATTCGTCGCAGGCGGAAGCGGCCGCCAAGCTTCCCTGTTCCATTTAGCAGTGAACCGCTCCGTACATACAATGACATCTCACGCAAGACACAAACGCTAACCACAACAACATAAAAGAGAAAGCAGGTACTCGCCTGGAACATTCGTGATGATAAGATCCCATACCGCCAACAATGGCGTCACAATGGCACGGCTGAATCTCGACGTATCCATTTTCGACAGCGTACAGCCACTTTCGCTGAGAAGACGCATGGCTAACGCACAACGTAGGGGCGACATCTTAGATCACACCACGCGCATATCAATCACAGCTGCACAACATATAAGTTAACACATCGCTGTACGCGAACGAAAACCAAACTATACCGCACGACGACGCACAACCACAGCCAAGCGAGAACGAAGCACAGCGCGGCCGGCGCGGCTTCCCCTGGCTTCCAGGCTAAAGCACCCCACGTGATTCTACGCGCTATCACGTGACTGCCGACTGTTTCCATCGCCAGGAGCGCTAGGAGCAAAGGAGGGAGCGCATGCGCACAGCCTTGGCTTCCGAGATGGAAGGTGCGCTATCTCGGAGGCGATGGCATAGTTTGTAAGAATGGCAGACTGGGCGTGTTGGTTTAGCATATTTGAAGTGTAAGGCGCGGTAACGACGACGGACAGTACGCACACGCTTGTGACAGCGCGTGATGGGCATATAAACTGTGCTGTTTTCGAAGTAAACATTGTTGAAAGTGGCGCTCTGTGTGTGTACCTTACACTTCAAATACGATGTCATAGCGTGCGTAGTTCTCGCTCCCTCCCGCAGTTGCCGTAGTCTTCGTCTTTTCTCACCCTTGAGCAGTGGGATGGGAGTTGGCAGTGCGTGCGCCGTGCCGTGCATTCAGCCATCATTGGGTTTACAGCATATGACTTGCACTTATTGTCATGCCGTAAGTTTTACGAGCATGCGCGGTCATGCACGCGCTGCGCTAAATCGGCGCAGCATGTGAGGCGACATGTATACATGCATGGAGTTCGTGGTGTCCTAGGAACTCTCTTATGCAAAGGTGAGCGCAGGGAGGGGGGGGGGGTGCGGCCGCTTTCTCAAGTAATCTGTAAGGGGGCGCCAATTCTGCCCCATACATTTACTCTGTCGAACCTCTCGCGTCATCTTTAATGCGCAGGGTTATGGCTGCGCATGCTCTTCGACAATAATGTCAACCGAGGACCTTCGATGGTGAATACGAAGCACAATTTACCTCCTACCTTTACCCCCGGTGGCCGTCGGGAGAAGCACGCCATCGCTTCATTTTCATTTTTGCATCCATGGCTCATCCATGGTTGATCTTGTTTTGTTCCTTTCGGACTCGACAAAGTGCAAAGGGGGGGGGGGGTGCTGCAGTGAGACTTGCCCCTCCCCCCCTGATGGAGAAATCTGAGCACGCCTATGTTCTCATTTTCCTCGTTCGGTAGCGAGGTGCTAACATTATTGTTACTCATGTGTGTCCCCTTAAGGTGACATTGATTTCCTTCCGAGTCTTTGCTTACCTTTTCCAAGTGCTTCTGTGCGGAAATAACGTGGAGAAATTGTGCGGCCAGTTTTTGGCATCGTATATGGAACCGATAATGATTTCCCTGCAGGTTTCCCTTGCATGGATGAGTGGTACGAATTCGGGTGTCGAAGTGTTAGCTTCCGTAATGTTTACATTAGCTGGCTAATTAGTACCACAAGGCAAGTGTCATTGTGTCCCATCTTGTTTAATGGACCTCAGTGAGGCCTCGGCTTACTCTAATGTTTGTGGACGAAAAATTCATATCACAGATACATTTTCCACTGCACGCGCGTAAACAAGTGGGTCGTGAAACTTTATGCATCAGTGTGTAATGTATGCATATTTATGTATGTCAGAATTGCGTGCTCTATGTTGTATACATTCCACATGTACAATTGTACTATATTAGCCTATATCTTGGTCTGTTCAAAGTAATTCTTTTTTTGTCCGTCTTATTGGCTAAGCGAACAATTAAAAGTGTTCATACCGAAACTTGTAAAAAGTGTTCATGCCGGCGGGATGTTTTCTGTCCCACTTACAGCTTTATACCCAGAAAGTTTTTGTAATGAATTCAACTTTTGTTCTAAATTGCTTCTACATTTGTATATGTGCCCTCGTATAAATGTTCATGCGGTTGATATGTATAGTGGAAAATATGAAACGGTAGGGCACACCTCGAGCCTGTGCAAAAAAAAAGTGTTTGCTGATTTTCTTGTACATTTTCTCGAGTCTTGTAGTATTTTGTGAAGCAATGATACTTCGTCATTTGTCTATGGTATGGTATGGTAAACTTTATTGAGGTCCTGCAGGGCGTGTCTCAACACGCAGCGGGCCGCTCCCACGTAGGGACCGTATGTGAAAATAAAATATCACGAGAATTAACATTGTGCCAATGGCTCCACCATTTCCTTGTTTCCGTAATGTCACTGACATCGTAACCTTAGAAAAGGCAGTACAACAACAGACGCATTACGCAATGCACGCGATTTTAATATGCATGCATGGATGCAGCTTAGTGCTTCAATGTGTACCCTTCACTTCTTCCATTAACACCCTTATGAAAGACATTAACACCCTTTTTCCGCGCACACCCTTCTCTTAGGGTGTATATAAAGAAAAAAGGGTGTTGTGCAATGGAAAAAAGGGTGTTAATGTCATTAACACCCTTTTTACACCCTTAAGGGTGTAAAAATGTTAAGTGTGTAGGGCCCGGTTACGCTCCCCTTGATTACTATCAGGAAATAGCAATTGAATGAAAGCGGAATTTCTGACAGTATATTGAACGTTTCCGTGAGTAAGTAAGTTCAAGTGCGAAAATATCACTTCCCTAACCCGAAATTGCTACTTTGACCTTTGTCACATCCCGCCATATTGCCATGCTCATCATTTTTCTAACACTCATCGACTCACACGGTACATACCGTTTCAATGGTTGGCTCAAAGCGTCAATGTGGTACAATCTAACATGCGCCATTACAGACTCTATAGAGACACACAGATCAGTCATGGTTATCAATTTTTGCTATCGCGCTTAAACTCAATCATTATGCAATACCAATTCGCCCACTCCTACGACTTGTCGCTTTGCTCCAGGACGACATTGATTTGGGGACAAATGCGATACAAACTTCGTAAGCAGAAAGAAGCGTGTGTCATCGCATACGCTGCTGAAACAATCCCTCCCGAACTGCTCAGATACTCACTTGAGATTTCGCGTTCCTAACATTCAGCAGTTCCATTACGGTGTACATTATCTGGAGTGCGATTCTCAACATCAACTACATAAATAGCCCAATCACAATGCTGTTTAAACCACGATCAGCACTGTTTGGCATCGACTGGCTGCTTTTCGAAGCTTTTCCACTCACTATTGGCTCATTTTCCAAACTTATGCAACAGGGCTAATACCCATTGCGAAAGTCCTGACCTTATTAGTCTCGATCCAGATCGAAGGTACCCCTCGTGATTGTAGCGCCCAATATCAAATAAAGAATGCAGCATATTCACTATATTCGGCGTTCTTCCTAATATCATGTTCGCACAGAACGTATCAGGGTAGAAAGGCCTGCGACCGCTTAAATGGGAACGCGAGTGCTGCCAAGACAAAAGTGCACGCGCACCGCGCCACTGGAGAGCGTGCTGTTACGCAATGTTTCAATTTCCGGCCAGCCCCCTTCAAGGTCGCCGGTCGCTACACTCAAGGTCGCTCAACTGCTACAAGCACGCCGGGGAGAGTAGCGCACATCTCTCCGCTTTGCGACGTTTGGGAAAGAGCGAGGGAGAAGCCGAAGGAGAGAAATATGCGCGGAGGGGAAGGCAAGGGTGGGAATACTAAAAGATGACCGGAAGGAAAAAGAGGCGTGGCGGTCGAGGATACAGAACAGATGACTGTCCATTGAGTGGAACTGATGGGAGAAAGGAGGTAAAGGGAGGAGTTGATGCAGGGCGATACAAATATGTGTTTTTCGCCATTCGATGGAATAAGGCACGAACTTGGGTCTTCAGACACATAGCTCGGGGGCGTAACACAGATGCAGAAGGAGGAGCAAAACGGAAGCACGATGCTGCGTGAACAAAGAACGATACGGAAGTTCGATGTTTCTGTTGGAACCACGCTTCCAAGCGGAGGCCGATACCCCATAGTTCGCTGTGGGAGCCATTAGAGACCGAACGGGATTTGGACCCGTGGTTCGACGAGCGTCGATGGTGGCCGTAGCAACAGCCCGTGTGACCTCGAGAGGCGCCCTGTCGTGCTGACAGCGCAAATGGAGGAAGAGAAGGCGCGGCGAGCGGGAGAGATCAGTGAAGGAAAGACCGAAACGAAACCACCCCTTCTTTTCTTTTTTTCTCTTTTTTTTGTTCTCCCAGTACACGTGAGCTCTGCCTCCTTCTCCCTCGTCTTCATGGATGGCATAGGCGAGAGCGCGGAAGGAAAGCCCGTCGTGGCATCGCGCGAGCCCTGTGATGACGTCAGGAACGCCTGACTCCTGAACGTCACGCGCGGGGTCCGCCAGCCAGACTGTGCGGATGGCATCCCCAGCTCGCGCTTGGTTACAACAGTGGCAGAGTCTGTCATACAGAAAGAAAGACGTGCGCGCTGGAAATGAATGCTGGGCCTGATGTCTGCTAGAGAAGACGAATCGTTTCAGGGCTCAAAGAGTGGAGGTGTTCTGAAAACGAAGTGGGGAAGATATAGAAGAGGAACAGTCAAAATAGAAAGTGACTGAGATGAGAAAAAGTGCCTCTGACACTTGGAGTTCGCTTTATTGTTCTGCCTCGCACTGCTTGCTGTGCAATAAAATGAGGAATGAGAAAAAGCTAGAGAGAGAGGCTTGACGTATGTGCCTATCTTACGCTTATTTACATTCCCAAGATTTCCTCTTCAGTGACGCTCCTTTGCAGTCTATTTATCTGCCTCCATTACGAGGATGCTCTGAGAAGATCCCGAGACGGAGCCGTTGAAGTGAAAGATGTGCCGTCGACGGCGAGACTCAGCGTACTCAGCGATTGTTTTTTTTTTTTAATCTTTCGATCGTTTTACGTTCATTTTGTTGAATGAATCGCTTTCTTGGACGTCGGAATTTACACAGAGGCCGAATTTAGCAAATAGAACATGTACATAAGAACAGAATCAAGGGTGTTCTGCGCATGCAATTTCACCAATTGGCTGACATAATCATACACCGGTGCACAGGTTACCAACTTCTTTATTTGATTGTGGATCCCTCCACTGAGAACGACTAGACCTGCGGGGACTACAGCAATGAGAAAACAGGAAACTACACGAGGTTGTTTCACTCGTTCAGGTTGGCATTTTTTCTATTCACACATATTCTGTGACGGCAGTCATGTTTTCCCAACAAATGTAATTACACTGACACGCTTGTAATTACACCGTCGCCCTTACTCCACGCTGGCTTCTATGCCCGAGTTTATTAAATCCGAAGATACTGATGTCGGTATATTTCCTGCCTCGGAAATTACCATAAGCTTCCTTCTTTAGCGCTCGGAAAATCTCCCAATGCTAAGCGAGAAAGTGGTTTTGCTTAGCACGAGAGAATGGGTTCTCCTTGATTGGGGTTAGTCGAGTAAACGGTACCTATATTTTCGTTCAATGTCACGTCGTTTTCCTTTCGAACTATAGAGTTACCACGACTGATGAGCCTCGCGGCGACCATTGATGTATTTTTATCCGGCGCTAGATGAGGATAACGTTAGATGATTATTGGTCTTCAGGGCTTTTTCAAGTTTAAGGTTCAGTAAGCTGTTTTATTTTCTTCAATCTCCTTTCCATTTGACCACTTCCTTTGGCCATACGGAGCCATTTTATTTTGTTATGCTTCGTATCGTAACGGATACTTTTCTGGAATGTAAGTCAGCTCCACAGAGCTTATATTTCGGCCCTCGAAGTGTCTTGCTGACTAGATTGCGTGAGCTCGTTTACGGTATGTGAAAGCCGTACCACAAGGACAGCCTTGACAATGCTGAGACACCGAAGCTCATCTCGGCATAGTAGTGCCCCGCTAATCAGCAAAACTGCTTTAGAATTTTCTAACTGAACGCCTTTTTGCCAGAGAGGCGCACACAGTATCATTGCGCCTTTTCAATTAATGACGAAGAAGAATGAGCACGAAATTTACGTGCTACAAGACGAAGAAGGCCGGAGGACAAGCGCCTAACTAACAACTGAAGGTTTCCCTGAAGAAAATGCATGTGTATAGCCTATTTAGCCAAAATTACGTGTTCACAAGGAATACAAACAAAAATTCTCAGATGTATGCATCTAGGTAACTTATCTCAGCCTTTTGTAATTCGAAATAAGACTTAGCTATAAAGCTATTACACTTGCCTTCAAACTAAAGAAAATTTCAAATAGTTATCGTGCCGTTCTGTCCATATGATGTGCAAACCCCTTAGCATCAGAGAAGTGGGATGTGCGCCATTTATTCTATAAAATGGAATCAGCACCAGCTGATTGTATTGTATACCTGCAAAATTTTTCTTAATTTCGTCGCTCCATCTAACTCTTTGCCGTCCTCTGCCACACTTCCCATCTCTTGGTATCCGTTCCGTCACACTAAGTGAGCATCGGCGATCTGTCTGTCTACTGACGGGACCCGCCCGGTTTCCATTAATGCTAACATGAACATAGGCTAGATTTGTTTGTTCTCTGGTTCTTTGTGTTGTCTTCCTGCCTCTTCTCGAGTTTCTCTATTGTTATCAGCGTTTTTCGCCTCATACGTCATAACTAGTCAAATGTGATGACTGTACAGAGACGTGGGTATGGTAAAACTTATAGACTGCTCAGACACGTCAGACTCACGAATTTCGCTCGAAATTTGTGTAGCGGCTTTGTTTCATGAATGCGGCCACACGGTGTATAGCACGGTATCAAGGTTAGTCTTTCGAGAATTAATTTAAAAACATCGGCCTCTTCTCACTATTGAAATACTATGCAATATTCGTCGATAGTGTCATCGAAATGCCGTTTGAGATGATATAAAAATTTTAAAAATAACCTGAAATTATGTGTACCTCAAGTTTTATTAACACGCAAGTACCACAGTTCCAACCACTATCGAGTGTGCTTGATGAAGGAACCGTCATGCAGCGCACACTTTTCAGATAGGCGTGCATTGAGACAACTATTTCAGTAAAATTGAGATATATTCCTCGACATTTGTTTTACACGCTCACTTAGATACTACTGTTAGTTGGCGTAGTCGTACAAGACTTTCAGTTCCACCACGTCTTACCATGCATTTTTCTTCGCTGCGGTTCTTCATAGTGGTTGCGTTTATCATGTACGGACACCTTCTCCACTGGCAAACAGTGTATAACTGTACTGCTTGTTTTGCTGATGGTTTCCTTTCTCAAGCATTCCCTTCCTCCTTTTCCCCGTTTCTTTATTTTTACTTTGCTGTAGCCTTCTTATTGTTATCTAATTGTTGGTAAAGATTTATTAGCTTGAGGAATTTACTTTTCTTTCTGATCCTCGTTTCCTTCACGCTTAGAGTTGTTCCAAACCTACCAGCCATGCTTCGTTATCCGCCCGAAACCTTGCCTTTGCTTATATTCCTCCATGGCCATGTCACTCAAACAGGCTGCAGCTCTGTACCGCTTTACCGTAAGCTCATGTATAGGCAACCAAGCATGTCCCTTACAGGTGTGCTCGTCAATTCCGTTCGAAGTCAACGCTACTGCAGTGAGTCTATCTTCCTCCATAGTCCCCCTCCCACCCCAGCCCCCTTTACCCGGTCCTTCTTCTGGGCGTTAGGCTGCTACATCAATCTCCACCACGCAACTTCGGATCACTCGGGAGGCCGGATTGCATTGGACAGCACAGCTTCGTCGAAAGGGGAAAGAAAAAAAAAATGGGGGGGGGGGGGATTGCACAGTTCTCTTGAATAGCAGGTGTATCCGATCCCGGAGGCTCATAGTTAATTTGAGGTGCGTTTTTGTCTTTGCGTGTGCGTACGTGGTAGGCTTTTGTGTGTGCTCGAGATAGAGAGAGCGAAGAAAAAAAGCAAGAGGGAGAAGTGATTTGGAGAACGGTCATTCCTGGTCGCCCATTCACTGCAACCCTTTTTGTTTATTTGCCCTTTTTGTTTGCACGATTCTCGCCAAGGCAGACCGGACCAAACATGAAACACAGCGTATCGGCTACACTGTGCCGGGCAAACTTATACGTCGTAGCTAAAAAAAATTGGGGGACCCTGAAGCTTCGCCTTTAGGAGTTGAATGCGATAGCGAAATCCGGCCCCTAGTGCGCACTTCAGCCACTAAGTGCACACTTATTAATGTATATTGTTACACGCACACAGACACAGACACAAACGCGCGCGCGCGATGTATCTATAGCAATGGTACAGGTTTGCGATCTAAAGCACTTCCCTGGTGCAAGAGTCGAGACATATTTCTCACAATGCCTCACAGATGGCAGCACATTATCTAACTTTTGCTGTTTGCTTTATCAACGCCTCCTCTAGAGAGCAGGCATTCGCATGATATGTTTTCCGCTAGATGGACATAGTTGTCCATTTTTGGAGCTGTTTGAACGTTTGGGTGTGTTTTTAGCGGCGATGACTGCACTATCCCGGTTTTTTTCGAAGCATTGCATCGCGCAAAAAAACGTAGTTTGATGGCCTCGCCAATGCGCCTACAAATCGCCGAATGGGCTCAATTCCGTCGTGACACCTGCCGAACAAATTGCGTTGAGACTCCTTCCACTACATGACATTTATGTAGTGTTTTTTTCGGAACCAGTTGCAAGTAACAACGTGGCTTTGTGGTAGGACATCTGCTTGCCACGCAAACGGCCCGGGTTCGATCCTCAATGGGACCGAAGATTTTTATTGTTTATTTTATTTGCATCTTTCTCGATTTTTCGGTCACGGACAATTTTTCGCTCCCAAGCGTCGGTAGCGACGCCGTCACCGACACCATCGCCGATACCGGAATTTCTGCGACACGAGCTCTCTAACGCTATCGCGTTAAAATGGAGCACGCAGAAAAGAAACAGAAGATGCATTGCTCGATCAATTGCATTAGCACCGACTCTTGCGGAACCCACTGTTGTCGTCGGCGGCCCGGTTAAGTGTTGCAGAGGCGACATACACGCACACAGCGAGCATCGGAACACAGCCAGCTCGTCGGGCGCGTGGCGAATCGACTGGTCCGGGACATCTGCGTGCGCTTTGTAATTACCGCGACGGTGAGAGATATTTCCGTGAACGGCAACTCGCCGCGATCCCTGTACTTGGCGGTCTATAGGGGTATTATAAAACTAGGCCCGCGGTGGTGGTTTGACGGTGGTGGTCGTCCCACGGTCGCCGTCGCCACCGGAACGAATCAATGCTCGGCTATTGTCTTCCATAAAAGTATAATCACGTACTTGACGCGAAAACCAGTGACAAAATGCGAAAGAGGCATACACGAGCTGCACTGGAGCTATCTATCGGTGAGCAGGTATAACGTTAGAGAGCATAGGATGAGAGATATGTTAACGGAAGGGGGAGTTGGTAATCGCGTCAAGGTTATTTGCTCAAAAAGGCGCCAACATGGCTAGTCAGGGGGCTTTCCTCACACCTCCAGCTGTGCTGGAAATAACGGGTCGAATGAGAAGAAAGAGATACTCCAGCCGGTTCATTTCTTCCTAATGCGAAGCCACATTATGACTGCTTGGCAGGGGCGTAGCCAGATTTTTCCGGTCACTTCAATTATCACTCTCTAACGCCGAAGCAGAAAGCGGATTTTTTTATGTAGTGCCAGAAAAAGGAAAGACTTTTTCTGCTTTCAGATAAAAGGAAGGCGCTTAAAGTGAAGCCCTAACTCTTGTAATGCTGCGTCTAAAGCTTAGAAGAATATTTATTTAAAATATTTCGTCACACACAGGGAGAAAGTGTTGAAAATGTGCGGGCTACTCGCTAAGGCTTTCGTTCCCCGCCAATGCTGCTAGGCAACGCCGACGCACAAAACCGGAAGCCGTCCAGCAGCTGTGTTTGTAAACAGCGAAAGGGTTAAAGACGGCTGCTGGCCAGATGGCAGATAGCGGTAACGCGAAGCCACCGCAAAATGCTAAGGCTGTATGTTAGGCTGAGTTAACAGTAAAAACTTGCAGGATGCTTTAGCTTCGCCTTCAGGAGTAGAACGCGGTAGCGTGATCGGACCGCGAGTGCATCGCCTTCTCAATTGCTAGCGTCTCTTCAGTTCTCCGTGGACGCCGGAACGGTGCCGCAAGAAAACAAACGTTTGTGCGCATAACATTGGTCGTTTCAAACTCTCCTAGAATGCCTACTGCAACAACAGTTGCGAAGTGCCTATACTACGCCATAATTCTTCGTTTTTCTAATCAGCGAGGGGCCTACGACGCGTCCGTAAGGCAAACTGAGAGCCTACACAGTTGCGCACTTGCTTGATGATATTGCTGATGATGATGATTAGATATATCTGAGCGCTTTGTAATGGGTGGGCCTTTGAAACACTCACTTGTGAAATTCACATGTTTTTGACGCCTGTCGCGATTCTAGGCTTCCGCTACGTGCGTTAACGAGACTCCTCTCGCTACACCACATTCATATAGTGTCTTTTAGGGGCGGATCACCTTAGTGTCTCGGCGTGTCGGCGTGCATCGTCGTCTGCTGTCGTGGCGTGGATCGTCGTCTGCTCTCGTGACGGTCCACTTGCTTGAGCGCAAGATAGGGTGCCACTGCCTCAGCGCTGGTCATGTGGTGCCACTGCCTCAGCGCTGGCCATGTGGCGAGAGAGAGAGCGAACGGCGCGTGTTGACTATAGGCTTCCCAAGCAACGCTTAGCGGCGCTGCTGCTCTTGACAGGCAGCGCCATCTCTGGCAGAAAAAGAGAAACTGGGGCGTGATCAGCGAGCGCTTCCCTGTCGCCACGCGTTGCCGCTCGCTTCCGTCACGTGCAGAGCTCTCGCGGTGCACTTGCGGCGTCTCACAATGTACCGGGTGCAGTGCGGCTTCAAAATGGATCTTCAAGCTTGACTGGCACTTCCGCAAAGCGAACTTGATAAAATGAGGAAAGCTCGTCAATCACGTTAACGGTAAAGAGCAGACGATCGACGACAACCACGCCCGACTCAAAGCGAAATGCATTTCCCAAGTCGCGATTACACCGTGTAGGACGTATACCTCGAGGTAAGTCTCATTCTGTCACGTTAAAGATGAATAATGGTCCACATGCACTCCGAAATGAAGCCGTACACGCTATCGATGTTCTGCGGCGTGGACTACGAATCATATGATTGTTGTTTTGATATGGTATGCTTACAGTAGCAGCCGTGTACTTTCGTGAACAAACGTTTGCGGCGTGCGAAAAAAAGATTATACGGCCATGGCACTGCTTCCTGAGAAGGTTAGAGTCAAGTCCTCCGTGCCGCTGAAGAATCACCCGCCGATTAAGACGCGAGGCAGCTACCTGAGCTTCAACCACTGTGAAGCAAGATGAACTGCTCGCCTCGTTTTTTCGGCTCTCGCGTCATGCTTGCAGTCTCTTTTTATGATATCGACTTGACAGGGGTATAAAAATTGCTGCGCGAACGCGGCTACAAAATCGCACAAAGTCAGAAGGTTACTTCAAGGTTGCAATTGCAAAGCATGTATTAAGTGCCAGTTGTATTTAGCGGCTTAAATATATATCACACTAATAAAGTGACAAAAACAAAGCAAACCTGCAGAACGATGTCAAAGCTTGCTGAAAATGCACAGATGTCCGTTCCGGCGTGATAAAGCAGCCTTCCCGACGCGTGAAATGCAGGTGCCGAACTTCTGACAATGTGCGGAGTTCAGTTGAATTCAACCAACCGCGCAACGCTAACGGTATAACGCGAATGTGAACGTTCAACAACGACGGGTAGGTCTCACGAGCACGGGGAATCAAAACACAAAGTTGCTTCACCTACAACCGTAACTGGACTTTAACAATGCAAGACAGCGAGTAATCATTACTGTAGTCGCTGCGTGCATGCGCCCCTTTACTTACCGATTCAGGTAGTCGGAACGAACGAAAGCGATGAACTCAGACAGCCAAAATAGAAGGCGAGACAGCGCTGTCAGCTATCCACGCTTGCCGCCTTTATTTCTCGTGCGACACGCCCGGGAACCGATACAGTTTAACACGTGAATCGTGTGCCTTGTCTGCACTGTTGTGGCTGGCCACTAAACCGCAATACTTCGGACCACGCTTGCGCTTCCGCGGGGTCGCTTCTGCCATCGTGGAAATGCGCAGCTTCGCACAGCAAACCTCTCGGTTCAACGTGCCGAGCTGACGGCACTGACGGCCCCACAGTTACCCGCGCCGAGAGAAGAACGCGAGCGCACGTGCGCTACCGCTACCGTGAAAGGGGCTGAGTCGGCCGCGCGACGGTTCAGTGTTTTCCGACAGAGCCGCAGCGCGGCTGGCGTGGCGCTGTCGTCGCGCCGCAAACTTGAGCTTGGGTTCCCTCAACGCTGAACTACCAGCTAGCAACGAACGAGAACGCGGCCTTGCCCGCGAGAGACAAAGCCGACGCAGGCAGCGTCCGCTAGCGAGCTTCTTGATTGAAAAAATTTGGGAGGGCCCTGTCTTGCGCTCAAGTAAATGGACCTTCCTGACAGCAGACGACAATGGACGCCGACATGTCCAGAGCCTAAGGTGCTTCGCCCATAAAAACCGACAGCTCGCGCTGCACAACCATTCACCGGACACCCCGTATACACAGGCACTGGATCGGGACCTGCAATGTAGTGCCGGTGGGAGATTTCCCTTGTGCGTAGTTGAACAATAAAGACTCGCAGCGTGCGCGTTAACTAAAAGAGGACAGCGGGTCTCGGAGCCTCCAGTTTTAGGGGCGAAGCCCTTTAAGGTCTCGGCGTGTCTCGTCTGCTGTAGTGACGGTCCATCTGCTCGTTTAAAACCGATTCAGCCCAAGAGAAGACGCCACCGCCTCAGCGCTCGCCGTGTGGCGAGAGAGAGCGAACGACGCGCGTTTTCCTGCGTGAAACATCGGCGCACTCTGTATGCTTCGCCCCTCCCAGGTTCCACGTTAGTGCACCTGAACACCCTTGCCTATGAGCCCCCTTCGCCACAAATTTTAGGGGCGAAGCTCCTTAAGGCGGCACCCGTTCGTCCCTCGTAGTCGTAGTCGTAGTGCGTAACCAGTCTAACGCTTTGACCTCCAAGGTGGTGCCGGTGGGAGATTTTTCCTGTGCGTTGTTGAACAATAAAAAATTCGCAGCGTTAGCTAAAAGCCGACTTCTTCTGTCTCTCATTCCCATTAGCAGCCATTCTTTACCTCCAAGGTAGTGCCTGGTGAGATTTCTCCTGTGCGTGATTAAACAATAAAAATTTTGTTCAAAACGCCGTTGATTGATGAAATAAACCAACGAAAGACGCCAGATGTTTTGTAAAAGCAAAACGAAAGAACGCCAGATGTTTCTAAAGCAAAACGAAAAGACGCCAGCTGCTTAACAAAAGACGCCAGATGTTTTCTAAAGCAATGGTTTTCTAAACAATGAAAATTCACAGCGTACATGTAAAATTAAAGTGAGCTGCAAGTCGTCATAACTCATCGAACCTTTAGTATAAACGCGCCCGATCTCACGTCGGTGATGATGTACTGGGCAGAATTCACGGAAGATTCATGGCTTACCGATGAACCTCCGCAGCTTCGCCCACTCATCATCATTCACTCCGTGGATATGCTGTGATTTTTTTTTCAATGCGTTTTCGTAGGAAATGCTGAACGATTTCGAGTACTGCGTATTCTACTATGGAACAGTCCTCCTCAGGAACTAGGATTCGACGGTGCTTATAAATCCAGATGATAAGGCCACACCTGCAATAAGTCATCCTGTAGAGCCTCCGTGCGCGATCTGGGTAGACCGCAGAGTTTGGCTGCCTATCCAAGTATCTGTATTTGGTAAACTGAAAAACAAAATGTATCGCAAGAAAAGAAAGTAGCTTACCACATTATCCAAACGACTGCAAATTAAAGAAAATGCTGAGAATTGTGCCGTTTTAAATGTCTATATCGAATTTCTCACCAATCAAGGGCAGTTTCAATGAAATGAAGCACACTGATCACCATACCAATGAATGAATGCAGGATCAACACAAGATCTTCTTTGGGAGTCGTCTAAAGTAATGCATCAGCGGAATGGATGGATGCATGCGAAACTTTATTGTAAGTCCTGAGGTGCACGACCAACGCGCAGCGGGCCGCTCCCACGTTGGGACAGTCAAGCCAAGCCCGACCGCCGCATCGTGGGCCCTCTGGACAACCCATCATGCAACTATGGGCTGCATGAGCGGGACCTGTTTCTTTCTTTTTTTTTTTTTTTTGAGACGGCTTCAAGCAATGGGCGTTGCTCCGTGGTTGAACGACTGCTTGCCACGCAGGTAGGACTGGGTTCGATTCTTACTCGAACCGAGGATTTTCATTATTTATTTTATTTGCATTTTCTTGATTTTTCTCTCATTGAAAACGATGTATTTTCTCTCACAACCAACGACGCTGACACCGACGCGGACACCGGAATTTCTGTGAAAAAAGCTCTTTAGCGCTATCGCGTTAAAAACAGGAACAAACGTCGTAAGCGTTGTGCTCAACACTCACAAGGAACGTAAACACGTACTTTACCAGGCGTCCTGAAGAACACAAAGCACGACGAGCGCTCACTTTGTTTGTTTCACGTGAAGCTTGTATAGTGCACGCGCGAAAGCTCGTTGAAATGTTATGGCACCTGAAGTGGAAGTGTTGCATGTTAGTTTTTATAGCACTGTATGTGCTTCCTTAGGGGCTTCCTATGTTTAATGGCTTCCTAATACTTGTTGTTTAGATTATTTCAGCACTATTAGTATTTTGTTTTATTGTTATGAGGTTTTCGCTTTACAGACTGAGAATGATACGATGCATACTTTGTACCTTCTGTGATATAATGGCTACGGCCTCTGCAATAACTCAAATAAATAAATAAATGAATGAATAAATAAATAAATTAATTAATTAATTAATTATTTCGCAATGACAGCATCGTCCGCTGCCTTGCAAGGTAGTTGGAAAGTGCTCACCCTGAATATCGAACGATCGAGGAGCTACAGTAAGTAAGCTAATAGAGAATACAATTTGCTTACGGTATCATCGTCCCCGACTGAACGCAGCTCTTGTATACGCACTCTTTACTGCGTACACAAATGTAAAATGTGAAGAGTAAAAAGAAGACTCGAACACATTTCAGGCGCATGCGTGCGGAAGAGAAATCATTCCGCATCCAGTTACAAAGCGTGGAATGCAGATTCAAGTATGTTTATTAGGAGTGTGATATTAGCCGTTCTAACACATGAAAGCTTTGGAGGTGTACGGATGTACAGGCAAATATTCGAAAGAATAAATCGTTATTCCCGTATAAAATTAATAACACGAAATTAAGCGTCATTACTGAACATAATTACATGGGATTAACTATAACGGAGGACCTGAGATGGAGTGGTCATATAAACCACATAACAGCGACCGCGTTCAAACGAATCATCCGATTAGCCCCCATAGCCCCCATAGATTAGCCCTTCGATTAGCCCCCATAGATACCAAGCTGTTGGCTTCTAATGCTTTTGTCAAACGGATACTACAGTACGCAAACATCGTATAGTTTCGTTTTACTAAGCAGGACATCGCTAAACTTGAAGGCGTACAAGGAGAGGCAATCGGGTTCATTTTTAACAAGTATGGGCCGCATGAATCACCTACTGCGTTGATGAAAACTGCTGGTATAGATACTCTTCAGCGCCCAGCCGAAATATCTAGACTGAAATTCGTGTCCTTATACAATACAAAGTAAATATTGATGCCACTAACTTCATAACAAACTTACAAACACGTCCTACCGGACATTACCATATATAGATGCTCTCTCAATACACCTTCCATACGGCCTGTTTCAAAAATTCATTTTTTCCATTGATCATAAGGAAATGGAATAACCTTCCGCTACATACCATCGAAAGCACATCACGAACACAGTCCTTAAGTGCACTTGAAAGCGGAACCTTGGACCCCGTTAGAAAATTCAGTTTTTTTTTTCTCCTATTGATGTATGAAACTGCACCTGCCACCTGTTTGTTCTTAATGCATTTTTCTGCTTTTATTTTTGTTTGCCCATACTTGAAGTCCCACTCTATGCATTTGCTCTTCTTTTTCTTCACTACGTTTTTATTTCGCTATGCGAGCCTGTTTTCTTTATATTCACATGCTACTAATCGTTCTTATTTTGCACTTTGTAATTATTTGTTGTTGCAATTGTATCAAAATTTGTGCTATTTTGTATTTAGCAACCGTATATGCCCTCCTGCTATGATCCCTTTGAGATTAACAGTATATACAAGTAAATGAATGAATGAATGAATGAATGAATGAATAAATAAATAAATAATAGCCGCTGTCTTCGTGTCTATGAGCGTAGGGGTAAATTTTTCCATTAGATTTATGGCGATGTTTCGGAACAGAGGCATTTCACCAGCAGGGAATGTTACATAGCATGATAATGACCAACGTAGACGTTATCGGGGTCGACAATGACGAGGGTGATGTACAGTGCTCGTCAGATGAAACCCGAACACCGGCAAGCCTTCGCAATGGTATAGTGCGCGCCGTCCAGTTATCACCATGGACAGGTGCACATATGCGCAGTTCGATCAAACCGGATGCGCGCGACTGTCAATGGTGATGACAGGACGGCGCGCACTATTGGCCGCGAAATCGAGCGGAGTCGCCGCCTGGCGGCTTCTGGCTGAACCGCGCCTAGTGTGGATTGCTCCATGCGTCGTCTGCTAGCCACGTTGTGTTCGCATGCACGCGTACGTCATGCAGGTCCTCAAAAGGCGGTTTGTTCCGTTGCGTCAGTGCTACTTTAACCGCTCGTACGGACGCCTAACACGATGTAAAGAAGCATTTGGCCTTGACCGGCTGTATATGTACTGTAACAAGATCAGTGAGTGCACTGGTCGAGAGTGCTGTGTGTGGTCGTCGTGCCCTCCGTTCACGAGAGTCATAACAGTGTAGGTGCCGCTCTGTGGTCCAAGCGCATTGCCAAGTGCACTTGGTGTTGTCCTAAAGATGAGAAGTATTAAAGCTCATGTGAATATAGCCTTTTAGCGGCTCGGTGGTAAAAAAAAAAGGCTATCATGCACTTGCGCGTTTTGGTTAGGTGTGTAACTTCGGCACTGTCGTTTATAGGTTACGCGGCGAGCTTTAGTTGTGTACGGTCCTGGTCCCACTACAGAGACATATTTCTGTCAAGTCACGTCTGACACTTGGGTACTTAAATTGTCCCCTAAAAAGAACAGAAAATGTAATGACACGGAAACCACAAAACTGAGTTGCCTTGCGCAATTTTAAATTGTGGCGAAATTTATACAAAAACACCCGTGTACTTAAATTAAGGTATGCGTTAAAGAGCCCTGATGGTCAAAATTAATCCAAACGGCGTACTTTAGATTCATGTCGTAGTAATTTTATGCGAAGCCACATCTTTTTTCTTTACATTATCTTGAGCGTTTGTGTTGCGTTGTTATAGATTGACGGAAGGCAGCGGACATTATTCGCATGAAAAAACGTACTTTGGTCCCGTGAAATAACCGGGTCTTTGTTCCATTACTGTCGTGCAAGTAATCAATTGAATAAAGTTCCGTGCTGTACTGTTCCTGTACTGTACCTTTGCGTACTGTTACTGGAATATAGACAAGCGTGTGCGTGTTAAACGTCTCCGTAGCGCTAAAGCGCTGTAAGCTACGTAGCTTTTCTCAGTAAACCTATCAACTGTCCTACATTTCATGGAGAACTGAATAAGAAATGCGGATGAATATTTGAGCACGCAGGGCGCAAACTACTATTTGAACTCATCGTGAAGGAATACGGGCTTTCTTTTTGTTGGGGATATCCAGATGAACAAGAAGTAAATACTCAATTCAGTCGCACTACCGCAGTGCGTAGTAGGTGGAACACAAGCTAAACATGTACAAATAAAACAAGAAAACGTCATCCATTGCGAAAACGCCGACTGTTGCTGAAGGCGAGCAAACTGTTCGTTGACAGAATGGGCTTCTCTCACAAGTGATAGTAACGTTCGGCGCGCTTCGTGCATTAATTCGGGAATGAAGAGCGAACATATTACCAGAAAGCTGCAGTCAACGCATTTTGTTTGCCGGAAATCGGGTGAGATCGCTCACAACGAAGCGCTGTTGTGTGCGTTTGTGTACGCGCCGACAACCGCCTATCCACACTTGCGCGGCGACGGTGCTGCTACCTGTAGCCCGATCTCGCGGTGAATACCATGCGAAGGCTTGCCGCTGTTGGGGTTTCATTTGACGAGCACTGTACCTGTCCTTGTATGCATAAGCAGCGACCTTCTCCTGTACCTATACGTCGGCAAGAAGATGTGGAGCTAAATCAGACTCACTCAAGAAATTTGTTTATTGCTTAGCGCTCACTCGGACTCAGCCTCACCACACTATTCCTCAGCCGGACTCACTCGGGCTCAGACTCACTAAATCACTAAAATTTTTCTAATCCGGACTCACTCGGACTCGAGCTCACCAAAATATTACTCATCCGGACTCACTCAGACTCAAGGCTCAATCTCGTTCTGAGTGAGCATGAGTGAGTTTGCCGACCTATGCCTGTACCCATTTAGATAAAATTTGTTGCTACGACTGCCAACGTCCCGAAGCAGATACTGTAGGCATTGTCTGTAGTCTTGTGAAACAACAGTTGGCTTGAAAACTAGAGGTGTGCGAATATTCGAAAATATCGAATAACGAATTGAATAACGCGTATTGGAATTATCGAATATTTATTGAATAACTTTGGAATAATCAGAACCGAGAGGAACACCCCAAAGGAACAACGCATTGGAAGAGCGAAGGATCATTTTTGTTGTTTTAACTAGAGAATTACCAAGATGCACGCCGGTCAAGCTTTTACGGCACTAAAGAAGCCTTTACTCATCACCTGATGAAGGAACTTTTGCTTTAAACTCCAGTGTCACCGAAGCGAATGAAAACTCAATCCACTATCATTAACATGAGATGCACGATGCTCATTTATGGAATACCAACACAATAGCGTTAAAGAGCTCGTTTCGCAGAAATTCCGGCATCGGTGGCGGCGGCGGCGTCGTTGGTTGTCAGCGAAAAATTGCCGTCGTCCGTGAGCGAGAATTCGAGCTAGATGATCAATAAATAAATACGAAAAATGTTCGCTTCCAGTGATAATTGAACCAAGGCTTTCTGCGTGGCTAACAAGTGTTCTACCACGGAGCCACGCCAGTGCTCGAACCCGCTTCATTAAAGACGCTGTAAGAATGTCTTGTAGTGGATGGAGTCTCCTTAACTCATGTAATACTGCCTGGAACAATCCTGTAATCGCACCAGGCGCCAAAAGATGTGAATTGAGGAGCGAATGGGTGGTTTAAAGCACCCCACCATTACAAAGTGTGCAGCTATGCAGGTGCGCGTGGCGCGTCACCGACGCGTAGTGGGTACTCCGCCAATTTGCAACAGAAAGAATTATGGTGTGGTGGGCATTTCGCAACTGTACTTGGAGTAGGCATTCTAGGATAGTTTGAAACTGCTAATGTTACGCGCAGAAACAGTCGTTTCCTTGCAGCATGGTTGAAGGCGATATGCGCAGTGCCCGATTAAGCTATCGCGTTCTACTCTTGAAGGCGAAGCTGAAGCGTCCTCGAACGTTATTTACCTTTATGTCTTAGTGCTATTTAAAAGCTGGTGACAACGTACCACCTCGAACACTGAAATAACTGCTGTATTCACCATACAGTTATAAAAGACCTTCAAGCCTCTAGTCACTAGAGTATACGAGCTTACCTCCGTTTACATGATTGTGGCATATTTTGTAGGTCAAATGGGACGGTAATGTTACTTTTTGAAACATTGTGAATATTTATTTGACATAAAAATGTTATTGAATTCTGGGCCTGTCATGAGAATGGTTGCCTTACTACTCGAATAATATCCTACAGGTATTCCTATTCCATTCGGTTCTAAACATCACTATTCGCACACACGTACCTATTGAAAACACTTCAACATATCTGGTGGTGTCCTTCTGGCAGTTTCGGTGCGGTGAGCGAGAGAAGCTGGCAGAGCTCTAAGAGAGCGGGAGAGCGCAGTGCAGTTGGGGAGGGGAGTTAAAGTGTGGAGGTGAAGGAAGGCATGTAATGAAAAGTAAAATTGGCTTTAACGAGGAATGCAGAGCACGCACTTCCTCTAGCCGCGCGTGCACTGTTACGCAAGTGCCATCGGACAAGGCAGCTCGGCGCAGGCAGGAAAGCACGCGTGCGGACGGCGCACGCTCGCTCGGGCGCCGTTGGCCCGTTCTAGCTAGGACGATGGAAGCGTCTCCCGCTCTCTCTTTATACCGCTACACTGCGAGAAGCGGCCAGTACAGTGGTGGTTGTGCGACGGCAGCCGGTGGTGATTACGGGGGTGCTGGCTGATGCAATCCCTCCTCCGTGCCTGCACATAATAACGGCTGACGCGACGCGATAGGGCGAAGTGCGCGGCAGAGTAGCTACGCCGGCTTGCACCGTAGCCGCCCAGCAGCGCCCCCCCCCCCGTCCCCTCCCTCCCCTTACGTTGGCCCTCGGTCGTTTTACAAATTACTTGCATTTTCTTTGCACCTACACCACCGCCACCACATCGCTCATCGCGCTGGCTGACACCCGCCTGAAGAGCTGCGCTGCACATACACGCACGAACGCACTGCACCTTCGATCGGCGGCGGGCTTCACCGTAATTTCCGAAGACCCGAAGGAGAAGAGCGTGCGGGGAAACACCTCTCGAGGGAGATGGAGAGAAACCGATCGCTTCCTCTCCGCTTCTGTTCTACCGCGTTTTCAAGGTCAAGGAGAAATACAGCGGGCGCCGCCGCCACGACAGCGGATGAGGGCTGGGAGGACGCGCGAGTAACCAGTGCTGGGAATGGCCACGTCAAGTCTGTGGGGCTACTTGCCGTTGTTTCATCCGCTCAATATTTTTTACCAACATTATAGCGCGAGCTGTTTTCTTTTTTAAGTTTCTTCCTACAAGAAAAAAGGTTACACATTCGGCAGGCAACTCGGTCAAATTGAGATCCATTGAAGACAAGGTTGCTTTTGTAACAGCGAATAGCCACAATTAATCATCACTACCCTAAATTTACCATAATCTAACCATCATTCGCCATTATTTGGCACCACTAACCGACATCTGGCAATACTTTTCATTCCTTTGGCGAATTCTATTGCAATTCATTGAGATTTGTCAGCCTCAACCACAGCTGGCCGACATCTACCCTCATTTAGCCAACAATACGTTAGATGAAATTGATTTAAAATATTCATCGTGCCTCGTAACAGAATGTGGGTAGAAGGAGTGCCAAAGAAGATTGTTCTAACAGAAAGGAAAGAAAAAGAAATGAGAGGGTGAAATGTGAGCTGCACGGTACATATTGTAAATATATTTACAATTAAAGTTTCAATGACGAGTTACAAAAAACGTGTGCCGCGGTAATGATTAGTTCATACCGGTGACATTAGACATAATCGGCGATTATAAAAGAAATTCTTGTGCCAAGGATTATTGTTAGAAGAATTCAGAATCTTTCAAGAATGATCAGTACATAATAACTGTTGGAAGGGCACTTTCGATCACCTTTACGTCATTCTAGGTCGTAATTACCCGCATAACCGCGTTTATTTAGGATGGAGACAAATTAAATTCAACTCGATGTCGACCAAAATGTCGATTTGAAGTCCACCTTCGCTTTTTTGCTTTTCAACTTGTGAAGTGTATCGAATTAATTGAAGAGTCTTGATTTGAACAGGTAACACAAGTGATCTTTAATAAGTCTCATATCACGTGATTATACATGATTTGCCGTCCGCTTTGCTCCGCCATTGGCTGATGCTGCCTATAGGCCGCCGCCACGGTTCTTTTTCTTTCCCACCAGCCTTCGGGTAGGTTTCGGCTTGGGCATAGTGCGAGCCTGCGCGCTCGCAACCCATTCGAGCTCCGCCTAATATGCCGCAGGTCGTCTTTAAACGGCCCCTAAACCACTCCGAATTCCAAGAAGAGAGAGTGGTTCCCTTCTCGCCTTCACTACCCTTTCTATAGGCGATATCAGGTCTTTGCCACTTACTTCTTCATAGCACGTGTACAATGTCAGCACTAAGCGTTGAGCATATCACGATTTCGTGCTTGTCGGCTGCAGGCTGTAATCTCTGCTTGCACAGTCGGAAACGCACAAAATGAAGTGAAATTTGTTCATCGCCCACGGTAGTCCTGCGAGACAAGGAAGAACGGGTGGGCGACTGCATGTGAAATCAGGGTAGGAGACAACTCGCAACTGCTACTTCTCGTATATGGACCAATCGAGAGTATGTACCCTAATAAAGTAACGTCCATCACCGTTCTGACGTGAAGTGCGCCAAAAACACGAGAAACGCCAAAAAAGACTAACGCGATTGTTTTTTCTCTATTTTTGGAGAAAATTTCTATTTTTGGAGTCCTTTAAGTTGGGCAGTATTTGAAGATAAGCGTTGGTACACTTTTGTTTGTACCGAGGAGAGTTCACCGC
Organism: Rhipicephalus sanguineus; assembly: GCF_013339695.2. Classification (NCBI taxonomy): domain Eukaryota; kingdom Metazoa; phylum Arthropoda; class Arachnida; order Ixodida; family Ixodidae; genus Rhipicephalus; species Rhipicephalus sanguineus. The sequence continues at coordinate 131,420,407 of NC_051180.1, read as the reverse complement.
AATTGTGCATGCAACCGGAAATTTCCCCGAGATTAGGATCCATTCGCTGAACATGAAAGAACATTTCAACAGAAGCGGAGCTCTTCGACGCTTAGTAAAGAACAAATTTATCGAACTTGAACTCACTCTCGTATAACCACGCGTGCTGTCATTGAAAAATGCGTGTAAGGCTTCGACAAATAATTACCCTTGTCAAAACGACCTTGCGAGTTTCTTTTTGTTGTAGTTGTTGCTGAAAAAAATATGCCCTAATATAGGCGGAAGTGTTTTATTTTTGAAGGAATGCTCCTTTATGTGCAGCAATCTAGGAAGTCACATTCAGAAACACGCTCACGTTATTTAGCTGACTGGGACCAACACAACGAAACAACGATACGGTGCTGAATTTCTACGGTCTTCTGTAATGCATACGCACCGTCCACTACGGCAGCTTGGGGAAATCAATAAATAAAATGGGAAAACAGACTGCGATACTTTTAAAAATTTATTTGCACGCTTTCTCAGTTGAGCACTGTAATATGTAATTGAATGAAAAGGATCTGATGTGAAAAGAATCTGACGCCAAACGGCCCAGCCGTTTTGGCGACCATCTCAAATGTACTCGAAAAAAATCTAGCCGATTTCTTGCTTTGAAAACAGTGAATGGCTGGAATATTCCGGAGAGGGAAAATTTTTTTTTTCACGTGAGCCTTGCGAATTTCTCAGAATGTCGTCGGAGTGTTATTTTACAGAAATATCATCCTGAGAGTATGCTTTCTTGTTTCTTTACCAAACTTGGTTTAGACACGAAGCAAAGCGTTTGTGTAAGGTGTTTGAAGCTCAGTAATATCGCACAACTTTTCTGCCATTCACGACTCCAGAAAATTTGCCAAAATGTTTTATGCTGGCATTTCTTCCCTTATAACGTTACTCTGTATGAATTTTTGTCTGAGTAATGAATAATTACTCCGCAGAACTATATTTTGCGTTAAAATATTTTAAGACCAATGATATTTCTAAATTTTACAAGAGAAAATCACAAATTTGGGAAAATTGTAATTTTGGTCCACACTGAGCGCAACATACACCATGTGGTGCTCCAATAAAAATCAGCTTTATAAGTCAATAGAAAGCAAATTAATGCTTCTGATATGGCATGTTTTATCCTTACAATTTTCGTTTTAAGGAAGAAATTACTTTTTGAAGATCCCCATTGATGGCTATTTTCCCATTTGGTCACACGGTAGCTTCCCCGTCGAAGTTCCCCATTGCCGTGAATGGGGAAGTTCAAAAATAATTTTCTTCCTTGGTGAATTCAGTGCTATATGCTTCCAGATATTGTTCAAATGAGATGAAAAATTATAGTTGAAGAGACACATATAATTTGTTCATGAAGGTTGTCACAATGCGCAAGCTATGTTCGCGCAGTTCATTTCGTTGCCATAACAATTATTCGGACATATGAAGCGAGTTTTCGCCGTCGCCGTTATGTTTCGCATAAAACACAAGTGCCATAAGATGCTATTAGTAGGCGCACGCCGCGTTTTTCTTGGAGAACGAGGAAACACGAGAGGGTTAGCTGAGATGTTTGATATCTTTATGCTCGCAAGAGAAGCAGTTTGGACGAGTGGATATACCATGAGATTTAGAGTGTTTAGGGCAACTCAAACAAACGAAAAGGAAACGAAGGTAGGTAGGGCAAACAAAGGTGGAAGGGAGAGCAAGACGACAGCGCTCGCGCTTTCGTTTTGTCCTCCCTTCTATCACTATTTTTGTTTCTTGTTATTCTTAGTTGTGCTAAACACTCAGAAGGTCTTTATGGGAGCTGCATTTTCGCGAGCGTATACGTAGTAGTGATAAAAATTCGGCAGATACCACGCACTGTGGGAATCGATGTAATGCGAAGCAGCCAGCAAATATCTGCATACATCGCCTTGTTTGTCTTTGAGCCAAATGAAATCATTCATGCCATGGCATCTAGTCCACCATATATCGCATGTTTGCCATGCACGCATGCATGCACAATCTAGTGTACATTATGCCAATGAAACGCATATTCTGGTATATAAATGCATGACCTGTCGTTTATGTTCATCACGCACTCGTGTCATGTCATACCAATTTTGGTATATATCACGTTAACAAAACGGCCGGAAGCGCACCATGACAGTGGCATGTAAATCATACCGTACATGACATGCATAACATGATTCGCATGTTAAGACCTCTCATTTATGTTCGTCATACAGTCACATCGCGCAATACCTATTTTGGTGTATATCACAGGAGCGAAATGGCCGCGAGTGCACCATGAGTAGAGCATGTAAATCATGCAATACATGACATGAATATTGTGGTTTTTCATGTTACCACCTGTCACTAATGTTCATCATACAGTCTCATCGCGCAATACCAGTTTTGGTGTATATCAAGCTATCGAAACGGCCGCGAATGCACCATGAGCGTGGCATGTAAGTCATGACATACATAACCTGCATGTCATGATTTCCATGTTACCACCTCTCATTTACGTTCGTCATGCAGTCGCGTCGTGCAATACCAATTTTGGTGTATGTCAAGCAAGCGAAACGGCACGAGTGCGTCATGAGCATGACATGTAAATCATGTCGTGCATGTCATGCATGTCATGATTTTCATGTTACCACGTCTCATTTACCTTCGTCATACAGTCGCTTCGCGCAATACCAATTTTGGTGTACATCGAGCTAGCGAAGCGGCCGCGAATGCATCATGAGCGTGGCAATTAAGCCATGACATACATGACATGCCTGTCATGGTTTTTCATCTTATCAACTGTCATTCATGTTCTTCATACAGTCACATCGCGCAATACCAATTTTGGTGTATATCAATCTAGTGAAACTGCCGCTAGCGCATCATGAGCGTGGCATGTAAATCATGTCGTACATGACTTGCATGTCATGATTTTCATGCTATCACATCTCACTTACGTTCGTCACACTGTCGTGTCGCGTAACACCAATTTTGGTGTACATCACGCAAGCAAAACGGACGCGAATGCACCATGAGCGTGGCATGTAAATCATGACATACATGTCATGGATGTCATGGTTTTCATGCTACCACCTGTTATTCATGTTCTTCATAAAGTCACATCGCACAGTACCAATTTTGGTGTATATCGGTCTAGCGAAACGGCCGCGAGTGCGCCACGAGTGTGGCATGTAAATCATGTCATACATGACATGCATATCATGATTTTCATGTTACCACGTGTGAGTTATGTTCGTCATACAGAAATGTCTCGTCATAGCAGTTTTCGTATGTATCCCTTCATTTAAACGGCCGCGAGCGCCCCGAGACCAAGTCATGTAAATCATGCTGCACATGAAATGCGCGTCATGATTTGCATGTTAGGACCTGTCATTATGTTCGTCATGAACTCTTGTCACGCCGTACTAATTTTGGTATATATGAAATTAACGGAACGGCCGCAAGAGCCCAAAGGCCGTGGAATGTAAATCATGCTGTTCATGACATTCGTGTCATGATTTTCATGATATGACCTGTCATTTATGTTCGTGATAAGGCAATGTTGTGACAACCAATTTCGGTACACATACGATTAACGGAACGGCCAGGGAGCCCAAAGGCCGTGGAATGTAAATCATGCTGTTCATGACAAGCGTGTCATGATTTTCATGATATGACCTGTCATTTATGTTAGTGATAAGGCCATGTTATGACACACCAATTTTGGTACACATCCGATTAACGGAACGGCCAGGGAGCCCAAAGGCCGTGGAATGTAAATCATGCTGTTCATGACAAGCGTGTCATGATTTTCATGATATGACCTGTCATTTATGTTCGTGATAAGGCCATGTTATGACACACCAATTTTGGTACACATCCGATTAACGGAACGGCCAGGGAGCCCAAAGGCCGTGGAATGTAAATCATGCTGTTCATGACATGCGTGTCATGATTTTCATGATATGACCTGTCATTTATGTTCGTGATGAGGCCATGTTATGACACACCAATTTTGGTACACATCCGATTAGCGGAACGGCCAGGGAGCCCAAAGGCCGTGGAATGTAAATCATGCTGTTCATGACAAGCGTGTCATGATTTTCATGATATGACCTGTCATTTATGTTCGTAATAAGGCCATGTTATGACACACCAATTTTGGTATACATCCGATTAACGAAACGGCCAGGAGAGCACAAAGTCGTAGGCGGCTAGATAGATAGATAGATAGATAGATAGATAGATAGATAGATAGATAGATAGATAGATAGATAGATAGATAGATAGATAGATAGATAGATAGATAGATAGATAGATAGATAGATAGATAGATAGATACGCTCAAAGTCCCAGAAGTTCGCTAAGAAATGCTTCGCATTTAAAAATCGGAGCATCCGATGCGCGTTTTGCTCGGTACGATGCGTTTGATTCTGCATATAGCGAGGAGCACATCACCAATGCTCGCTCGGTCACCACTTCGTGAAGATCGGGGGAGCTTTGTTCGCATTTGACAAGGCGGATGCGACACCATACTTGTTAACTGAAACGCATTCTTACTGCGATTTATTAGAAGACAGACAAAACTTCGAGTCTTACTTCGTGTACTTCTGTCATGATTTGTTAATATGTCTAAACACTTGAGCTTTCGGACGAAACTGCTACTTTCTTGTGCGTGTGAAGGCATACCTTGGTGTACGTCGCCAAGTTTTGTGCAGAGTGAACGGCGAATTAAGGTGTCCTGACCTACCATTTACTCCGATGGTGTCAGCAAGGGTTGGCTTACTTATAATGTTTGTTTAATGATGGCTAATACCGGCTAGCGCAGGCTAATATTGGCTGAATGATTGCTAATAATGCGCCAGCGGCTTACTGACTGCTAATACTATTCATAATTCAGGCTTTCTATTGCAAACATAAGCTAGCACAGCCATTTCTTACCGATGGCAATATTAACAGCTGAACTATGGTAAGTATTGGTCAATGCCAGCTAACAAAATTGTGAAAGAAAAATCAACGATGCCCTCGGACATGCGCAGACAAGGACCCGAGTCCCTTTGGCTTCCATTTACTTATTTGAATTGAAACCGCAATGAAGGCCACTACATAATCGCTATACCCAATTCTATGTGAGAACTTATCATGATTGCCTCTATCATTGCCCTTTGCCAATTTCTTTCAAGACGACATGACAGCCATTGTGCAGAACGCCGTGTGCATATGAACTCTGAGGCACTTACACGCCACGGAAGCGTTTGGTACACGGTTAAAAAGTTAGCCCAGTGCTTTTCTCGACACTTCCGCGGCTCTTCAAGTTCCCCAATCGCAAAGCACGTGCATTTGCGCAGGCGCGCGTGTTACATTGGACAGTTACGTTGTACTGGTTACAGAAGGACGGAATGGGCGTTATAAGCATGAAAGGTGGCCGAGTGTATAAACAGGGTTTTTTCCTTCCTTCATGCGCGCCGTCCCTCTCCGTGTGTGGCAACACCCGCCCAAGTGTTGCACAGCTGCTGCAGCCGTTAGATTGCACTTCAATTCTTCTTTTCTTTTTCTTTTTTTGACTGCTGAAAAAGTGTCGCAATGATTCATTCGTTCTTCTGCTCAGCGTGTTCTTTCTTTCTGCTGATTCTTAAAATCGGAGCTCTTTCAGCTTGGAGTATGGCCGGCGTTGCAGAAAACTCGGCAGAGTATTCAGCAAGCCCTGCTACCGAGTACAGCAGAGGGGAGGGAAAGCGGAGACGGTGGAAGCAGAGATCTAAGCGAAAGAGTGTAAGTGAGTGTGGTGGGAAAGGAGGGTGAAGCATGGAGAGAGAGAGAGTAAAGTCTAGTAAAACCAGGAGTGCTGAGGCAAGAAGCCGGTAAGGAGGAGGGAGGCGAGCGTTAAGCGAAAACCCTGCTCGGCGAAGTGGAGAGGAGGAAGGAAAGAAGGAGAACAGAGGGGAAGTGAATAGAAGGATGACATGAAATAAATAAAGCGAAATCAAATTTCTTGGTGAGGCGGGATTCAAACCCGGGTACCCGCGGTCCGAAGGCGAGCGTCGTAACCACTCGGCTATCCAGGCACGCTAGGAGAACAAGCATTTCTGGGCACCATATTATCGAGAGAGAGAGATGGGCGAGAGAAGAAGCAAAAAATAGAGAGAAAGAGAAATAAATAGAAACAGTGAGAGAAATAAATAAACAGAGACAAAGAAACAGATTATAGAGAAAGAGAGAAAAAAGAAGTAGAGCGTGCGAGCGAGAGAGGCTCAAGTTAGCTTTCCTAGGCTTAACTGGCCCTTTCTACGATCACGTGGCTATATCTAGAGATCTAGTCATGTGGCTATCTCTAGGCTAGGCCTGGCTGGTATGCTCAGGAAGGCTGCCCAGCTCCGCTGTTCCTTCAGGCTTGGCCCCACCACAGCGCATCTGCCCTAATTCTTTAATGCTTTTTCATGCTGGAAGACAGACTTTGGCGAAGCCTATTTCTCGCACATCGACCGAGACAGCATTGTGGTCCACCTCGGCTGGCCGTGAGCGTATTCTGAGCGCGCCTTTGACCCGTCGCGATTTTCGCGCACATGTCTGATGGCCAGAAAGTTGACGTGACGCAGGTCTCGTGCAAAACTGTGACGTGTTTCAGAACACTTATTTGTTGTGTGTCTCTGACGTTATAAAACAAGCAATCCTACAAGAAGCTGCTGAGCCCGCGTTCTGAATTTTTTAAATTCATATTCAAGAATGATCAATGACATTGGCAGAGGATAAATAGTTAACAAATGCCGCCGCCTGTGTCATCTATGCTAGTGTAATATCAAATGGCGTTGAGCAAATTTCATTATAGTGCTTCACTCATACCACTCATATTTTACGCGAAGTGCTGCTTCAGCACAAAGTTACCCATACACTCCCGGCCATGAAGACCGATTTCTCGTAATCTTATTATGACGAAGGCTTCAAACATCCCTAAGTATACCAAGTTAATCATTTTTTGTTGTTGTTCTATGGAGAACGTTGTTGAATCGGAAATGAGTCTTTTTCTCTTCGCTAACGGCAGTGATAATTTAATCAACATTGTCGCAGTTGGGCTACCCTCCATACACAGTACGTTTCTTAATTCTGAATACCGACAGAGTAGGCGTGCACATCCGTGTTGCTCGTGCACTGTATTTTACTGCGCAATTTCTCGGCCCGGTACTCATCGATCCCTTCCTCCTTGCTTTCACTGTCTTACGTTTCATCGTACCTGCCGCTGGCATTTGCCGTCTTTAACGCAATAAAGGCCGCTTTGTATAACCTCTCCAACATGTTAGTTTCATTTTAATTTCTTACTTTATCTGCTCCTTCACTTGCCTACCTGGGCCTTTTCAAGTAGAAAACGTCGACACTTTGAGAGTGAGGAAGAGGAATAAGAGAGAGAAAATGTGGAGAGTACGGTGGCGACAAAGAGGTCTCATCCGTCTTGGCATGGTGCGAACTTTGTTAGTCAAGTGAGGCAACCTCTGGCATGCTCACGTGAGATCGTGCCGGAGGGGGAAAGGGGAAGACTAGATGGGCTGTTCCTGTCCCTTAAGAAACGTGCAGACAGAGTTCAGAAACTCCGAGAATTAAAAACAATGAAAATCGTGGCATCTAAGAAAAATTGTATGCACGGCCCCAAAGGGGGAGTAAGGAGGGGAAGTAAGCTGAAAAAGAAACATAGGGAAGAAGAAGGACAAGAAGTTAAGGCTCAGATAGTTTCTGACTTTTGTCCAGCGACATTGCGACAGCCTCTCGAAGACAGAAATATCGAGAACTTCCTTTTAAATGCGAAGCATTTCTTAGCGAACCTCAGGCACTTTGGCCGTTTCTATCTACGTATCTATCTATCTGTCTATCTATCTATCTATCTAGCCGCCTACGTCTGGGCGCTCTCCAGGTCGTCTCCATAACTTGTTGTATACCAAAATTGGCATAGCAGGGGATCTGTTGGTGACGAACACGATCCACTGGTCATGACATGAATAATGCAAAATACCTGTCGCGTACGTTATGAAACCCTTTCTCTCAGTCACGTGTGGCACATACCCGCATACCAGAGTTCATGTTTTGCGGGTATGTGCCACAGGGGATAGAGTTCAACCGACACAGTAACCGCGAACAAACACACATTGACACGCAAGAAAAGTGATAATAATAATTGTTGGGGTTTTATGTCCCAGAACCACGACATGATTACAAGAGACGCCGTAGCGAAGGGCTCCGGAAATTTTGACCATCTGGTATTCTTTAACATGTACCGAGATCGCCAGTACACGGGCACCTAGCATTTTGCCTCCATCGAAATTCGACCGCCGCGGCCGGGATCGAACCCGAGACCTTTGGGTCAGCAGTCGAGCACCGTAACCGCTACACCACCGCGGCGAACTCAAGGAAAGGGAGGAAGCTGTAGACAGAACAGTCCTGGAAGACGTTCAACGCATCCTTGCGGGCCACTCGTCCACGTGGTCGGCAACGTGTACCTCGTGGATTGCTCATGAACCGGGTCAATGCTTCCTACAATAAATCTGCTGAGAGAACCAGGCCTCTCATCCTTACCAAGGACTTCAACACTTGGTCCTTATACTGCGTAAAAGACGGCTTGGATGTGAACAGGGCATCAAATACCTCGCTGCCACGTCTAGGACAGGAGGCATCATAAATCATTTGATCGTGAGAGGCATCCAGGATTTGAACCAGCTGTGCTATACCTCGCAGTTCACTGCACTTCGACCCATCGTAGCCGCGATCATGATCGCATCCGAATACCAAGTCCGGTCCAGCTGCTGGGGCTCACTGATCATGGTGATGATGACCTTGTTCAAGAACTGTCAAGAACCCCTTCCACACATGCACACGGGTTCGTGCGTGCGTGCGTGTGTTCATTCTCCGTGCGTGCGTACGTTCTCCGTCATAACGGACAAGTATAGACATAACAACTGTAACAACTGCAACTGTGACTGTAACGTGCTTGCAGTGCGCCTGCGCGTGCTACTCGGCTTTGTATATATGTAGAGAAACTTTCATGAATGAAGCTTATTTGCGAGTAACGCCTGTACTGCGCATCTGTGTTCTTTCTTTGTCTTGTTCGGATTCACACTATCTAGTATAGAATAATATAAGCACTACATATCAGCTTACCGCGTCTGGTACCCATGTTGCTGTTGGCGTCGTTACGCAACTGTAAACAACTGGTTATCTAATACATATGCAACTCTTCAACACATGAGTGTGCGTATACCACTTACACATATCTCTAGCGTCATTCCGTAACGTTTCTCTCAATGTGAAAATTTACGCCACAGTCACCATCCCCTGCATGCTTCGCATAACATCGATTCCCGCGGTACGTGGGATCTGCCGAATTTTTTTTTTTCTTTTTCGTAATCTGGGATAGTGTTGCACAAAAACTGTTCGCTTCCATGGACTGGCGGCTCCATCTACCGGTGGTTGCGAATTTGCGTTGCAGCACTTTTTTTTTTCTTTTTTGAGCGACTGGCGGCAAGTTTCTTCGCGACGGCCCGGCGGCGTGCCGGCATATTTGCCTGCTTCGCTTTACGGACGAACGCTAACTATTACTAACAGAGGCCACGTCAGCGAGTTTTGAAGATATTATTTACCACTATTCATGGTATCTATCTTTCTGTACACGAAATGTTTGTTTCTCCTCGTAAGAATCGTAATGAATGTTTGTCGACCGAGGTTCTCACTGCCAAAACTCAGTTTTATTCAGCAAGATGTCTCTTTATCTTTTTATGCAGTCTTCAAGCACAGTGCGCGGTGGTATGACGCTTGCAGCTGTACTTTAAAAATGCAGCAGCTGGCGTATAGTGGCAATGAAACAAAACTAAACAACAAAGGCGAGTAATCAAGTTTTAGCATTGGAAGGCCAGTCTTAGACTGTTCTTTTGAACAGTCTAAGACCTTGAATGCAGCCGCTACGGTGACTCACTTACGGTGGAGATGACATACGGTGTAATGGAATTCCGGCAAATGCTGTTGTAGAGAGAACAGTACTATATTACTGCTTGAAGTTGTTCATCACGCACTAAAAGAATAGAGCACGATAAACTAGGCACACAACCTTCTTGACTTTGGTGTCCGTGTCGAGTGCTTGAGATTCTCGTTGGTTGGTCTTCTTCCACACAAGTATGTAACAATCGGCACATTGAGCACAGTGTTTTTATAAGAACCTTGTTACGCAGAATATCACAATTTCTCCGATTAAACGTAATGAAAAGCGCGTGTATTTGGTTATTTATGTTGTTAGTTCAGAATACCAATCATGATTAAGCCATGAAAAGAGAAGAAAAGATCCACTTATTAGATTAAAGCTAGGGAGCTTATGTGACACTCCCCTGGTTCATGCAACTACAATGCCACTGTGCTTTACCACACAGGCGGCTATCATGTTCACTTAAGCGTTCGAATCTTACTTCTCCACCCCTGAAGTCGTGTGCCTTTGAGAAATTGTTCAATTTTTTGGAAGATTGACCTAAATTATTGATATTAGATTCGCCCATTGTAGACGGCCTGAAGTTTAAATAAATGGACACCTATAAAAACCATCGTGTTTGGCGGTCAGAAAAAGTGGTTTCGTTCTCCTGAGCTAATTCCAGTTAACGCGTCTCCTTAATAAGAAATCGTGGGAAAACGAAGCTTACTTGGGTCATTTTGTGCTGTACAGTACAATCCTGAAAGTTTCTAGAAGGGGTCACGGCTGTTAAAAATTCTGAATTCAAGAAAAGATATGTTAACTTTGTAATTTTTTACCGAGGCATGTCGGGAGAAAGAAGAAAGTATCCATGGTTCATATGTATCCATCACGACGAAGCATTCTACCGTTGCAATGCGCTAAACCCGCACATGCGGGAAATTTATTTCCGAATGGCATCTGCTGCTTCGTACTTTTCCGTATAAGCCGCAAGATAGAAGGAGGCGCGTGACGCGTGATGAACTGCCTGTTCGCATTTCCTTTCTTTTTCTTAAATGGTTGGTTCATTGTCTTTCTGGAAGGCTGTTACGACATGTAAATTTCGTACATGTTTTTTTGTTAACTCACATGACGCGGATTGACGTTGGGAATATGAGATAAATGACTTGTGAAAATTTGGGCGCAACGTACGCGGACAGTCTACAGTATCAACGAACGCTGTTTTAAGAAGACTATCTAGGTGATGGGTATATCCTCATAAAGGTAAAGTTGAATTACGTCGAATCGATGCTTAGGCTAGATAGGCTAGAAATGTAAATTAGAACTTACAATGCAAAGAAGCATAAAAACCATAATTATTAATCTGTGAAAGTTGGGCCAGTCTAGACACATAGATTACTGCATGTGTGACGGCATCTGTCTTCGTAGTTGCGTCATTTTAAAAGTCGTTACATGAGCTCTACGCTGGGTCTGAAATGAAGTCCTCATTTCCTGGCGTGGTCCGTTGCGATTAAGCTTGTTCTCAACTAACCCTACTCTTGAAATCAGGCCCTGGAACATCTGAGTACCTCTACGGCAAGCGAACTAACAAAAGTTCTACCATTTCCACCGGTTTTAAGCAACCAGCTATAGCTAGCAGCTGTGGTGTAGTTCGATCCGCTGCGTCCTCTTTTGCACTTCTTTACTGGGTGAATCAGTATAAATGTGAGTTCATATTTACCAGCAGGGGCACTCCATTAGCGAGCGCCATTTGCACAGCCAACAGACGCAACGTGGCATGCGTGAAGTGCAATGTTGGCGTGAGGCTTCCCGTTTCGTCCAGTTATGGCGACACTGCTCTCGTATGTCGCTCGTTTCAAGCAAATCTATCTTGAAAACCTCTCCGCTCTATACCGTACTTATGTGCATAGTTAAACCTTTGCTGCTATTTCAGACTGTCGCCAGGCAGTGACTGTTTTTTCTGCGCGGAGCGAATGGGCTCATTCTTGGAAAGGAGGCGAAACAAATAGGCAAGGACTGCACGAAATGTCACGAGAGAACTTTTGAATGCGTTCACACTGCTAGCCGGACGAGTTTATACAGACGATGGCGAAGGCACCATTAACAAGCTATATCTGATTGTTCTACTGGCTGTTTTGTTCGAATTGGCGCGTTAGTGTAGGTGCACATCTGCGGGATGTGCGTTTCTGTGTCGCAGATTGCGCAATGCTCACTGCACTGAAGACTACAGAGAGAAGAACAAGGAAGCTCTTTGTTCCCGCCAAGCTTTGTTTCCGTAAAAGTAGATTGGCCAAATTACTGGCGTTCTTTCTCCCGTCAACTGGGGCATTGCTTGCAGATGTATTTCTTATTATTTGTTGCGTGGCTGCTTCTTGGTGTACACATCAGATAAAAGCGTAGAAATCAATCCGAAGAAACAAAGGCACCAGAGCGCCATTTCTAATGGCGCCCGTTAGACGGGTGAAAAGAAAGGGAATAAGATTGCTGCTTCTTTCCTGAAATGGAAGTGAGGCAGACATATCGTCTGGGGCTACTAATAAGAAGCTCCTCGTTTATTTTCTTTGTCACGTTCTTTTATTCTGTGTCTACTTGTAAGGGCGGGAAACGTCATGCGGCCAATTAGACGGCCAGAGTAAGCCATCACGAGTCTAGCGAACAATGCGCTACGCTGAGGTTAGAAGAAAGAGCTGAACCCATTTAGTGGGAGCACTACACTGAAAGAATAGCAAGCACCTCGGCAAACCACGGAGCAGCCGGCGCAAAGAAAATGGACGAAGAGAAAAAAGAATATGGCTGTATATCATGTACTATAAGCACCAACTCCTCCTAAAGAAGAAGCTTTCCTAACTCACATACGTTCCTTGTTAAGCTGGTTGTGCAGCGTGACCGCGGTCAGGCAACTCAAATTATTAATTTTCTTGTGCTACCTTTTGTTTTTCTTAAAGCAGCCTTCTGACTTTGGGCTGAAACGATCCACTTGTAAGCTGCATGCATGATTCCTTTCGTTTCATTACGTAGTTCCTTCTTTACGTCTCGTTGTTAATTTGCATGTGAGGGCAAGACAACACTCGCGCCTTATCGGCTAGGCAACCAAGACAAGCTATGCAGCTAGAAATTAAATCTGTAAACGCCAGCTAGTAGCCTGTGGTAATTCAAGATTATTTTCTTAGTACACGACACTGTGAGAAGACAGCGAGAATATGCCTAAAAAAATGGCGAAGGAACTCGGATGCGGGGCGGCAAGTTACAAAGAAAATAAGAATAAATCTAAATCCTTCGGACGTCGAATAAAGAGCAGTAAGCAAAACGATAACGTTTTATTCCTGAACAGAATAAACGCATGGGTGTAGAATTATTTCTCCGTTTATGAGTGGCCAAGATCGGCTCCCCGCCCCAGAATATCCTTAAACAGATATTATACAGTGCGTTTCACGTAAAAAGGACTAGGAAATCTGAAAAAAGTTGTTAACCGCAAGTGAACGAAACCGCCGACATTTGTTTGTCGTTATGTGGAGCTCGTTAGGGTGTTTTTAATTGTGTTTATTAAGTTATTTAAGTAAGTTCAATTATGCAAGATTCTTAATATTCACTTCAGGACTAAGTGCGTTTCGTTACGTTGTAGAGGGCACACCAAAACGACCGATCCAACTTTTTTGTGGCAAAGTGCGCGTTGCCTGTGTTTTTTACTTTTTTTCGGCCTTTAAGGGAAGCCCACGAATTATAAAATAAAACCACGTGATTGCGCTTATGCGCTACTGTATAGCAGCGCTCTCAACCATGCGTTGAGTTGCGCTCAACTTCCTTCGAGCTTTTCCCATGATGTTCGTGCTTCTCGCAAGTTTGGCGAAATGAGTGGGTTCGTACATACTAAGTTCGTATCTGCAGCGCACAAAAGATGACAAGGAGAAAAAGGTAGAAAAGAAAGGCATCGAGAGAGAGAAATGCGTGTCTTCAACTCTTTTTTTTATTCGCCTTTCGTCCTCATTATCCTGGCGTTATGTACGCGAACTTCGTATTGATGCTGTGTGAGCCGAGCCAAAAAATATTAATTTAATCGTGATGTGATTGTCGTCAAGTAGAAGCCTGCTTCATATTTGCATGACGACTGCTTCGCAACGACAGCGAGGCCATAACTTTCTTTTTTTACATATGAAAGAACGCACGAAGCTTAAAGTCGGACATATTGTGATTTTCTATCTACGTTTACTGGTTACTGTCACTAAAAATTGGGACCAACTATTTTTTACGCTAGCTTTGTAACTATGTGTGTGGACAGTTATTGGGGTGACTGCTGACTAACACTGGAGACCCTCGAGGTAAATTGCGTGGGAATATATTAGTAAGTAGAGCAGACACTTTCGCATGTGAACTCTGGTGTATTCCATCCAATTGCGACATAACGCGCACTAGTTCTAATGAGAACATAGTGGTGTGGCTTTCTTTATTATTAATATTATTTTAATCCATATTTTTATACGCGTTAGCCTGATCTCATCATGAGCTCATCAGCTTTGACGAACCCATTACGTTCGGTGTTGCAGTGCTAGGTGGCAATAAATTATTATTTACACTGAGCACAGTGAAGCGCAAGTTTAAGAAATAGTTCTTTTTGAGTAGTGCCCAATTGGCGTGTTGTAGCTGCATGCTATGTGTTCATGAATTACTAAAACGCGTCAGGACTTCTTTATTCCTGCGGCGCTTGCTGTAACAATTGGTCACGGGATTAAAGACGCCCCACAACGTAAAAATTAGCGCTGCTGGAATAACATAATATGTGAAACGTTAAACATAAAAACCACGAATGTATGCTAATAAACACATACTTTTTTTACTAGGTAATTGTACCGATCCAGAATAAAGTACTTCGCCCGGAAGAGAAGGATGAAAACACAATAACGTGAGTGAGAAAAGCGCACCGTTATGAAAAAAACTATTGTGCAAGATGGTCCAAACTAAACCATGAAATAGAAGTGCAGGATTGGAAGAGATTGTCAAAACGATAAATAGCCAGCATTGCTATGAAGAAAAGTGGCAGTACTAGCGTTAGCATACCTTCTTGTTTATTTTCGGACAAATATGTGGTCTTGGCAAAGATTGCCACTCTCGCTTTTTGTTGAGATCTATTAGGACCCATGGGGCTTTACAGTGGTTCCATTTATATCAGAAATCCAGTTTGATGGACTTTTGTGCTCTTTCGAAGGGAAGGGGAACGGGGTTGTTACTTGCTGTTTCTTTCTGTTTTTTCTCGAACAAGGCCACGATGCTCCGTTTTTCTTGCACATTTCGCATTAAGTTTACTTTCATTTATTTCTGGGCTCTTTGTTACCTCTATTGCTCCATTTACTATGTTGTGCTGCTTTGTTGATGAACGTTTTCTTTTTAAGGTAACAATAAACAACGCCGCATTGTATTTTTCACTTGGTGTACATGTCCGGTGTCTATAGAGTAACCTTTCTGTTTGCTTTGGCGACGTTTAATCTGATTTAGTAATATTAATATCTGTCTCTTAACATCTATCTGTAAACGATACAGGGCCAATTGGACGAAACTCTTTCCCTGTTAAAGTAGACGATTCAAACACTCTTGGTTCTGTCACTCTGAATGTCAGCGCACGGCGAGGAAGCAGGACCGTTGTTCCGAGTGACGCAGGCGCCCATGTTTCAATCCATACGCCCGAAATTACCGATGGTCACCGACAGAACAGAGACACGATAATTTATGAAAATGTATTTTATAAAATTTGTCCATTTCCACCTTTCGGCTCCTTGCTTTGCTCGTGTACAGAATTGAGTACACGTTTGTGGAATCAGACCGTTTCCGGGTCATTTTAATGCTCTGAATGTTTGCTGTGCCCTTCCTTCGATTGTCACATGAACAGGAGCATCCGGTTTCAGTGATGGCTTCAATATCTCCCGTAAACTACTTCAGTTTGAAGTAGGTGAATAGGACCTGGTACTTTGATCGGAGCATGTGAAGTCCAGAGAACGACGAAATAGTGGAGGAACTACTAGCTTTAACTGCACCAATACCACACAAAGCAGTCTCTGCTTTGCGCAAGAAATTGAGAAATCTGCACGAAGATGGAGACGCAGCCATGCTGCGGCCATGGCGGTGCAGCGAAGTTTGTAATCTATCGGACAGGAGAGTTCGAAAAGAGAATCGGTGAGGGAGAGACAAGGTAGGAAGGAATCCGAAATTAGCCGAGAGCTCAGTCTATAGCGAGCGGGTACGATCGACTCTACCTATGTGTAGAAGGATTAGAAGGGCTGGCCCTATTAGGTGACCCGGTATATTGGTGCGCATTATTAGGCTCAGCCTTGATAAAGTGCGCAGCATCCTAGAACGAAACAGAGTCATAATTAAAGTGGCAGACATATGTTTCTCCAAAGCGTCTACATTGGCTGCGCTGAATGCAGTACTCCAATAACGGATACTTCAAAATTAACGCTCCAATACGTGCCTTCTTGATCGCGCGGTGTTTTGAAACCTCATATTCTTGTGTTTCCTATTGCAGGCTGCTATACCACAACAAGAAAAGGAAGAAACAGCGACGCCAGCCAAAAGAAGAAAGAGAACAATCAATTCCACTGCATGAAATATATAGCCACAACGAAGCATTAGGCAGCATTATGAAAACACATCACCAGACGCCATGCCCAGAGCAGACCGCGCCATTATCAGTCACACAACACGCACCATTCTTTCATGCGCGGTTGAACTGATAGAGAAATGGGGTTTCCACTGAAGCTAATCAAAACGGTCACACGTGACACCAGCCCTTGGTATGAAATAGGCTTAAGTGGTCTTTCGCGTAAGTTGTGATGACTGCTTCTTCAGAATTTCTAAGAGATCGAAATGCGACGTAGACCGATTTCGGCATGGAATCCTGTATATATGCCCTGAAATTGCTCTGTGGACATTGTAAAAATCTTCTTCGTTAACTTACGCTAGACATCACAGAAGGGCTCTACAGGAAATTCCATTTCTCTGGTGGTTACAGTGGGCATGAAAAAGTGGTACGTCTTCAGCGACAAATGATGACACGCTGTTGTCTCGGTGTCACGTTTGGTGGAGGCGTTGATGATACTGTATGACGCTTTCTTGGGGCTATGTATTTCGTGCTGTCTTTAATAACGCTGGAACTGGGCGCTTTCTTCGTTGTTTTGACCAGCTGGGGTGTTTCTTCGTTTTCCTTCTTTCCTTTCATACCTCGTTCCCCCTTCACCAGTACAGGGTAGTAAACTGAACGCGCGTCTAGTTGACTTCCCTGCCTTTGCTTTTTTCTTCTCCCTCTCTCTCTCTTGTTGCGCTGTGCCAGATTGAGAATGACATACTAACTCGGCCAGTCCTCAACGCTCTGTGGCCTTCAGTGTGCTTGATCTAACTACACCGGCCAAGCAGCGGTAGGTGTGCGGTGGTTTCCTATGGGCGTAGTCTATTTTTCCGCTTAATGTTCTTCGCAACTTAGCGTACTTCCGCTATTCAACTACACCTATACCATATGCGTGGAAAGGCGGGAGAGGAGAAGTTGAGTGGGGATGAGGAGGCGACTAAAACAAACGCATCCAAATGCGCCGTCTGCAGTGAATAATCGATATTAATGGTGTTATAATGTGTGGAACAATTGCCTCCGGGCGACGTTTCTCCTGAGGCCAGTAATTGATAGCCAACACTGAGCGATCTGACGCCGTTACAGTATGGCGAACTAGTGATTAATTGTTGGAAAAGAGACGGGCTTCCTTCGTCCCTCCCTGCGCAAACATACGCGGCATTAAGCCTGGGCCATCGCGAAGCCGCCAATTTGCGGGAGTGAGGCTCATCCTTACTTGAGAAACAGTGGAATGGTACAGTGGCACAAACGTCTCCTGCAGTTCCGGTATTTTGATTTGTGCAAACTTTGGCCGTATAGATATATAGTACTCAGGCTACGCAGTAACGGTCAGTAGTTAGTGGCACAATTTCAACGAAATGATTATTGCAGCAAGGTATACTTAGTATTCAAAAACAGATACTTTGTTTAGGAACCGAGAGTGTGTATATGCTCATATTCTTTACATTTCCGATAAAACTTAGAACAAAGGAAAGGAACTGGGGGAGTACATAAAAAAGCTGTGGATGCTGCATGCGACAAGCAATAATACAAGGTTTACATTCTCTCTTTCTTCTAAAGTCGGACACACACCCCTCATTCCAAAGGTCAAGTTTTCTCTAAACATTCACTATCAATGTACTTCAATAAAAGTTCCAGTTGGGCGAGGTGGCGTTGAATCACATACAACATTTTTACCAGAAAAGTGGAAAGCAAAGCAATCCTGAGAAATAGAAGAGTGACACCGTACACTGGATGAGCGTAGAACATCAGCCAACTTTATTTCAGAAAATACTACCAAAGGTAAACCCTATGGTGGATTTGGGAAGCTAAACCATGATAATTATTATTATGGTACACCCTTTAAGCGCATGCGTGCAGGAGCTATCTGCGTCACTAATAAAGCACCAAATAAAAAAAGGTAAACTCGCTATTCAATAAATAGAAGTGTCGCTCATACAGTCCGTGCCCTTGTTCTTAATGTGATAAGCATCCAGCAACTTTCTTCTCAAGGTATCAACACTTCTACCCAGGATCTTAATATTGCGGAGCCGCGGTGCGCATGTGGAAGCAGCGCAACGGCCTTGTAAATGCGCATTGCTTTTATTTTTCAATGACCATTCATGTTCCCGTGTCCGCTGCTGTCGTTAATACATCTGCCAGTTTGACCTATGTGATTCTTCGCTCACGATAGTGGTATGACATACACAAAGCCGATTGCGTACTTTACGTATTACATGACATATTATGTATGTACATGATCCTTTTGATATCCATGCTTTTCCTTTATTGCGATAGCAATTATATGGACACTCTCGATGGGTTTTCTGCCTTCGTCGTCATCGTCTTGTTCCGTATAAAGCTCACATTAAGAACATTCCCCCGCGCATCGTATGTTCTACACTCTTAATCAAGTCCTGCTTAAAGTGGCAGTCTATAGCCCGGAAACGAGACGAAAAATCTAACGCCTATAGACTGTTTGTTTAGCCGGCACAACCTGTAGGCGGCGCCGCCCGTAGCCGTCCCTCGGCGTAGTAGCTTTCTCAGCGGCTCATCTCATAGGCGGGACTCAATATAGGCCGGAGATTTTTCGTCTCGAATCCCGGCTAGTTGAAGGCCGCCTATAGACATCTCCTCGTTCCACGTGACCAGGTGTCCTGGCTACGGGGAGTCCTACCTACGGTGCGTCCCAGCTGCGGCACGTCCTAGCTATAGGCGGTGTACGAAGCGGCGAAAAAAAATAGGTCACCTTTTAAGCTGTATTCGGGGTATTTGGAGACTTACACACATGTTTTATGACATACATAATCCATACAGACATATTACAATCAGAAGTAAACCACAGAAAAATTCACAATAAACACACGCGGATTCGAACTCGCGAACACTCGATCAGCAAGCGCGTACGCTAACCACTGCACCACATCACGCCGCGGCCACAGTGATAAAAGTACGGGGGTTTATATGCACCAATGTGTCGCTACACGCTCTGGCGTATTAGTGCAGGGGAGGTCGTTATTATGCATGTAGCGTTCACTGATACGTAAGGAGACATTTTTTAAATGACATATTCGTGAAACTATATACGGCGTCACTCAAGTTATTGCTGGGAGCATGCTTCAAGCGAATTTGCGTGCTTGGTAAAGAAGATAAAACTGTTCCGCATACATTTGGCACTGGCGCCTCAGTGACATTTAAAGAATTTTGGCGTGCATAATATCCGAGTTCTATTCATGTTGGCCGTCAGCCTGTTGCCTTTCGTGGACTGAACGAGTTTTCAACGTCAAGATTCGCTTGCTGTGGAACGTGTGCTCGGAATTATCCACGCAACCGCACACCGACGTAGCCGATTACCGACGAAGAATCACCGTGTTCTCAGTAACGTCGCTGGCCGCTTCACCGCCGATGGTTACCAGGCCGGTAGCCGATATCGTCACTAAGCCTATTCAGTTTATTTCGAAGCCGTAGTCGACCGTGCTTCAGAACAAATCGCTCACGCTCATATGCCGGGATGTTTTACCTGTTACCGTCGTTGGCTCGACCCTCTCCCCGCAATAATTACACACTGAGATGAACATGCGCTGATAATCGTGGTATTGTCAGCCATATATACAATATGCGAACACGCCCGAGCAGGTGCGGTACGCCGTGCACGCACTGCAGACGAACTTCACTTGTAAAGGAACTCCTCTTGGCTCTAAACGTTGGATAGTGCACGTCGCTTCCCCTCAAATGAATGACACTATACCAGTAGACATCATTTTAGCTTCAATGGAAAATGTGGCCGACACTTGCGTCGACCGTGGAAGCGAGGAGCTGGCGCTGAATGCATGCAGCTACGCGGTCGCTCGGCGGACTGCGCCCCGGAGGAAATGCCGTTTATGTTGGACGCCACTCGCGCGACGTACGTGACTCGTGAATTGGGCTTTGCACGCTGGAGACGCGGCTCGCCGTTTGCTGTTCTCAGGCGCGCAGTGCGCAGGCAGTAATATGATGCTAACATGGACTGGATCTTATATCCGGCAGCACTTATCGCAGAAATATTTGTGGCGTTCTGCTACGTCTCCACCAGTGGCGTTATTTTTGAGAACTTCTAGATTCACGCGGATATAGCGGTCCCGCCGCGCTATTTAAATCACCTCATACTCGTCTCAAAGCTGAGATCGCGCTAAAATCACACTGGATGATGCTATATTTTTCACATAAGTTTACTGAAACATTTTCTGGAAGCCCGAGTCCATGCAATTTACTAAGTATAGTATTAGTGCGAACGGCACTTTCATGGGCATGCAGTGCCTAACTGTGTACAAGTCTCACTTTTTGATAAATGTTTGACAAATCTCGCCGTGATTAATACGGCTGAACACGCAAACATTTACGAGCTACATCCACACAGCTGCATTTGCATGCGCACGCGACTGGGGAATGTTAGTTTGTCGTGCTAGAGTGGATGGGTAGCCTTTAGGAGTGTTTTACGTATACACGCACTTAATTTTTTATGTGCGAATTACTGAGAGGCGTTGCGTACAGCAGAGATCCAGAACATAGTAGAGTGCTGCATTAATGGAAAATGAATATGACACCATCGAGTAATAGGTTGGAGTGTTGCATAGTTTGCGCGGATTTTTTTATTGCGCACATACAAAGCGGTTGCGCCTCAGTGTGGCAGTCGTTGCGAGGAACTGAAACTGCTAAATTATGACATATTATCGTAAGAAAGTTAACGTAGAGTGGCCATTTGTCGAACATGAGGGTGTTTAACGAATTCTGAACTTTTTTAGCCAATGCGGCGATGTTATTACGAGGTACACCCACAGGCGTGCGCACTTCGCGCTGGCACATATGTACGTTCCAGAGGACGGTAATTTAATTATGCAAATATTGTTTTCCAGACTTAGACATTGCCTACCGCGGATTTAGGAGAAAAGAGTGAACGGTATTGCGAAATCTAGAACGCCTCGTGGAAGCTCTACTGCCTGCATTTGATTTCGACAGCATGCGGTTACTAATAGTAGAGCATTAAATTAGATATATACATTTCACGGCAAACGATTCGAGCATTTGTCCAAGGAAGCATATTGTTTTTCATCATTACCAGCCTATTTTATGTCCACTTGAGGACGAAGGTCTCTTCACTAATCCCCCATTGATCCTATCCAGCGTCTTCATTACTATTTTTGTGTGTTTGAGGCATGCACAAGAACGAAGAAAGCAGTCAGGTTGCGGTATCCGTAATGCGGACTCCCTCGACGTCAAGTGGCACGCCGTGTAGTGGTTGATTGTTGGCTAACAGAGTTTTAGAATTGTGTGCGCAGACGTTGCGATGGCTGGGCACGTACGCTATACTGTATTCGGAAAGTAACGTGCGTACACAAGTGTCTAGACTTTGACAGATGTGCAGTGGCAACAAACACAAGAAATTGTGCACACGAAGCTCTGGGTAGCGTATGCTAATACTGCCTAATTTTAACCACGTGGATTTTTTAACGTGAACCGATTACATCACATAGGAGCGTTTTTGCGCTCATTTACCCCTTGATGGGTACCTAGATTGACCATTAACAGTGAGCTTGGAAACTATAAGCATGCAGTGTGTTTAGACATTCGTATAAAAATTCGCATGTTTTTTTTTTTTTTTTTCAGTAGCGGTGGTTAAAGCATGGACGCACCGCGTTCCCCATAAATGTACCGTTCAGTGGAATCATTTGAGAATGACTTGACGGACCATACCAGCTTCATAGTTCAACAGTACATGCTGTGTCTAGCGTGTATAAGCATGCGAGAAACAGGTACTGCTCACGTGTAAAAATAAGTATTTATTGTAAAAAAATACAAACAGCGCTAAAAGCAATGCTCAGCGCTGAAGGAAACGATAAACGTGCCATCGGATGTTTTTTCGGAGAAATATATTCTGGTGCTTAACGAATAAAATTTTATCTGCTCAATGTCTTCAGCAGCTTCCTGCCGTTAAAACACCTGGGAAACAACTGGGTTCATTATACTCAGCACAAGACGAAGTACTGAGAATACACATTTGGATATGTGAGGTCCTTAATATAGTACATCGTCAAGCACCAAATAAGGGCTTTCTCTAGAAGTGTGCCAACCGAAAGTTTCACATTCTCTTGCACTTGATCGCAGTAGGACGCCTTGTTGTCGTACTCCCTCCAAATTCTGCGGTCAGGCGATGGGCGGGCTGCTGTCATGTCATCCTGACGGAAAAAAAAAAGAAAAGCAGAGGATACATGCGACGTTGTGTTCTTAGATCACCTGGTGTTTTCGCCCATCACACAAAAACTGTAAACGGACGTTTTCAATCTGTTATACACCTTGATGAATTTTGTGTAGACAGCGTCACTGAAGTTACAAATATGAAAGTGTTTTCAGAAGTTGCTAATGAAGCTTTCTAATAGTGTTTTAACCATAAACTTACTACAGCTATGAGAAAAAGCTTAGCATGATTTCCTCAGAAATACTCATCGATCTCCATGAAATACATGCGGGCAATGCACATCTGACCGAGTACGACCTTGACCTTGTTGAACTTCTCCATGAAACTTCCAGTTTTTCTTGAAAGTGAAGCTCTGTTTCGAATGTCGGCTGCAAGTGAAAACCACAGCATAGTCGCAATTTGATGAGAATCACGTACAAGGAAAGCAGTTTTACAATAGACTCACAATTAATTCGTTAAGTAAATAAAGTGGCAAGCAAACTTGGCTTAAAACTTGGTTGCCTAATATTGCACAATATTGCAACAGCGCAATATTGCAAACGAATTTTCTTCAATACCAGGTGAATGACAGTCACGGCGAATATTTGAATGGTAGCAGCCAATGCATGGCTAAAAATTAATTCGCTGCTGCAGGTCAATGCTCGGCTGCGGCGGCGATATTTAGATGGGAGTGAAAAGCAAAAAAAAAAGAAAATGAATAAAAAACACAAAAAGAAAGATCGTGTGCTCAGTTACGGCATTGTAAACAACGCCACGGCCGCTGTTGCTGCTGCTGCTGCTGCTGGAAAACCTGCAAGGTGTGCGCTCCTTACCAGTTGCTCGGTAAAACTGCGCCTGGCTCTTGTGTCAGAAGGTTTTGTCACCCGCAAAGGTATTCAAATTCTGTGTATACTATCACGAGGATGAACAAAAATGATATCCCTTATTACGACTGCTGTATGAACTTCACTTCTCTGTAATAACATTAACGATGAGCAATCCAACATAAATAATAAGCTGCCAACGAAAACAACAATACTTTTATGTATCCACGGTTATATATCGCTGTTGCATCGCATGAAATGATGGGTGAGAGAACAAAAATGCCATTAACTAGCTAACGTCTAATTACATACGACGCATTACTTTACCTTCATCGAGATCAGCAGTTTTCATAGGCACCACAGCTGGTGCATGATGCACAGATGTACTTGTCCACACTTGACTTGGCACTGCATAAGACCAATGGGCAAATGTGACCCGAAACCACAGAAATCATTAAAGGGGCACAGTAAATACGCAAGTGTATTCACGAGCATGAATGAGGCTGCCTTTAAAACTTGTTAGAAATTAGGAAGCAAAATGCGTTTTAAAGACTGTCGCTATTCAGAAAGTCAGATTGCTGATTTTTCCTGCTAAAAACAAGAGATGCCGCGAGTCGTATCCATGAGCGCCTGATCCAATGAAACGGTATTAACGTCTTCGGTACTCGTAAGTGCAGTTTTATTACTTTTTGATTGCGGAAAAACTTTTCCGCTTCCCAAAGGTAATCAAAGAAATGTAAATGCGAAGTATAACGACCTGTCATGAAAGGATGTCTTAACATCATTCAACTGCTAGCAAAAATATGCTTCCTTTGAATTGTATCATTGACCATAAATGCAGAGGACAGTTGCTAGCCGAAAAATAAGAAGCCATGCGAGAGCTAAAATTACACAGCTTGTCAAGCAACACGAAGTGATTTTCTCAGTGACACCTGTCAAGAACGACGAAAGCCTCTCAACTGTATGAGAGTTCACAATAAATGCGACCAGCACGACAACACGTGCGCGACTATAGAGACGGATGACGATTACAACAAAGATAAGTACTCGTATACTCGTATAGTTACTCGTACGCATACGCGTATAGTTATTTCAAAAGCCGTCAAAAGAATATTCTGGCAGCTCAATACCGTCATTCATACATATCAGGGAACTTTATTTTTGGTTGCGCCCTTGCGCATAAAGTAAGGACTCTGGCGCCTTTAAAGATAAACAAGCCTTAGCCAAAGTTTCTGGCCTCTGAAGCGAGAGGAGGCGGGATGCAGAGAAGATCGGGTGCTGACCTGGCAAAAGCAAGGCGTGTGCACGGAGTGTCCGAGGCCGCGCTCGAGAGTCTATGCTATATGCAACTATGAAACCGGTTATCGTTTTACACCCGTCCTACCAGAGAGAGAAACCACGAAAGGAGCAAGGACATAGCGGATGCCGCTGCCCACCTGCCAGCCACTCTTAGTGCGATGGGTGACTGCGTTTATTTCCGGTGGAGGCAACCGAAAACAAAACAAGAAGGAAAAGGGAGTGGCCTGGCATTCGTTGGAGAAACATTGTCTCTCTCGAGGCGCGCATATCCATCATTGACTAGGGAGGGTAGCGGTGGTGTGTGCAGGCTGGAAGTGTGTCTCCCAACGCAGAGCTCAGCTCCGGGAGCTGAAAGCTTGCCGAGTGCAGTAAACCGACGCGATTGCCTCTTCAAAGAAAGAGCACGACTTGGTGTGAGAACGTCCATGTTTTTGTTGTAGATGAGATTTATCCTATTTCGCTTTCTTCTCTCATTGGTCGCCGAAACTAGTACCCACTGTGTTCTCACTCTGTGTCGTTATGTGCGCTTTTTAGCATTTTTCTTTATTTTTTCACTTTCTCAGCAGAGGCTGTCGCATTGCGAGAATGCTGAGTCATTCCATGTATTTAAATAACAAGGTCGTCGCTTACTCTTTCTACGAGTGCTGGCAGCACTCGCAGCTTCGTTGTCAACGCTTCTTCACAGTTCTTTCCGACTGTTGGAGAGAGAACGGGTAGCCGCGATGAGGCTTCCAGCAGAGTGTGCTTTTGAAGAGGCAATGCTGGATGTAGAAGTGGCGGGGTTCCTTTTTTCTTTATTTTGCTGCTGCACAGTGTGACAACCTTAAAAGTACCCGCTTCATTGTAACGAGCTACATCGTTGACAAGAAACTTTGGGACCATAAGACCAGTTGCGTACTTTTCGGCGTATTTTTGTCCCACAGTGCATTTTCAAAGTCCCGTGAGCGTTGTTTCTGCATAGACGGAAAATGTGAAATAAAATGAACGTCACTTTATGATCGCAGTCTCAGCAACACCTATAAAGTGAACAGGAGGTGAGCCATAAACCCCATGTTTCTCTCTCTTTAAGGGCAGTGCACCTGTGCAACTAGTAGCTGTGGCTAATGTCGGTGGCATAGACTTTTAATGGCGGAGCGCTTTAGAGGGCCGGGCTGTCGTGTGCTGTTATCGCTTGGCGATGACAGCATACGACAGAAAAAAGACAGACAGAAGAAACCTGGAAATGATAATAAGAAAGAAAGACAGGAGGAAAGATAAAACCAAAGAGAAGCAAACAAGGCTGCCCTGCTCCCTGCACTGTCTTCAGGCTTGGCACCACTTAAGTTGCGTTATATTTTTTTATTTTTCTTGATGTCAGGCTCGTCCTTGAGATAAAATTAAGCCATGTAGCATCTCCAAGCCATGGTGTGTTTCCATCCCAATGCCTTCTTATTCGTGTCTTGCAATTAAAGTTGTCAGCATTTATTGGTGATCAATACTCCTCGAAACAAGTGGAAGAAACAAAACCTTGTGTAGCACTTCCTAGCGAAAGTATGGTTGTCTTCAACGTGCAAATGCGAAATCACTGAATATTTGCGGAGGCTGGTTAGCTTCAAGTTCTATGCCTATATCGCGTGACTGGCTTTACCGTCATGTTCTTAGGAAGAAAGGCTGTATTCCTCAATATTCAGCGATATTCAAATTTCAGCGATATTTTAAAGACGAAGTTTCAGAAACCATTGTCTTTTTGGAACAACCTTTGGTAGCCCTCAGCAGCAATAATATGGTGGTGTGTCTTCGTTCTTTAATGAAATGGGAATCAATTCTAATAAGCAAACATCACAGGCTCTGTCTGTACTCTTCGCTAAGTCCAACGTTCTGTGTGTAGTCTCGTACTCAAAGCCACTAGTATAGTGATCCAGATTGGGAACAAGATAACTGCCCAGGAAGGATGGGCGTTATTGCCAGCCGCATTCTGTCCTCGATTTGAAACGCAGGAACACTGCCCACTCAATAGTCTATAAAAGTTGACGAGGCCTATTTCCTAATTATCTGCCTTTTTGCGAGCAAACCTTGTAGCGCCCAGCGACACCACAACGCGGGGACGTTGAGGCCGGATGAGGGCGCCGTGTGCCCCACAAGACGGAAAAGTATGCTGCCATCCTGTTAAATGGTCGTGATGAGGTCTTCTCGTTAGATCGACTTAAACCGGCCTATGTCGAGACGCTTCCCAAGGATCTCCCCGCGGGATGTCGCCTAAGTATCCGAAAATCACGGAGATATCAAGACTGATCTACCCCTACCTCGTCGATGCGTGAATTTCGACGTTTCGTCTGAAAGGGGGGGGGGGGGGGGGAGCGTATATCGCCAAGCGACACTACAACGCGCGGACGTTAAGATCGGCACACTCAGCCTGCACCATCGGGACTGCTTCAAGAGAGAAAAATAAGGATGGGCGGCGCGTGCTAGAGGTGCAAGCCCGACACAAGCTGTTCGGTTCTAGACGCCTGCGATGCTGGTTCTTTTGTCTGTCGCCCCGCTGCTACCTCGCCGTTCGCAACACTCTTTTCCCTCGTAAACAGGCGGGCACTTACAGCTGGCAGAAGCGCACACTTACAACAGTGGTTAGCTTGACTCTGTGCACTCACAATTTATCGTCGTCCCAGTCACGACTGCACCGCCTACATCGCGTCTTATTGCTGCGTCCGCAGTTCAGTGTCTCAAGGGAGCTACTCTTCGCACAGCCGCTTTGGTCACCGGCCAAACACCAACGAAGCAAGCGGTAACGACTAAACCGGGGTGCGGCCTCAGCGCTCCGCCGTTTCAAAGATCCTTGACCACATAAGCGATCCACTGAGAGCTCGCACATCACCGAAGTGCAGCAGGCCTGCATGCACCGCGGCTAAATGCTTGGGCTGAGGCACGAGAAGCAGCACAAGGAAGAAAAATAAAGGCGAGCAACGAGCAGGAATAACGAGGCCTGATGTACGCCGTGTCGCCGGGTCCCATGTTACTAACTTGGAACAAAGTATCACGGACATTCATGGCCACGGTTGCTGCCTCAGCAGTGGTCAACGCCAGATGGTGAAGGCCACCCTCCTGGCTGAGAGTTAATGATGGCGGCCGCTACACTGCGAAAGGGTTTTTTTTCTTGCATCTGTTTGTTAGAATGCACGCCGTTCCGTATGGCGACACCGCTTGCCATTGATTGTTCGTCTTGACAGAGTAGCCGTTACGGGGCAATTACAAGAGGACGATGCACTGTCTCGGCGGAGAGAGTGAACTGGCATGCTCAGGCACCGCGAAATAGCTTCAAACTCAGAAACTTTTGGCACCATGCAGGAAAGCTTGGTGCCCATTGTGCACAGTCAAAAACCTTAGTTAAGCAGGCATAAATAATGACAGAAAGATGAAATGAAAGAAAAGCGTGGCAAGAAAAGAGAAATAAAGCAACCCACGCATGCTTGCTCCAAAAAATATATTTCGTGCAAGCACCCTCTGAAATATGATCAACATTACCGTTTTATATCCTCTTGGTCTTTCTTATAGAATTACTCTGCTCCGTAATTGGCGCTGTCAGGTTAGCACTAAACCTACGGTGCGAAACATGTATACTTGTCCCTAAGCCGCATCTAGGAAACTCTAGTACACTTGTTTTCGATGCCATCTCGACAATATCACATGTTCTAGTGTGGACGCATGCTTTTGAGGTTGAATATTTCATTTTACTTGTCGTACTGCTGCTATGGTATTCACCATGGAGGCTAAGCTGCTCCCCCAGAGGATTCCAAGGTATAGAAGCTAAATCCAGCAGCTCAGTGAGGTCCGCCGAAGAATGTAACAAAGGAAACATAATGAAAGCAAATCGTTGTAAAATAGTTGACGTGTTCTTGACCCTGGAGATGGGGACACAAATTGAAACATGCGTGGACGAAATCAGCCGCATTGACGACCAGATGCCCTGGAGGAAACTTCGCCGTGACCACACATCTACTCCCCACCTCCCTTTCCCATTTCCCTCCACACCATTCACCTTTCTGGAAGAGTTATATATACTGAAAGTGAATTAATTACACGAACGCTAGGCCATTTTGTCAGGCTGTGATGAGGCACCCAAGTGAGGGCCTGTGGTACGTTTGCGCACCTCAGATCTCCTGGTTAATACCTGACACTTCTTTTTCCTTGCGGCTTGGCTGGCTCGTTGACTTGCCCGCTCTGGGCGCTACGCCTTATTACATTTCTCCGGCCTTTCGAGTGGTACTGTCCTGCCTTTCCCAAGCGTGCCGTGACACCTACCGCCATTCTTCGGCGCAGACAGTGGTCGAGTAGTTCGTTCACCTCCACTCGCCAGCGAATGTCACCGCACAGCCTTCTCTCACTCCTTGCAGCAATGCAGCCCAGCCGGCGCTCCACTGCCGCACATCAATTCTCATAGCCAGTGCGGTAGCAGTCGCAGCAGAAACAGCAATCGCAGTGGTGGTGCGCTATCATTTGTGCCCGAAATTGCAGCTGAGAGTTAACGCATATCGTTACACTGGCTAACATGATGTGGAAGTAAGTTAATTGGGTCTGCCTGGAAGCAAAACCTTTCTGGCTCAGGTTGAGGAGAGACCAGGTAAACGGAAGGGTGCCTAAGCGCGCTTGGTGGGGGCTTTCATGGGTGTGCTTTTATATTTTCACCGGAATAAATAGAATATCCAGCAAGCGAAATAACAGTATTCTTTAATTAGAAACTGAGTTTGGCAGCACATGTTATGTACCACATGCTATATTGTTGCACCACCACTAGGCGCAAAGATAACTTAGTAACATCACGGGTGAGAGCAAAGGTAGGGGAGGTGTTCCTAACGGTGATAAATGATTCATTCGCGCGGGTCTTGTGAATGGTGCAGCTAGAGAAACGGCGAGTATCGATATCGGCGTACCCTAGGGCCGTGCATAAAGTGATGATGACATCATTTGCAAGCACTGCGGTAATTTTGTTTCTCTTTGAGACACTCTTTCTTTCCTTGCCACGTAAACGGGTGTCGTCATTCTCTGCAGGACACATATCACCCGCCGCGCTCCGCTAGTGAAATGTAACCAATTTTCGTTTCCTTTCTGCAAATTTTAACATGTTCACTGAAGGATGCGCGGTATCCTTTCGGGGGTAAGGCATGCGCCTAGTAGCGGCTTTCATATGCCGCGACGAAGCAGAACACTAATGAAGACGACGGATTCGGCAAGATACTGAAATGTGTTCAAGTATAGCCAAGAAGTTGAAAAAGTGGCCAAGGTAATCCGAAGTTGCACTCCCTATGGTGCGCGCAAGTGCCTCCAGCAAAAGCGCACAGGGACGATCGCGGCAGCTTATATTTTGTAACGCTACAATCGAAAGACGCGTTCCGTATTCGTCATTGCTACTTGTGGCAAATGTACATTCTGCTGCATGGGCTTGACCAATGCCGAGTGTCGAAATGTGAAATTGAACATCTTGTCCCGTGAAATATACACTGCAAACGCAAACTAGCCGAATTGGGCGTTTTAAGGGCTACAATCCTCCTTAATACTACCTTCATCTGGACAGTACTACCTTAGGGTGTAATGAGGAGGGTGTAATAAAGTTCTGCGTCCTCAATTTTACTTCGTTAAGAAATTATGTGGAAGAAAGGAGGTAAATTCACTATCTGACGCCATTCGTCGAATGGAGTTAGAGGAACAAAAAACTCCCATCTCATTTCCTCTGGCATGTTTTCTCTTTTTTTTTTTTCCGAAGCTTCCCGTAATGCCTTAAGTGCTGGCGGGCATGCATGCAGCTGTGCGGGGGAAAGAAGTAAAAGAAAGAGGCGGCAAGCTTCAGCGCACTAAAAATCCCTTGCACAGATAGCCCAGAGAAAGAGATATACGAGACCCTCCGAACGGCTGGAGAGGAAGCGAGCAAGCCCTTTGGCCTCTGCAGCCTACTGCGGCCTGCCCCCGCCAGGTCAAAAGCAAGCCAGACGAGGCGCTACCGAAGTGAAATGGGACAAAGCTTCGCGCCGCATGCGCGCGCGAAAAAAAAAAAACAGAAAAAAAAGAAACGTGAGGAGGGAGTCGTTCCCGCGGCGGCGCGATCGTCGTAGCTACGCCGGCTAGGCCTTGTGAACGCCACTTCTCAAGTGATCAGCTGTGTCGGTCGTGTGTGCGCGTTTTGTGCCTGCAGCCTCACTGTGTTCTCGCCGCTGGATGTGATATGCGTGGTTTGACGACAGTGCGACATGCTGCGCTGCGAGTGCGATAATCGCGACGGCCCGTCGACTCAAGCGAGCGTGCCGCTGTGCATTACCAAGCAGATGATGGGCGCCCTGCGTGCTCGGCACAGTCAGGAACAAAAATGGTAAGTAATACTGATGTTCTCTCTCTTTGCGAGCCCTTATCGTCGCTTATGCACCTGTAGATGACCTTCTGCACATTGCGTCGCTTGAAAAGTGCTATGAAAAGCAAGAAAAAAAAAGAAAGAAAAGAAAATCGGCATGTCAAGCTTGCGAAATGCCCGCCAGCGCACCATGAGCGTGGCATGTAACCCATGCTGTACATTACACGCATGTCATTCATTGTTTCCATGTTACCAGCTGTCATTTATGTAGTACGTCATACAGTCACGTCACGCTATACCAGTCTTGGTATGATATCAAGTTAGAGAACCGGACGCGAGTGCACCAGTCTCCATGCCGTAAATGACATACATGTTGTTATTTTCATGTTACTATATGTCATTTATGTTCGTCGCACAATCACGTCACGCTATATCAATTTAGGTGTATGTCAAGCTAGCGAACCGGCCGCGAGCGCACCATGAGCGTGGTGTGTGTACATGACATGCATGTCATTATTTTCATGTTGCCAGCTGTCATTTATGTTGGATGTACAGTCACACTGCACAATACCAATTTTGGTGTATATGAAGCAGGCGAAACGGCCACTAGCGCCCCCGAGACCTTGTTGTCAAAATAACGCCATACATGACAAGCGTGTCATGATTTGCACGTTAGAAACTGTCGTTTATGTGCGTCATACACTCTTGTGACGCCATACCTATTTTGGTAAATATCAAGTTAACGAAACAGTCGCAAGAGAACCAAGAGAGTGACGTGTAAATCATGTCGTTAATGAAATGCATATCATGATTTTCAAGTTAAGACCCATCATTCATGTTGTTCATGCAGTCGTGTCATGCCACACGAATTTTGGCATACATCCCATTAACGAAACACTCACACGAGCTATGAGTCGTAGGCGGCTAGATAGGTAGATAGATCTGTTCAAAGTCGTAGAAGTGTTTAACAAATGCTTCACATTTAAGTCGTTAAACTCAGATAGCAATGATGTGTGATGCATGTTTTGGAACTTCTGTGAATATCACTCATGCTTCATACGACCAGTCAATCGACCCAGGAGTGCGCCCTGATAAAGTTGTTTGCACGATATAATTTTCTTGCCTGCGATAAAGCGTGAATGAGGCATGATGCTTTCAGGGAATATACATTAGAGCAAAAGGCCACGGTTATCACATTGTCACATAATGGAATGTGCATAAAGGACAACTTTCTTTTCGATTTATTCTTTTCTCCAACTTCATTTGTTTGTTTTAATCCTTCGTCATCGTGTCAATTTGCGTACATTGACATGTGACAAGACCGTGCGCTCTCATTTTGCAGCATCTACCTTGGATGCAGTCAACTACCCTGGACATCTTTCCCCGCCATGCAACTGTGAGAACCCACCGAAGCACAGATTGTCAGGAAGTGAAAAGACTTTTCGGCAACAATTTTGCATTGTGCACTCTGCCCGTCTCCTGAAATAGCATATTAAGGTACATAAGCACTGTACCTTCATACATATGCATCAAGGAACAGTGAAATAGCATATCAAGGTGCATTAACATCATTAGCTTGGATTCATTTAGCTAGAACGAATAAATCATGTTAAAGCTATGCAATGACGGCCATATCATGTGACAGACATCTGCTAAGTGCAGTGTGTATTGTGAAGCACATGCGTTTTATGGTATTGAATGAATGGATAAATGTTTATTCCAGCAAAATACAGGAAATGGGCCTCAAGTGGAAAGCGACAATGGTAGCTTGAGAAGTGCACAGGGCCCAGTAGAGCAAAAATAGAGACAGAGTAGCAGAAACGTGTGCACGTTCAAAGGTAAAACATATACGCATACCAAAAGAAGCAGGAAAGACAAAGCAGAAGAAACGTGCACATTCAAAGGCAAAACACCTATGCCATCTGCAAAGTGACAAAATCAAAAAGGGTGAACATTTACGCTAGTGAAAACAATGAAAATCAGAAAACAGTGAAAACAGAAAAGAAGGAACGGCCATTCAACGGCATGGAAGGAATGCAACTTCATTGGTCACGTATCAACAGTGGAATTTGCCAAGGTTACATGTGCATATTCTTAGCCATTAGGAGATGTGCAAGGCTAATTTAATTGCATTGATATAAGTCAGCTGTTGAGTCTGTTGAACCAGATTGTTGAATCATCTTGTTTATTCCCTCTCATTAATTTGCTGTTTTGCATTATGTTGCCATAGTTTTCAAGGTCAATACATAGTATCATGACTGTTGACACAATTTGACAAGGTGAAAGCGCTGTTATTGTGCCCAGGCCTTAGTTTATCCTCACTAGAAGTGCGCTGTTAATTTTTGCCATGGCTCAGGGCCAAGTTGCCCAATCTTCACTCCTAAACAGAGTAGGTGCGGTTAATCAAGACCTTGCTAACATTCACAACCCTTTTAAAGTGTACTTATAATGATAACTTACTGACATCAAAACTACCCACATAATGGTAAACATGGCAAGAGTACACTTCTGGTGGTGTTTCGCATTTTTTTTACATCCGTTTGTTTTTCGCCCTGTGCACACGAAGGGAAACGCTCACAAGGAAATACTTAGCAGCATCTCAATTTTGTATTTATTTCGTGTTTTGACAAAATGTCTGCAATAAGGATAGTCAAGTGCGAATCTTTGGTAAGACATTCATTTTTATGTATACAGAAATCTTAGTGCACTTCTTTTTTGTGTAATTTTCAGGAATACACTTCTGGCAAAGCAGCAAGTGTTGCTTGTCCACCAGTCTGTGTTCAAGTCAAGTGTATTGTGGGCATGAGTGTCGGCAGGATTTTGTCTTGGGGGTGCAAGGCGGTGTAACGTGTCGGCCTGGTGAGCAGGAGAGCATTGGTGTAGCTTGAGTGGGGTCAAGTGCTGGTGTGTCTTGATGGCGGCAGGTACCCTTTGTGCAAACCCCTGCCGACACCCATGATAGTGGGAACACCCTGATGTGCCTCACTTTACACTATGTCGAACAGCTCGTACATCTTACCACATTTAGGCCAACACTGGTATTTATGCAGAGTGTTATGCGCAGTACTGCGTGCAACCTTTCTGATATCGTGTGCATTTGAAAATTTCGCATTGTTTAAAAAGACGCTGAGTGGACCCAGTGTTATTCAGCAAACATAAGTCTTAACAGGGGCAGTTGGGCGAGTTGGTGTATATTCATAGTTAAAGAGGGTGCAAAAAAATCACAGCACAGAGAAATGAAGGGGACAGGATGACGCGCTACTAGCAACTGAAGTTTAATCGAAACCACAGAAAGATGTAAACTCACAGTACGAAAAAATTACAAGACTAAACAATCACACATCCACAGAGGAATGAAGGGGGCAGACAGGACAGTGCGCTACTAGTAACTGAAGTGTAATCAAAACCACAGAAAGATATAAACACACATGACTAAAAAGGCGCACATGTTCAGCTTCAGTTGTTAGTAGTGTGTCGTTCCGTCCCCTTTGTTGCTATGTGTTCCGATTTCGTTTTCACGTTTTCCTTACCTATGAAATGAACTCCTGACTGTTTCACAGTCTCTATATATGTGTGGTCAATTTTTATTCCTCATGGCATATCAAGTCCTAGGATCTAATGTGCAAAGCGACCAGTCACTATTTACAGGAATTTTTTTATTTAGTGCCTGTGATTGCCTAATTGCAAGTTGACGTTGCAGCCATGGTGCTTGGATTATTTTCAATGTGGTAATTATGCGTAAGACATCAAGTGAGGAATTAAGGATGAACTTTTGAGTTACAGATGGCACTAGCTGGCATAA
This sequence comes from Rhipicephalus sanguineus, assembly GCF_013339695.2. Classification (NCBI taxonomy): domain Eukaryota; kingdom Metazoa; phylum Arthropoda; class Arachnida; order Ixodida; family Ixodidae; genus Rhipicephalus; species Rhipicephalus sanguineus. The sequence continues at coordinate 131,385,441 of NC_051180.1, read as the reverse complement.
AAACATTGAAGCATGGCTGTACTTGTTATGCATATTAGAAGTATTGGTACACTGCAGTCATGTGATTATGCCGACAAGTTCCCAAGCACACTTCCAGAAATTTACGATGGCTTCCAGGTATCTGTGAGTAAATATGTACAGCAACATATGAAGGCAACCTTGTAATTTTGTGGGCATTGCTGAATGCTTTTATGCACCTTGGTAAGTGGACCTACAGTCAACACCACAGGTCTATTTTGGGCTTTTTTGTAGGAAACTCAACTCCAAAATCATGTGCAACATGTTTTGATGCCATAGGGCAAACTAATGCAATAAAAAACTGTACAACTGCCTGTCTACACGGTTTCATATTTCCCAAAAGTGATGCTAGCCTTATTGCACTAATTAGTTGCCTTCGTGTGTAGGCTGACACCAAGTTCCTTGGGTAGCTTATTTTTTTGGATTATACTTACATACTGGCACGGTGAAGTGCACACGTTAGTGCGCATCATGATGAGATTTTACACCCTACTTTCGTATTGCTTTACTGCTGTGAATTATGTATAGTGCTTAGGCTGTACTGTATATGTTGTTCCACGTGTTCAGTTTTGGGAGTAGGTTCTGTGCACGACGATGGAAATATATACCTATATCCTTACATTGACACGAGAACTGCTGCTGTTTTGATTCCAATAAAATGTTGCAACCACTGGTTCTTGTATCAATTGAAGTATCACTACTTGTCGTGCATGCAAATTGAAGAAATGAATTTGTGCTTGCAAAACAAATTGCTGAAGCACTGCCTGCTCAATGTAACTGCTTGTGTTTTATTACCAAACACATTGAACAGATGATTCACAGATTATGACACATTGTAGAAGATAGGCAACAGAAAGACAGAAAGTCATCACTGTGTTCTAACGTAGATTGGGTGATCTTTTATCAATAGTAGCATAATTCAAGGTTGCTGTTGTATAAATAAAGTTTAACCTAGTGTGCAGGTGGACGAGGGAGTGCACATATGATAGTTTTTCCAGTTTTCTGCATATTTGCTACAGTCCTCGTGTTTCTGTGTTACAATTGCGAAATTCTGAATTGCAAACAAGCCAACCTCTCTGCTGCTGTGGTGAAGTAATTCAACAGAACCATATTTTGTCAAGAACAGCTGTTCCATTGAGGAAGAGGGTAATGCTTTTTTTTTAATGGGTACTGCATCATCTGTCTGAGGGGAGGGCCAAGTACACATGGACGTTCACAAGAGAGAAGTGCAAGTACATTAACTTTTTTTGTTTTGTGGGAGACCTGTCACTGGTAAACTGGGGAGGTTGTCCTTGACCGTGGGGCACGCGTTAGGCATTCGCTTTAACGCGGTGGCGTGATGCTTACCAATAAAAGCTAATTAGTAATAAATGTAGGTAGTATCCGAGTATGAAAGCAAATAAATACTGAATATGCGTTATAGAGAATGAATGAATGCCGTGCTAAAGCGTGCATTGCGAATAAGCGCTAATTGCGGAAATAGATAAGCGTTCAGCTGCTCAGAAGGCGCTGCTCACGGCTGTACGCGCGCATTCAACGCACTTTATGTAGGCGCGTTACAATGTCCTTGTAACTCTGGAATTTTCTGCGTGTGTAATTTTCATATGCGAACGCACGCGGTCCGCGCTAAAGGGTGCATTGCGAATAAGCGCTAATTGCGGAAACAGATTTTTGTTCAGCTGCTCAGAACGCGCTGCTGCCCCTGCGTGCAGCTCGCGGCAGTATGCGCGCATTAAATGCACTTAATGTAGGCGCGTTACAATGTTCTTCTAAGTCGGGCCTCTGCGTGTGTAACTTTCATATGAGAACGCAGGCGGTCTTCGAACCGCTCATAGCACGCTGCCGCATCTGGACGCGCGCAGTTCGCGGCTGCAGAAATAACGAAAATTGCTCCACAGCATACGCTCATGGAATGCACATACGTTCGCTCATCTGAAGATACCTTTTTCACGCTGGTATTCACGAATTTAGCGCGAGCGAAGAGGGCACACGTTTATAATTTTTCTAGCGGCACGACACGGTGAACCGGAGAATTCGGAGCCGAGGGTGTTTACGTCGATCGGCTCGGCCTGCATGACGCCCCACAAATTATGTATTGACCTTCCGCAAGAGCAAACACACGCCGATGGTACAAGAACAGAAGTTCGAAGTTGTGCCGACGGGTTACCAGCCGCTTTGTACATACATTGGTACATATATAAGCCCAGGAAAAAAGCAAGCTTGCAAGTGGTGGCGCTGTGGTGTAATGGTTATAGTGCTTGCTTTAAGTGCGTGTGGTCGCGAGTTCGATTCCTGTGTCGTGCGTACTTGTATGCAAATGTCATGGTTGTGCATAAAAACTTTGATGTCCATTTTCTATTATGTCCTAGTGATGAATAGTAGCGGAAATTGGCCGGTGAACGTAATATACTGCCTAAAATATACTTTTTTTTTTCATTTCGCGACCGCTCTAGGGCCTCGTATAAAAGGAGGCTTTAACAGCTCTCAAAAGAAGCAGAGAAACTCTCAATGCGCTCTGTTCAAGCCCCCAAAATGGCTTACATAAAAACAACAACTTTACCTCCAAAAGGAGGCTTTAAAAGCTCTCAAAAGAACCAGAAAAACTTCAAATGCGCTCCGTTCAAGCCCTCAAAATGAGTTCAATAAAAACACAAATTTACCTCCTTAGTTCCGTCTAATCACTCCCTTAAAGGATGTAAATAAAACCTCCTTTTGAACCTCGTTTTGAAGGGGGTTTTGCGTAGTACCTTTTGGATGCACGTTATGCGTCGAGCCCGAAACTCCCTAAAAGGCTCAAACCCGTTTGCAGTGTACTCCTGGGAAAACGCTCGAGCGCTCGAAGCGAAAATATATTCAAAACGTGACAATATCGCGACCATCTTATAAAGACGCCGTAGCAGACGATTCTGAATTATTTTGAGCATCTTTGATAACCTGGATCGTTGCAGTACCTTCCATCGTCAGAAACCAACATGCGATGGTTCTTTTTTAAAAGCGAAGCTGCTTAGCAAATCGTTCCTTATCCGGCGAACCTAAGGCCTATCATCATCATAAACGGTTATGTGCCACAGAAATTGGGTGAATCTCGCTACACACTATCATAAACGGGAATGTGCCAAAGAAATTTGAGCGCATGACCTTTGAGCGCATGACGGATACCGTTCTGCGCAACTTCAAATGGCACATGAGCCTGTGCTACCTCGATGATGCCGCCGTTTTCGCACTGGACTTCTCCACGCATCTTCAGCGCCTCCGACATGTTTTGACGCGTTTGAGCGACGCCGGGCTACAACTGAACCTAAAGAAGTGCCGATTTGCAGCACGGCAGCTGACAATACTAGGCTACGTCGTGTCCAAGGACGGAATTCCCCCCATCCAGCCAAGCTTCGGGCCGTGACGGAGTTCCCCAAACCTAAGTCCGTCAAAAATTGTGCAGTTTCGTAGGACTATGCTCCTACTTTCGGCGCTTCATCCGACACTTCGCGACTATCATATCGCCGCTGACGAAGGTGCTTCGCAGCAACGGGCCCCTCAATTTTTGGTCGTCAGAGTGCGACGACGCTTTCGCAAAGCTCCGTCGTTTTGTTGACGTCTCCTCCCATACTACGCCACTACGGCCCTACGGCCCCCACAGAGGTACACGCCGACGCCAGCGGTGTTGGCTTCGGCGCTGTCCTTGTGCAGCGCAACCTGGGTTTCCGGAATATATAGTGGCATATGAAAGTCGTACGCTTACTAAAGCCGAGACCGACTACACCGTTACGGAGAAAGAATGCCTGGCAGTGATCTGGTCCTTACGTAGTTCCGACCCTATTTGTATGGTCGCTTATTTGGTGTCGTGTGCTGGTTGCCGTGATTGAAGGATCCCTCAGGCCGTCTCGCCCGTTGGGCACTTCGCTTGCAAGACTACGACATCCGCGTGCTGTTCCGCAACGGCCGCCAGTATGCTGACGCGATGCCCTGTCACGTTCTCCCTTGCCTGACGACAATGCCCACAGCTAAGTGTCTCACTTTGCCGTTTCTTCCATTGACATTCACACCATCGCTACCGAACAGCGCAAGGATCAATGGATTGCCTCACTGATAGACTTGCTGAGTGATCCATCGGCCACACCATCCACTCGCGCGTTGCGTCGTCAAGCCCACCATTTCGCCTTTCGCGACGACCTCCTCCACCGACGCAATTACAGCGGCGACGGCCGCCAGTGGCTACTAGTAATACCCCGCAGTCTGCGTTCTGACACATGCGAGTCGTTCCACTCTGATCCGCAGTGGGCACACTCTGGGGTATCGAAAACCTACCACCGCATTCGCCAACGTACTTTGACGAGGAATGTACCGCTACGTGCGGAAGTTCGTTCGCTCCTGCATCGATTGTCAGCGCCGCAAAACTTCAACACACTTATCGCCGGCAGGTCTGCAACTCTACCTTGCCCTGATCGCTGGGCCATCGTCGCTGTAGGCCACCTCACGCGATACGCTGAAACTGCCCCCCTCCCAGCGGCTACAGCGCGCGATGTGGCTTCCTTCCTGCTCCACCGATTCATGCTGCGTCACGGTCCACCCCAAGAGCTTCTCAGTGATCGAGGCCGTGTCTTCTTGTAGGAAGTCGTCGAAGCCATTCTCAAAGAGTGCAACGTTGTTCTCCGCAGAACCACTGCTTACCTCCCGCAGACGTATGACCTCACCGAACGCTTTAACCGTACGCTCGGCGACATGCTCTCTATGTAGGTCGCCGCCGATTACACCAATTGGGATGCTATTGTGCCCTTCGTCACCTGCGCCTACAATACCGCCCCTCAGAGCACTACTGGTTTTCCCCCTTTTCTTACTGTATGGCAGGCACCCGTCGCACATAATCGACACAATCATTCCATACAAGCCGGGTCGATCTGAGTGTGTGCCTATTTCTGCCACAGCCAGACTTGCTGTAGAGTGTCGCCAACTTGCGAAGACCTTTACTACACATGACCAAGAACGGCGGAGTAGCATTCGTGGTGGCATAACCACTTCTGAGCCCACGTTCCTCCCTGGAGCGCTCGTATGGCTCTTGATCCCTACCACTGAAACTGGCCTTTCTTCAAACTATTGCCAAATACGAAGGTGCCTACCATGTCGTCGAACGCACATCCCCTGTAAACTACCTGATCAAACCCATTGACCCATCCTCGGAGATGCGTCGTCGAGGCCGCGACATTGTCAACGTGGAGCGCCTCAAACCTACCATGACCCGCTCATAGTGACAAGCTGTTCGGTCGCCAGGCGGCTCCCTTTTCGTACCCGGGGTAATTGTAGCGAAGCCTTGGAACTCTGCATTGGGCCGTACTCTCCAGCCCCTTCTAGTGTGTCGCCCTCTTCGGCTCCTTTCGAAGAGAAAGCAGCTCGTGCTGAAAGTCGGCCCTGCCTTCACTGTCGCCGTCGTGTATCGTCGCTGAGTGCCCGCTAATAAACGCGTCTGCAATATATATGTCGAAGATCGGTCTCCGATCGAAACGTCGACAAATAAACAGTTTTTTAGAAGCGTGTACCTTCCCCCCCCCCTCCCCCCCTCTCTCTCTCTCTCTCTCTCTCTCTCTCTCTATATATATATATATATATATATATATATATATATATATATATATATATATATATAACCGCGGCCGGGCCCGTCGGCTAAATTTTCTTCTGAACAATTTTTCTTTGTGGCTTGGTGTGAATAACATATATATAGATATATATTATTCACACCAAGCCACAAAGAAAAATGAATAACATATATATAGATATATATTATTCACACCAAGCCACAAAGAAAAATTGTTCAGAAGAAAATTTTGCCGACGGGCCCGGCCGCGGTTTCGGACCAGCGACCCCTCGCTCCGTGGCACGACGCGTTAAGCCACTCCGTCACACAGCCTACATTCTCCGGGGTTCTAACGGCGAGCTCAAGGCGTTTCTTACTATAATACCTAGAGGGGAATCTGGCGCTAGTGTCTACGCGGGATCCTTGAGCGGCGCTTCAACCACCATGGGAATGATGGGAAGTAAGGCTTCGGATCTGCTTCGGATGGTTTTCGTTCTTGAGATTCGCGACGCTTGTTTGCCGAGTGTAAAACAAAGTGATATGAAGTTATTTACAATTAAAACTTGCTTTCTTCTTTTTTACGTAAAACTTATTGCAAAACGTTCGCGTCACCATGAGATGGAAGTGAAACCTGTACAAATTCAACCACCATGGTATGCATTGCTCTGCAGTTGTGTTCCAGATTTGGCATCACCAAATAATGAATTATTTTACAGTACTTGAAAACAAGCACGTTTGTCTTTCCCTCGAAAGAGCGCATTATCTAATCATGGAAACAACAGTACTATATTGAGTGACAAACACTTAACCTATCGTCTGCTGCGATGCCAAGTGCGTCTGTCCAAGTGATCTGCCTCCAGAAACCTCTGGTTTTGTTGTGAAATCAAGTAAGGGGAGCCTTAAAGTGCGCCTACTTAGCTTCACCGTCGTTTTGCAGCCGATCTGAAGGAGATTGGGCAAGACGGGCTTATCAAAAGACTTGAACTCTATGCAATTTCCTGCACTGGCATGGGACGCTAACTCTGTGCGCAGCGGTGAGTGCACGACGCTTTACTAAAACTGCCATATACACCCTGCGAAGCTGCAACGAAACAACAAATCAAGATATCTAGTGGTCTTCAGCATCTTTGCACAACAAAGGCACTGCTTGAGTGCTTTATAACGCACCCCCCTACCCACGCCTCGCGATGAACGAAACTGAAACTGTAGAAAAAGATCCGTAGACAGTTCTCTAGCTAACGCTATGCAGTCCAAAGCTTGTACTTCCCATCATGCGGATGGTGGTTGAACGATCTCAGCGCCAGTTTCCTCTCTAGGTTATTGTATGAAACTCTATGGGCGAGCTATTTTTACGCACCATTTGCCGTTGGAGGTACGCAGATTTCTGAGGCGCTTCAGCGTGGCAGAGGCTTGTGAACTATCACCCGTGACATGGCGCGAAGGGCCCGAGGGTGCGCTTTGAAAGGCGTCACCCCACCTGTGTTTCGCCGGAGCAGGGCAGCGCGCCTGCGGCCCTGTACTTTATCCCTATAGGGCGCCGTCACCAGTGATCGATCGTTTATATCTTGGGAAGGGTTTCAAAGGATGGCTCATAGCTTCATGCGTGTGGGGCGCTCATCACTAGAGAAATAGAAGGATTATAGGAAAGGCACGAAGGTTAACTGGACTACGTCCAGTTTGCTACCCTACACATGCGGAGGGGAATAAGGGAGTAATAAAAGGGAGAGGAAGATAGACACGTTTTACAACACACACACAGTGGAGGGTTTCAGAGGCGGTCGCTCAATGCTGTTGCCTTCAAGTACTGCAGGAGGGCTAGTGTGGCTTTCTGGCCTAATGTGCCGTCAGTCCAAGCTCCCAAGATCTTTCAGTAAAAGGTCAAACATTGAGTCGGCGGACGGAACAGCAGCTCATTGCCTGTTACCTGGACCAGTCACTCAGCTGGAGTCCAGGAACAGTACATCGCCAAGAGGACGTCGCCTAGTTACCCGGGCCGGACGTCCAGGCGAGAACCGTCTGTCATTAAGCGCTGCAGCTGCCTCGAAGCCTGTCACTCGCTTCCCGATCCCGTGCTCTCTTCCTTGTCGTCTTCTATGGCAATAGCGCACTTTCAGTCTCGTTCCTCTTCTCACAATCACCGTCGATCCGACCAGATGATGAGATGCAGGCACCGATAAGCGTGAAGGCTGCTTCCGTCTTTGTAAAGCGGAGGCACACCCACTGATTTTTGTTGTGAGGTTGCACCAAATGTGGTATGTGGGTAAGGTCTGTGCGGCTATACACAATTACTTTGCTGGGTTCTCCACAAATTTATGAAGTGAAGGCTTCGTAGCGAGAGAGATTTGTCGCTTTTGAAAGTTCAGTTTACATATTACTAGTATAGGACGTCTGTTGCAGAAATCTTACTGCAGAAAACATGAGATTCGTGATTTACGTCTTCTGGCATTCCACTGGAAAAGTTTCGCTGAAAAAACCGTTGTGTCTATGCAAAGGTGGCAAGCACTGGACGCAGGGCATCCAATACCCGCACTGCGCATTATGCTGTAGGCGTGCGTGTTCGTATTGCTCACAAGCGTGCGAATAGCATTGATGTGAGGCTTGATCATCGTCAAAATTTGACCGTAACGCTCTGTCAGCTCGTCTGGGCGAGCGTGGCGCTACCGGCGCTCGTTCCGGATTATCTGCCGGCGTAAGTTTGCGCTGAAGCCATACACCGCATGGAGGCCACTTCGTTCGCCGCAGCAGCCATGTTTGCTAAAGAGTGAGCTGCTAGCCTTCTACAGCGGAGCTTTTATAGCCGAGCTAGGTCCGTGTAAGGCGATGTCGTTCGCAGAATAGCCAAACGAGTGAGCAGGGGGGAGGCGGGAGGGGGGAAACGGGGATTAAACGAGGGGCCCATGGGTAGCCGCGCCGAGCGCACGTAGTATGTAGTAATCGAGTAAGCACACGATTAAACGCGCTCTCGCATCGGCAAGCCTATTTCTCGCTCTGGACGTTCTCGACGCCGAGGTGGTCAAGAGCGTCACTGTCCCCTGGCTAACGCGGTTGCCGTACTCGCGCGACTGCCGCCGGCAAACTCCTCGAAAAACATCGATTCCACACTCAGGTTTGCGCTCAATCTCGTCCCTCGTGTGCCGCCAGTATAGCCAAGCACTTGCCTGACAAAACGATAGCCGTGAACGGTTAACTCCCATAGTTTGCTTCACCTTGATCACCATCCCTTCCTCCAGTGTAGGGTAGCATACCGATACTTCTGGAGTGGTTAACATCCCTGCCTTTGCTTTCACTCCTATTCCTTCCTTCCTTTATCCCGGTTTGCTAAACCACGACCGGACTGGAAAAGCGCGCGAGCGAACGCCCGCGTGCCTCTCCTGTCCGGCCGTGGCTAAACCATTCTCTTCTTCGCCTGGCTTTGCGCTACTTTACATTAAGTCGCTGTGGTTCTCTCTCAGCTCCGCTGGTAATTGGCGCTTGCGATACTAAAGTCAAGACTAGGTTTTTCCTCGTATGACTTTCCCATTTGTTGCTATCGCGTTCATAGCTTCACCCTCTCGGTGAAACTCACTTTTTTTGTTGATTTCTTTTTCTTCGTGCAGAGTTGTCCTTCGTGTACCATTATGAACATACATGGTTGTGTCCTCAAGTTTGAAGATTGGGATGTCGGTTGGGTGAAGAACAACATAACATCGTGAATGTTTCAAATTTTGCTGTATTGCCCTGACCATGTCGCTATATTGTGATTAAGTCGTCTATAAATTGCGGGTATGCATCGTGTTTATCTCTGCAACGGTGCCGGAAATTGGCTTGCGTTACCATCAATCTATTAGCGAGTAGACGCCACGTCACGTCAGTCGCTAACCTTTTAACCTAACACGAAAAGGATGACAAGGCGCGTTCCGGGATGATAGAAAAATCTATCAAAATGCTGGCGTATATGCTGGTTCTACCCGAACTGAAAGCTGTACGAACTGCGGTGCATTGATTCGCCGTTGTTTTCCATGTGTTTATGTTGTGTTTATCTGCTCTTTTCTGTTCTTTTGCGTTCTTCACTTGCCTTTATCGGCTATTTTGTGCTATTTTATGATCTTTTTGTGTGATTTTGTGATACTTTCAATCCTTTTGTGTACTTTTCTTTTCATCATCCTATTTCTTTTGCGATTATCTATTTTGTGTGTTATGGTCTCATTTCTACTGTTTTCTACTGTTTGCTGGTCCGAGTGCGGTGCGTATAACTCCCGACGCTGGCGTTTCGCCTCTTGTACTCTCTTCCGTAGATATTTGTGGAACTCCAGGCGCTGGCTTATCGCTGTCGCTTCGCTGGCTCGGACAGCGAAACATTCACGCGCAAGCAAGCGCAGGCCTTCATCTATCTATCTATCTATCTATCTATCTATCTATCTATCTATCTATCTATCTATCTATCTATCTATCTATCTATCTATCTATCTATCTATCTATCTATCTATCTATCTATCTATCTATCTATCTATCTATCTATCTAGACGAGAGCTGGTTGTTGGGCAAGTTGGCACATGGTTAGACTCAAAAAAGCCACGAAAACTGAGGCAGAAGAGAAACAGTGGTACATACATACATACATACATACATACATACATACATACATACATATATACATATATACATACATACATACATACATACATACATACATACATACATACGTACGTACGTACGTACGTACGTACAGTCGCAATCTTTTTGAGAGTGAACACAGGAGCCCGTGGCTTTCTGTACTACCAGCGCCGCTAGGCGACGTGTTGCAGTATCTCCGCGCATGCGCTTGGAGTGTAGCTTCCCTTCGCGCGCATCACGTCACAGCAGCGCTGGAGTGTCGTCTGCTAGCGATTTTCCCGCCCCGGTGGTGCTCGTATTATGACGGCAACTAAAATTCGGATGCTCTCAGATCAAACTGCGTGCTTCTTATGCTTGGCGTATCACCTTGCTACAGATCAGTGATCATGTGTTCTTCTAGACGTACAACGAACAGGCAAAGAAAAACAAACATGCAAACGGTTTTTTCGTGTACGTTTCACAAAACATTGATACTTTAAGGAAGTAGTCTCAGTAAACTGTAAGAATTTTGTTTGATGCTATATTAATATTTTGTCACGTCCTCCTTTGCAGAAAATTGATGCCATTCTAACCGGCACTGAGGAGTACAGAGCTGGCGCAAATGAATGATGCGCTCGAAGATTCTCCCACTCTTTCAGAACGGCTAATTAGAGCTCGTCCGTAGTCGCCGCGTTAACCATGGCTGCTTTATGTATACATTTCACATATTTTCACAAATGTTCATGCCGGCCAGAAGAGCACAGCGATCCCACGATTTTATGTATGCTCGTTCACAACTTTTGCAGTGTGCTCCGGCACCAGGACATATCCTGGAACACAAAATCATTGCGCCGGGAAAAGTGCCTAGCTATAAATCAACGATGATCTTGAGAACGCCGGCAAAATCTATTTTCAAGTTTATTCGTCCGTCTTCTGAAACGTAATTTCAAGTTTAACATTGTTACCACTTTGAATTATACGGCTTCCCTACTGCTCACGTGCAGCAGACGACACGCGCTTGCTTGCCTGACGCAATGCGTGCGACATCAGAATTTTTACTCGCCGGACCCATTGCGCATGAGCAATGCTTCTCGCGACCGCCGCGTAACTGCGCTGCGAGCTCGCAAAGCCACGCGCTCCCGTGTTCACCCTCAAAAAGATTGCGACTGTACGTACGTACGTACGTACGTACATACATACATACATACATACATACATACATACATACATACATACATACATACATACATACATACATACATACATACATACATACATACATGCGCGGTGATATATTTTTGGCTACGGTACTGCTAGGCACCTGTAAGAACTGCCCCAATATCTTCCCTTATTCTGTGCCCGCTACCAGCATTACTTTCAAACTGTTTTCATGGTGCGTGTCTAGTAGCAGTTCAAACATCTCCATGGCGATCCTAGTGTTCCAGTGGTGATTTGCCTCCTTAGGTGATTTGTCTCCACTGGATGATGGGTGATAGAAGCCAAACCACAATTTCGAACGTCTCGTGAGTTCAGCACTTGCGCCATCATCGTCAGAATGTGCCCAGCTTGTATAGCTGCAGTGATTACTTACTCGAGAATTTGTGACAGTTGACCTGTACAAAAATATTTGAGAAATTGGTCCTCTGCGTGAGAGGAAACACGTGCAGTGTGATGACAATATTTTCTTTTAGCAACTGAGGCGTTAAAGCCGTTATTTGTTTGTTTGTAAGTGTTTTATTTTCATACCAAAGCTACGTACTAGGCAAACTGAAACACCCAAACCATACGTTTGAATAATCACTTCTGCTTGCTAATAGTATGTTTAGCCGAAATACATGAGCTAATAGTCATTATATGTCTAGCTAATGAAGAAGAGGTTGTTCTGGTGCGTTAGGCAAGAAATAACATAGTTGGGCGAGCAAAAAACGTATTCCAGGAGCAAAAGAAAGTCTGTAGCAGCAAGGATATGACATATGCAAGGACAGGAGACAAGGCTGTGCGGGAGAATTAACATGTAAGAAACGATACCGAGTAGCCGTTCTTTTTTTTTCGGAAGTGAATTAAGGAGGAATTTGTAGATACTGTAATAGTGAAGGATGCCTTCGTTTCTTTCCGTTAACGTAAGCCCCACATTGATTACAGCGAGGGACACTTGTTAAATTCGTATTAAAACACAGACGGAAAAAACGTGTGCCCCTTAGATTGCTAAACCGTTTTATTATTTAGCTAAATCGACTGCCGAGGATTTAAACTCTGTGCGGTTAAGAAAAAACGGCCAGCATTAATTAGGGCATGGCAGTTTTTTTCTAAATAGATCATTACGGAGCATTACCGTCAGGAACACAAGTGCATAGTTCGCAAAATGAAACTTTCTCACTTTTCTCAGCCTTCTTTACGAGTCCCGAGCTTTTCTCTTGAATGTGCGTAATGTCTCGACGTATTCTGTTATAACGACAGCTCCCCTAAAATACCCATAAAAATCTTGCGCCGCCATCCGGTGACAGTGCTTGTATGAAACGGAATATATGCTCTCGAGTGAGGAGATTAGTGCCAGCCGCTACTTAGTCGGTCAATCCTTTTGTTCTTTCGCCACTCTTGCCTCTCTCTTGTTCGTGTTTTAATTTCGCATTTTTTAACTTTTCTTCTCGTGTCTTCTTGCTCGACGTGTATCACAGGTAATCAAAAATCGCTTTTGGAAAACTCAATTGTAGCGCGTCAGATCTCTTTCTTTTAAAATTTTATTCCTATTCTACTTTTTTCTCCCATTCTGCTAATAGTATAGATAATGTAGTCCTAGTTAGAGGTGCGCCTGGAAAATAAGGCATACAATACGTATTAATAAGAGAAATGGCGAATAATTAGTCTAATGAAGGAAGATTTCATCTGTTGACGAACGGAATGCTTAAGCACAGTTTAATATCACAGTTTCGCCATAATGACAGTTCAACATCTTGCCCGTAAGAACCTGCGGAAAAGCGGCAGCCTGTGCGACACTACGCGCCCCTAATAGACAAAAACACAATGAAAACTAAAGTATTGTGAATGTCCTGACGAGAAACATATTATTCCCCGAAAGTTCCTAGGGAAGGAATCAAGGTGTTGCGGAAACGCAAAGCTAGCTGTAAACATTTATTCATCGTGTAAGTGGTTATCGGGTCATCTGACAAATACTGACAGTTATGCAGTGTGTTGCAGTCAACTCTAGTGAAGCTAATTAAAGAAATTGAGGCAACTAGAAAAGACGATAGGAACGAAGGTGTCTTGTGAGCAATAATTTTACTAACAACTTACTGTTTGCGTACGTGCAAAAGTTTCAAGTACAATGGGCGGTCGCTCATTTATTTATTATTGCAAAGTTGATGCAAGTAGTGCTATTAAGTGTCAGTTCTGTGCAAATGCAAAACCTCTGGTTGCAATGGCTGTGGCAACGTTTCACGAATGCGTAAACTCAGACGTAACTACATGGCCTTCCCAAATACTCGAGTAGTTAGTCATGAATCGTAAATAAGTAACCATAACACAAAAACAAGCCCTGAAATGAAACAACGTCCCATGTATGCTTCACATTTCATATCGGTCTGGAAGTTAGCAAGGATGCATTTTCCAATTTAACATCATTTCCAGGATATTGAATATATTTGCCTATAGTCGCCCATTGCTCATGAAGCGGCGTCATTTTTTACAGCGAAAGCTGTTATGACACCATTTCAACGGCCGTTTTTAGTGCCGTAGTTGTCCGCCGCCGCCGCCGGTGTCCGTAACCGCTATCGCACGAAATAAGAAAAAGAAGGAAATAAAAAATTCCAGAATGGAACGAGGTTCGAACTTGGGCCCTCTACGTGGGAGCCCAGTGTTCTACCTCGGAGCCATGCCGCTCCTTGAAACTGCGTTGCAAAAAGACCCTATACAGGCTTCATGTCAGGAAGGAACCACATTAGCATATGTAGTGTAGTGTGGTCGAAGAGTAAAATAACAACCAGGCGTCACACAAACGCGAATTCTGTAACCGGGCGTCACACAATGCGTATTGCGCAACGAGTGGGTTGTTGAATGCTTCCAACCCATTACAAGGCCTCTGCTGTAATTCATCATCGTCATCAGCGACAGCATCAACAAAGCGCACATAATGCATTACAGGTGTTTAGCGAGTACCACGGTTCTCAGCAGAATGACGAAAAATTGCATAGTGGCTGCATCCCTATTTCACAAATAATTATGATGATTTATAGCGTAGTGGTTTCCTCGCAAGTGCACTTCTATTGGTTGCCAAGGAAGCCCATAAGGCTCTCACGATCCATTTCCTCAGGGTATCAATAGAGTCATTTCTATCTCTCTCTCTCTCTTTCTCGCGTTAACGTATGTTATAAAGCGTGGTGGGACAGTTAAATAGCGACCGGGCGTCCCACAATATGAATTACGTAACTAGTGAGTCGTCTAAAGCTTCCAACCCATTACACAGCGATCAGCCATAATTCTTCATCCCCATCAACCTCGCATCAACAAAGTGCACATAATGCCTTACAGATGGTACCTCGCTTCTCCACAGAATAACGAATAATGTCGTGGTGGGTGCTTCCCAACTTCCCAAAATTATGATTTCTGGCGTAGTGGGTACGTTGCTAATGTACTTGTATTAGTAGCCACAAAAGAGTTTATGACGGGCTCTAGAAATGCCGCTCTTCCAGTTTTCGCTGCGACTGTGCTGCGCTTCCGCGCAGGCCTGGCGTTTTTTGCGTTGAAGTAATCACATTGCACTTCACATACTGAAAACTGTGTCCTCTTTCAAAGTAGTCATCGTATGTTAGGAGAAGATCGAAAAAGAGAGAGCGAACGGCGAGGCCTTGTCGCAGAAATTTGTTTGAAGAAGACAAATGCTTTTTTTGCAATGCTGAGTTGTTGTTAGGGTACTACAGTTAAGAGAATGACTGAAAACAGAGTATACCTTCCTTTAGGAACAGGATGGTATGACATATGAGGCTATATTCACACAAATATAGGATCTCTCCTTAGTTTCACGATTCCCTCATATTGGGAAACGTGTGAAACTATCTCTTATTAGAATGAACGAATGGACATGGCATTTTCTTTTGAGAGGTGTGCGGACAGCGTGGAGCGTTCACGGGAAACGTTGAAGTTGTTCGTCCATCGCGCGCTCTATAGTACTGATCCCAGCTGTTCCTTGGAGCCAGCACGTGTGTAGAACCCTTACACATACACACACCTAGAGAGACACAAAGAACGACGCTGTTTGCCAAGCTCTCTTGTCCCAAGTAGCGAATGCTCTCAGAGCGCGTTTTCTTGGTGATAAACGCGTGCGCACGCAAGCGGAGGTATTGGGCTGCTTCGAAAGTTCGCATATGCAAACGACGGTACTTGGTGTCCTTATTTGCCGACCGAATACTCCTTCACTGCTTCTCTAGCATCTGGTTCCCCGTCCCCATTTAATTCACATCGTGTCAACGATGGTTTACCACTTCAGTATCTTACGCCGCTTATCGCGACACGCGTGTGATGCATCGCTGGTTGCAGGAACGTGGCAACGCTTAAAAAAAGGCTGCCCTTTGAAGTTTAGGAATGCTGTTTCGCGTTCTCATATACACTGTAATGCTGCAATCAAGTGTATCTACTTGCAGTTTTAGGAGCACTGCGTAAAAAAAAGAGCTTGTTTTGAGAATGTCATGAGTTCAACTGTTACAATCTTTGGAGAGACTTCTCGTTCTCACTGCTACCACATCTAAGAACAGAGACAACAGGAGCGAAGAAGTCGCCGAAAGTTAGCAGACATGACAAATTTCCACTTTGCATCTTCTGCAGACAGTTCATGTCACGTGAGAATATTCGTTGGCGAGAATCCTATCAGTTAGGGCGAAATGATGTCAAGGCTGTGCAGTGCTTGTACCTCTGCCGCGCAAATTCTAACCTCTGCAGTAATGAACATAACTCGCGTGATGTAGAGAAAGAAGTGACGGCGACTGACAATGCAAATCTCTGCTGAGCCCCGACGAGATCATAGCTGCACGCTTCGAGTAAACCGCGCTAGAAGAGGTTCTCGCGCCTCAGACACAATGTCGTTGCAAAACAGCACTGGCATGCATGGTGCTCATAAATGCAATGTTGCTTTTGTCCGCCCGATTGTGTGTCAGAGTAAGAATACATAGCGACTGAAGGCGCACGTGCCAGCGGTTGCAGCAGTCGGTCGCTGTATACATTTGACGAACCTTTTGTGTCAATCATCACCACGGACATCGACACCGGGTTTATTAGTACGGTCGCTGAAACACCGATATGCAACAGTGTATTGGCAAACACACGTAAACGCAAGAGATGTTCCTGTCAGGTAACCGCGTAATCATGTTCACTAATGTGCTGGTTTAATTTTTGCACATTGCACATATAATTCTTGCCGCAAAAGACTTTTTCGATGTTTCATTGTTCGCCTTATTATCGCCCTATTGTCTCTGACTGACGCCTTCCAAAATGTTTATTTCACTTGACGAATACATATACTATGAAAAAGCAAACGTCTGCACACAAGAGCACTTTAAAACTTAATTTGGGGCTTCAGCTTGAAAACAGTAATAAGCTACAGGGCACACATAAAGACACTGAATTTTTTAGGAATGTGGTATTTTATTATGCACCGACAACTTCATATTCGATAGTGTGTACACTTGCACTTGTTATTTCCCAGAGCACCACCACATTTATAAGCGTAAGATTTCGATCAGAGCAACATCTTGAAAAGTATATAAAAGTCCCAGTGCTAGCAACAATGAGGAGTGAGAATGGTGTGGAATATT
Source organism: Rhipicephalus sanguineus (assembly GCF_013339695.2). Lineage (NCBI taxonomy): Eukaryota > Metazoa > Arthropoda > Arachnida > Ixodida > Ixodidae > Rhipicephalus > Rhipicephalus sanguineus. Next base: position 131,368,485 of record NC_051180.1, on the reverse strand, counting down.
CACCTTGAAAATTGAGAAAGCAGTACGACGGGCGGCTTTTAGATAAGCGAGTGCAAGCGTTCACTAATTATTCCAATTTCCGTCTTTTTACCAGTTGCCAAAACAAAAATTTAAATAAAATCGAAAACACTAATTCATTAAGAAAAAACAGTGTTCATTTGAGGTGATGCGAGGCATCATGTCTACATCAGTATTGATGCTCTGTTTGTTTCTGAACACTTTGAATTCAGCTATTTCATAGGTATTTTCATAGCTATTTCATAAAGAAGTACATTGAATATTGTTAGTTTCACAATGAACGGTGCGCAATATCTGGTGATATCTATTGTAAAAAAATTATTCTGCCCTTTAATGCCGTTGTGACAACTAGAGAAATTTAAGAAAGTTGCTTTAAAAGCCTTTGTATGCCATCAAAGTGCTCCAAATTTATCATGATACCTACATTCAGTTGACACAATGTGATACTCACCCTTATGATTGCACTTGATTATTTTGATGTACCTCTTTCTTCCCGGCCGTTTCTGCACGTATGGTGGCCCCTAATGTTCTATCGGCTTGTGGAACAAGGTAATAGGGCCGACTTGAACGAAGTGGTGCTTCTAAAATAACTTTTACAACATTGTAATGCTGTGGGCTTTGAATTTCTAACATCATTATCGGAAAATCGGAAGAAGAACTCAATTTCTTCATCTGAATGTGGTTGAAGGAATCAATACACGAGTTTACGTAGTAAAAAAAATTGGATAGTGTCTTGGTGTTGATTACTTTTTAGGTGGTTTCGTTGTAGTTGCCGAAAACGAAGCTATCAAGTCTTATGTGCTAAATTTGGTTTTTGAGGCAGCTGCATATATGCTTTGCTTAACACATTCATAAATGTAATTTAGGAAAGGACGAAATTGTTTTGCAGCAATCAGCTGAAACGTAATAGAAACGGGCATTTCTTTGCAGTTTGAAGAGTATACGTCCAACTTGCGTGCTTCCGTAGAACTGACGTGCCGAATTTGCGATCAGGATTAAAAAATATATATAGGAGGGTGGAGGGGGGACCTGATAAAAAAAGATGATTGATCCCTCCGTCATAGGAATCGGAATAACACGAAAGTAAAGCGTGCCCTTACAGAAGTAACTGAATGTTCACTGCACATTGATATAAGAGAGTTTGTACAATGTATAATGATCTCTGCCAGCTGTAGCACCTTTAACGTGGATGCACCCACTACGATCATTGGTGGTACATCTCCATATGGTGTACTGGAATGGGGTAGTGTGCCGTCTGGCGCCGGGAACGTGTCTCTTTTTGCGATGACAGCCTGCGGTGCCAGAGCACACCGTACTACTGTGTCGCCACCTGACGCCGCCCCCTGAAGTAATTTATGTTAAGCTGAGATACAAAGCCTCCAAGATCGGTAGTTGTAGTTGCCGCGCTGGTCGTGCGTGCACGTGGGAAACTTGCCGATTGTTCCCTTCTGTTTCTCATAACACGTTAGCGAATTTTTTCGTGTGCATGGCAGACTCAGTGTTTGATGAAGCCTGATGCATTCAAGTTTTGGCAGACCGATTGGAATTACGGACTTATTCACATAGGATAAATCCAACACCCCGAATACATTGTGGTGCATTTAGCTGCATTCCTGCGTTTTGGTGCCCCTTTGAGGAGTAAACTCTCTAAAGGAATGGAGCAGCATTCATCATTGACCGTTGTATTTTTTCTGTCGAAGACCTTGCGACTGCTGTTCTGACTGATGCAGGTGACGAGCAACGGTGCAACTCATCTGATGCTGTTAATGTTAGCCCTCCGGACCTCCTCGTGTGTTTCGACGCACAACTTCAGATTAGTGTGATAGCTAGACAGGCGTACATATGCATGGAATGAACAGCGATGTGCTTTTTTATGCCTTTTGCAATCAAAACAGTAAGCATGCAGACGATCCTGGACCCAGTTCTGCGATACGAATTGTGCAAGCTCAGACGACGCAGAAGCATCTTTATTTATTCCAAAAATGCAACCAAACGTGCTTAAGTGTTGAAATCTCGCAAATATATTTAGTTTCAATTGTGTTACGTGACCATTTGACTCAAGAACGGCAGACATTTTCGTAATTTCGATTTAAATTTGGCGCGCCAGGCACACCGTTCGATTGTGGCGCTTACTGGTGGCGTCATCGCAAAAGCGACCACCGGTCTCCCATTGGTTTGCTGCAAAGACGGCACACTGTCCCATTCTAGTACACCATAATCTCCATCTCGACGACTAACGTCCATGACCACAAACCCTTGTGGTAGCTCTAGTAGATAACGGTGAAAGCGTAATCAGAGAACGAGGTGTGACAGCCAGAAGAGCGTCGCATATTGGACGCAGAACTTCGTCGCCATACCGCGGCATGTTAAAATGTGATTGAACACCACGGCCGGACTGGAGGGAAACGCAAAGCGCGTCGTGCCGCCCCGGTAGCCCGGCCGCGATTTTTCTCGGGGCGAGCGCGTGAGCGGGGAACGCGGTGTTACAGCCAGGTGAGGCAGGCGCGCGTCGTAGAGCTATTTTTGGTTTGGATAAGTGTGATGCTATGAGCGAGGCCGATGCTTTTACGACGCTTGGGCTAAGATCGCCACCTCGCGGTGTGTTAGGGCACTGACAAAATTGAACTTCCATTGAAAACGCGCCGAATGGGACGGACGTGTAACGCGTTGCCGGTGCTAATCGCGGAGGCCACAGTAATGACGAATTACTTTACCGCTCCCAGAGGGCAACACCACCCCGCCGACCGGGAGAGTAGTAGATATAAACGGCGCGTTTGAAAAGCCTCTTCAATCTGTGATGGTGGCGCAGTGGATAGCGTGCCCGGCATCAGTTGTTGCGGACCGAGCGGTCGTGGGTTCGATGCCCGTTGACGGAACTTTTTTCTTTGCCATGTGATCGTGTAAATTTTTTCGACGTCAGTTCCGTGACGGAAATGCGTCACTGAAGTCTTGGAGGACCCCGCCATGAAACACTTGCGTGTTAAAATGTTTCCACAAAACTAGTACGCAGGTGCAGATCTGCTTGTTGTTCGTGTTACGTTACGCCTAAAGAGCATATATAGAAGCAAGGAATGACGATAAACAGACAACGCTACTGTGTATTTCTTCGTTTCTTGTTTTCTGTAAACTTTCACACGCAATGTTCGAAGCAGTGATAGACCACCAACAGGATAAAGTTGTTTTTCTCACGTTAAGTGTTCAAAATATCAAGTAATGTAATTCGACATAAGTGAAACCTCGGTCATACGATCACGGCTCATGTGGATTTCGGGGTGATACGAATTTTTCTTTGGTCCCGGCCACTGCCCATTGGCCTGCAATGTAATGGAGTACGGTTGTTTCGAACAGATTTTCACCCACGACGTTTGACAAGAACGTACGCTACCGCGAAGGTACGAAGAGGTGCTGTCACGGAAGACGCGCCAAGCACGTGCAGGCGCAGAAACGCAAGCGGGGGTGTACGCGCCGCGCCGCCAATTGGTCAAAATCACGGTGTAATAAAAATACTAATCCTACACAGTGATCAGAATAAACCTGCAGTGGCGCGTCGTAGCCTTCGAGATTGTGTGCGCGAATCTTGGGGGCCTTAATGCCCCTCCGTGTGCCTTCGCGTTTAGATAACAAGCCATGTCCTCCATGCAAGCGATGTCCTCTTGAATCAGACACCCTATGAAAGGTTGACGAGGACCGAAAGACAAGGACGGTCTTGGCGAAGGAGCTAGGCCTCACAACGTCAACATGCATGACTGTTGGGGACGCACGTGTGGGGCACGGCCGTAAATCTCTCGAAAAACATTCCCAACACCATCGCGATAAGAAAATAATAACTTAGCACCGCGGTTGTGAACATATCCGGCCTTCATCTATAGCGTCAAAGCGCTACCTATGTCACTTTCGCCGCAGTACTGCAGCTGTCACAGTTCTCAAAAACTTGGTTCGATAATTACACGTGCGTGCACAGGTCGTATATTTACGAGTGCAGGTATGATTGCTGACGTCTAAAAACTTCACTGGCAATCGTTCAGAGCTGTTCGTGTATTTGCTGCGGCCCTCAATATGAATAAATGAAAACGTACGCTAGCTTTCTTTTGTCGCATGCTAATTTTTGATACTTTCTGGTGATACGAATTTCGGATGATACGAATATTTTTGGTGATCCCGCGAGATTCGTATCACCGAGGTTTTACTGTACATGCATGTTCTCTTAAGAGGAAAATCAACAGCAAGGTGTTTTAAGTGGCAAATATCTACGCCTTGTTGGCGCTTGTTTAGCTAAGAATTATACTTTAACCTACGGTAATTTCTCGTAAAAATGGGCTCACGGTGGAAACAGTTGAGCGGACATACTGGATACAATGAGTGTTTGCTCCGCAGTGGTATAATGTACCTATTTTTTCTGCAAATACAATGGGGATCATCAAGGGCGTTTTGTAGCAGATAATATTGCAGCAAAGAAAGTAATTTGCAGCATGAGTTCAATTTCGATAGGGAGTGCAATAAAAACAGAAGAGACAGAGAACAGAACGCCCTCTTCAATTTGTTTTTATTGCACTCTCTGTTGAAGTTTAATGCAAGCTCTAACGACAAAGCCGATCGCGCACCCTTCTCGATATCTAGTACCTCTCTTCAGCAGCCGCTTGCCACACGAAGAGAAATAGAGGAAGAAACCAAATTTATTACGTTGTTGCCAATACACAAACATATCTGTATAAATTATCACGAACCGCGTGAACCACGTGTACTTTTAGAAATACGTATGAGCAGCCAAAAGGAAGAAAAGACTGTTTGTCATAGGACTATTTTAATATATCACACAACTGCTAGTAAATCCAGTCTATAAGTTCTTTCTGGCCTATTTTATAGTGTATTTGTTCACATGGTATTGTGCAAAAAAAAATCAAATTGTCAAGAGACTGCGGCTTTCAGCACACCATGCGCTGTTGCAATACATATCCTACCACGCTAAAGTTTCTCGCACTGCTTGCGCTAGCCGCAGGGGCGCACATCTGCCTTGCGAATTGTGAAGCCGTCGGCAGTCGTTCTTAACTTCCATCACTGACGCAAATTTAGGATATCTTTGTTGACCTCTGCAGAATGAACATAGCTGTTCAGCTCATCCCTTCATTTCCTTCTTTCTCGAACGTCGTGCACGCCACTCTTCAATGTGATCTATAAAACTCCTCTTTGGGGGCTTCTCCTTGCAGTTTTCAGCAGTGTATGTTATGCACGGTTTACACCGTGCTCTTTTTTTTTACATATTTTAATGGTGTATGCCTTCCTGACGATGTTCCTAACTAGTAGGAGGTGGTCATTGGACTACGCGGGTAAAAGTGGCATGAGGTGGACGAAGCGATTTCGATCAATTAAAGGCGCGAACATGCTTCTCGACGCTTACTCATTGGATGCATGCGGTTCGAGGTAAAGGGACGTCACCCGGCACGGAATTCGCAGTTGTCTTTTTTTCATGCCCGATATTTTGTCAAGCGAATATACCTTGCCCCACGCCTTCTTTAATGGGCCTATGCTATTCCAGCACATTCCAACGCTGTTGTGGCAGTATCATGTAGCTCTTCCACTATAAGCGCTGGGGTCTCAAACACGAGGCCTGCAAACCCCTCGCTAGCGGCCCGCGGCCCACACATGACTGTCTTCGTGCCATTTTATTTTTCTTTATAAGTATGTTCTAAGGCTACACAGGCATGACAGGGCTAAGGCATTTTTTTTTTTTTTCATAAGGAACCCCCTGAAGCCACCATGTGTTGACACATAGCCGTTAACAAAACTATACATTTCAAAATGGGTGTGCGAATAGTGAAATTTCATCGCGGATCGAATTCGCATCGAATAGTGCCAAATAGAGGCCAGAAATATGGAAAATCGAATCGAGTATCGAGTACAAAAGATATTATTGAAAATTGAAAGAAAGAACAAAGAAATGAACTCTGCTCATGTCCTCCTGCACATAACGCTGTGGGTGACTGCTACCGAAAGACTACAAACTGTCATGCAGAAACACAAGCTGTTCCACATGACCTGGCTTCACGTTCTCTGCTAACAGAAGGGGGATGGTAGCTAGTTTTTTCCCCTATGGTCGCGCAATACGGCTCATCTGACAAAGGTAATGTTTTGCTTCGTTGTTATGGGTGCCTATTCACAGCTACGTTTTAACTGCCCGCCTGAATAGGCAGTTTTCGAATAGCATACGCTAAGTTAGCGTCAGCGTTTGCGGCCCACCATTTCCGTCACTTAACGGGAGCCCGCAAGCGGTTAGCGTACGACGCATGCGCAGTTGCGCGAAAAGCCAACGCAAAGCTTTGCGTACGCTATTCGAAAGCTCCCTATTGACGGGAGTTTCTGAACGAGCGGTGTGCTGCGGCACTGGTGAACAAACGTTCACATGTGAAGCCAATCACCGAGGGTTTCGCGGTCCAAAGTAGGGCGGTTTTACGGCGCTTGAGGCATACGCGACCGAACTACGCAATAAGTCCATACACTCGTTTCGCAAGCGAAGTTGGGAAGAGCTTGACAGCTTTCTCATGTTTTCTTTTTACGTGCGGAAATCACATAATCTTCTTCGAAATAAACATGCGTTCTCTTTTGAACATGGGTATCAGTAAATTTTTTGACGAAAGGCCTGCTGTAACGACGTTAGCGTTAGTTTTAGCCACCCCACCCTAAACAAGTTGCCCCATTGTTGGCCTTTGTCGCGATTTAGATATTTGTCCTGTTTCGAAACTTCGAACACTAGCTATTCAAAAGTCGAATCGAATTATTCGATTATGTATTATTCGATTGGAATTCGAAACTTGAATATTCGCACACTCCTAGATTTAAGTAATTTTGGATATAGGTATCCATACGTTTTTGGAATTCTGCCGCCGAAAACCCATCAGAAATGACCCATATAGGAGATATGGAAAAGGTCTTTCAACTGGCAACGTTAGCTGACATTTGGTACGGCCTATCCCCCCCGCTCTTATCTTCGTCACTGTCCTTTCCCCTGCGGGAGCAAACTTTCGTGAATGCGGCCCGTTAGCTAAGCTGAGTTGAGACCCCTGATATAGCGGAACGAGACGAAAGCTCAGACGTTAACAATGTGGGCACACAAAGCAGGCTGTGCATGTCTATCTCGTGTCACATGATAATTGGGAGCCGTGACGGAACCACGGAAAAAGAACGTGTCTATATAGCGATCTATGTAACGAGACTCCGTGCAGTCCTTTCGTTTAAGTGGAGGGTTTGGAACTTTCAAGAACATTTCCGCGCTTTGCAGCTCTGTGATCACTCTTGCGATCATAGGTTAGAGGTATAAATTTATTATATTAGATTTATTACTGAGATTACCGAATATTTGGGATATAAAATAATAACGAATGCAAATAAAGCACGGAATGGCAATATGTTAACTATATAAGCGCTTGGTATATTTACATTTAGCTCACCTGTTTCAGATAAATCAAGCAGCCCCAAATGAAAGGAGCAAAAAATGTTCAGTACTTGCCCATCATAAAACTTGTCCTAATAGCCTGCCCCACATAAAAAAAATCATTTTTAAAGATAAAATGTGCAAAATGTATGAATGCACAACGTATGTGGAACAAACTTAAAGGGACATGGCAGAGAAGAACGTTTTCACTATTATCAGCGACGCCACCTTGAAGTTTGCGCAGCAGACGCCATGACGCTATAGATTCTGACAGTGTCTACTGTGGCCTACGAAGTTCCTAATAGGTAAAAATGAAGTACATTGACCTCTGAGGGCATAGGCGTGCGCAGGGTTCCCCATCGGGGGGGGGGGAGGTTCACCGCAGCGCCCCCCCCCACCTTACTAAGCGAATGTATGGAGCAGATTTTGCGTCCCCCCCCCCCCTTCTTAGGTGACTAGAAGGGTCAATGTACGGGGCAAATTTTGCGCCCCCCTCTTAGGTGATTAGGGGGGGGGGGCACCTGTGCGTACGCCTTTGTCTGAGGGGACCATGAAATTAACATACCAAGTTTCAGAAAATTTCGTTGAGCCGAAGTCTCCAAAATACGTCAAATAAAGTTTGAAATCTCTGACGTCACGCGCGGAGTTTTCAGGGCGAAATTTAAAAATTGAAGTTTGCCCTTGATTTTCTTCTTAATTAATCAACTCATTATGATGAAATGAAGGACATTCAAGTTCTCAGAGTACACTTTATCAGTATGTAGCGCCCCCGACATCAACGGGATTGCACAGTGAAGAACGAAGAGGTCGGACGTGACCTCGTGCGGCGCGGCAGCAAGGCTGGCGCGAGGGGCGCAGAAAAAGAAAAAGTTAGTTGGTTTTAGGCTTCGGCGCTAGAAGGACGTGTCGAGTCGTTTTCTTATGTGTGCTCCACAAATTGGTGACCCGGACGTTTGGATTAAGTAGCAACTTGTGCCTGATGATAACGTGCAACACGAAACAAAAAGACGTGGAGCCATGTCAACCACCGGCAACGAACGCCAGCAAGCCTCGTCCAACTCGGCCAACGCCGAGACCTCTTCAACCGCTGCGGATATTTCGAACACCATCCGACTGCCAGAGTTCTGGGAACGGAACCCCTCGGCGTGGTTCATCCAAGCAGAGACCCGTTTTGAACTCTCGCGGATTACGTCCCAGACTCGCAAGTACCTCCTTGTGGTCGACGCGCTTCCAGCGGCCGTCATCGACGAGATTTCCGACCTTCTCCATTCGTTCGCGCACGACCTACCAGAGTCGCCTTACGACGTAATCAAGGCTGCTATACTGGACCGCACGGCTATGTCGGAACGCACGCGGTTGCAACAGCTGCTCTCAATCGAACAACTCGGCAATCAACGGCCAAACGAGCTACTGCGTCGATTCCTTAATCTGCTCGGCCCAGACGTTTCTACCATGGACAGCACCTTCGTCCGTGAGCTGTTCTTTCAGCGCTTGCCCACCCAACTCCAGATGGTGCTGGCAACTGCTTCAACCCAGAATTTGTCAGAGCTCGCTACATTGGCTGACAAGGTTATGGAAGTTGCCAATCCACTTCCAGTGGTTGCAGCTGCAATTCTGGCTTCAGCATCGCACGCCGTCAGCCCTTCACTGACAAAGCGGTCCGAGCCAGCATCACCATCATTTTCCGTCGCTAAGTTATGCGACAGACTGGAGAAGCTTCTGGTTGCCACTACTCGTAGGAGCGCTTCTCCTCCTTCACGTCGACGTCGCCGTTCTCCATCTTATCGACGTTTCCCATCCATCGAGAGCCAGCGCAACAGTGAATCACAGCAGTCTGACATCTGCTGGTACCACCGCCGTTTTGGCGCTCGCGCGCGTCGCTGCCTCCTCCCTTGCACCTGGTCGGAAAACCGCCCGGCCGACCGCTAGCGGCTGGCGCGAGGGGCGCGAGGGGCGCTGAAAAATAAAGAAAAAGTTCGTTGGTTTTAGGCTTCGGCGCTAGAAGGCAGGGTTGCCACTGACTTTCGAGTAAATGTCGCCAAACGACGCGCCAAAAGTCGCCAAAAGTCGCCATTTTTTCACAAATTTCGCCAAAAATGTCGCCATTCTAGATATAAACGACATACCTTGTAATAAAAATTTCCACTCACGTATAGAACCGTAGAATACAGTACCATCTAAGACCCTTAAATTATATAGACGTTTCTCAATGCCAGTCGTATCGCCCGCTTCACCATGGGAGTGCATGGTGCTGCTTCTCCGACTAGTCGCAAGATGTGCGTGGTGGCGTAAGGGTGAATGAAGAAAACGCTCATGATATCCTTCCATCCCCGTCCGCTCGTCTCAAAGGTAAAAGTGCGGTAAAGCTCGGACGAAAACCGTGAAAGCGTTGTTTGCAGACAGCTTTACGCAGCCTTATATGAATTATAAGGATTAAGAGGTTCATTGAAGGTAAGACGACATAATTCTTGCACGACGGATCATTAGTGAGTCTTGCACCTTTTAAGTGTGTAATATGATAAAGGACGCCACCGACCCTTTTTTTAAGTCACTTATATCTACGCGTGTCAATCCGACGCGTTATTATTGAACAGGTAGACAATGTAAAATGTTATATAGCAATTGTTGTCATTGCACACGCTCACCGAGAACAGTGGACAGTGCCCCAATAAATATTTTTTCAGTGCACAAATAGCCGCGTATCCGCCTCTCTTCACTATTCCAAAACAGTTTTTACGAGCTAAATTGGGGGTACTGCAACAGTGAATAATTCGCCAAGCTATTCAGTACAGTTTGGGCTTTGGCGGAACAAATAGTCAGAACATGCGGCCAACCTGTCGTCTATAGCCCCTTCAGAAGCGAAACTTTAGAGAAGCTTAAAGCACCTAAAGCCATAAACTTATAATCAAACACTGCCCCCTCGCGGCTTGCAAGGCAGTCCGCTCACTTACATTTTGCTAGAATGTCGCTGGGGGACGTTCCAGTACCTCCTGCATCAAAATGAATTGAGATAATACCGAATGACGCGTAATGTGCACATTATACTCGTGAGTCTAAAGCCATGAAAAATACGGAGAATGTTACCGCTCATTCGTTGGGAAGACACAGAGCTTAGGATGCATAACTCAGTGGAGACCTAAGCCGAAAATCGCCAAAAATTCGCCATGTCGCCATTCATAATTTTAGGTCGCCACGGGCCTCTCAAATTCGCCCATTTGGCGAAAAGTAGCCACCATTGGCAACCCTGCTAGAAGGACGTGTCGAGTCGTTTTCTTATGTGTGCTCCACAAGTACATCCGATCCAGTGTTTCACTTTAGTGTTCCTCCAGGAACTGACCAAAGTCCAAGCCCGGCCCGACCCGAGCCCGCCACCTCAAACCCGGGCCCGGCCTTAAGCCCGGAGTTTCAGGCCCGAGCCCGGCCCGGGCCCGCCGTAAAAACTACTTTAACCGGGCCGGCCCGGCCCACGGGCCGGGCCGGGCCCGGGTTTTCGGGTAGGCCCGAGCCCGTGCAGTGCTCTAATTCAGGCAGCCATAACTGCAAGAATTCTGAGGTCCTAGAGTACTTAATTAGCACAACAAAACGCGAAATCCCAAGACAATCAAATTTATTCGCGATAAAATGTGTATTATTTGAAGACACGCTGGGCAGGTTGTAATTTTTGAATTCAAGGATGAACGTTTCTGCCTGGTTATTGACCGCGATAAGTTCTGCAGTGAATTGTACGAATATAAATATTTTACTAATACGTCGTTTAATGTAGCAGTAGCAATAAGGGCAGTAGCTGACACTTTTGGAGGGCCCCATTATTTCAGTTTACTTCTGATGAGGCTACTCTGGCAGCTTCTTCGCCGGTCTGTTGTTTTCTTTAAATCCTGTACTTTATTTTGCGGTATACTCTATTCGACCACTTATTTCGAGGCTTCGTATTGTGCTGGCATACGTATGCGCGCTTCTGATAGGTCCGTCTCGTGCTAGAAAGTCCTCCGAGTTTCAGTCAGCCTCTTCCATTTCTCCCTGTTTCTCGCAGTTTCCTTTGACAGCGCAGCTGTTTAAGCTTTTCGTTCCGCAGTTTCGCGTGACCAGATAACAAAGCTGCGCCTAGCGCTTGCAAGGCAAATACTCGGCCGGCGAGCGCTCTCTTCGTCCTCTTCTTCACCTTAGCATTGACTACAAATAAGGCAGTTTGCTCGTGACGACGTGCATTCGAAAAATTAGCACACTTAAAGTACATTTTTCCGTATCGCCTAGTAATCTGGCGGACAAGGAGGCCTGTGGTCAGCACACCCAATGAGCTTCACACAATGGACGTGCAATGTAGGCGTTTCTTCAATGCGTCTGCCTTCTGAAGAAAACAAAAGAGTAGCGCAGAACAGAAAAAAAGAGAAAGGAGGGAAAGAAACAGAAAGAGAGAGAAAGAAATAGACAGGAACAGAGATGACCTTGTTAATTAAGACCATGCTGGTTAACACCTTGCTTATTAGGACCATTCTAATTACAACCATGCTAATTAGGACTATGCTTATTATAATCTTGCTAATAATCTAGGTCGGCCACAAGCTCTGCTGTTAGTCCAGCCTTGCCCAACAAGTGCATGCGGCCCACTTTTCTTTTTTCAACTTGCAGTGACGTAGTCGTTCCGGTAACGATTCATGATAATGTCAGACATCGACGAAAACTTGTGCACATCATCTGACGCAGACCAAGTATTCTGCACGCGCTATCCTTCCCGCAACCAACCAACGAGCCAATAATGTACAGCACTGTGCTTAACGCATATGGCCTGACTGGGCAATAGCCAGTGCACAGACCAACGACTGTAAGTTAGTAATTGCTTCTTTCTTTTGCTTATCCTTCCTTGCAGGCTCGTTGCCATAATTGGAAATCGCCCGAGATGTCGCTCCACGGCTTGTTTATTTGTACGAGTACATTCTTCCACGCAAACTCAGGAGCATGGCGTCCCTGCGGAAATGAGGTTCCCCAATGTGCTCTTCTCAATAGGATACTTAACTGTATCGTAAGTCCTAATAACTTAGTGTTTCGCAAGCGGCCGGAAGTATAGGCCGAACAGCTACATCGTCATTAACTCCGGGATAGAAAGAGTCGTCACGAAGGTCAGGGCTTTTAGTGCGCCCGTTGTTATGCTTATACGTAGTTCACCAGCAGACGGCTGGCGAGTTCTAGAAACGCAAATGGGAAATTTGGTGTTGTTGTCCAAATTATACATAAATTCATCTGTCCGTGGAAGTTCTTAATGAGCTCACAAAAACATTAGGTTCTCTGTTGCGTCCACGGATAACACAGAAAGAAGCAATAACAGCGTTTGCGGCGAAATGCCCACGTTTCCTAATTAAGGACGCAGGCGACCAACCCCACGTTTTGCTTGTCTTCATTTCTCATTAGTACGTTCCCTTAAACCTTTTCCCTTTAATTAATTCCTAGCGGTCGCACATTTACCTATATATTTATAACCAACTTATAATACTAGCTTTTGTATCTAGCGAAGCGCTCCATAGTTCCATAGTTTCAAATAAGAGCAAGAGTAATGCGACTATTCCTTTTCTTACCGGTGAACATTTGTAAACAGTGCGGACATGTGCTTTAAAATATTGGGCAAATATGTGAGAACGTGCTTTAAAATGCCGTTTAGTAATTTCATATTCCATTAATGACATGCGGTGCCTCAAAGGCGTACTATTTCTTCTTCTTGCGCGATCGTTCTTCGTGTAACGAATGCGAGTACCACTTACAAGTCCTCCTGTATATATACTAAATGAACATGTGCCCAGTCTACCCGACTTGTTCTCGCAATAGCAAGTCGGTAACTATAAAGTATTTTCGAGTAGAGACTTCTTCATTCCTTATCCGTATCCGTGTTTGTGTTCTTTTTCTTCATTGCTGGTTTTGGCACAGATATACAAGACCACTATTGCTGGAATAAACGCAAAGGCTCACGCAATGGACCCACCGAATTAGTGTTTGCACTGGCACTTCCAATGTTCGCAGAAGTCGCTACCAGTATATATATATATATTTTCTGGTTACTGAAAAGAAAATGCTCTACCAGCACATAGAACTGTAGCCAATGGCTGACGAGCTGGCAGAAACGTATGTAATGTATATAAAGGAGATGGAGCGCAAACATTTTTCGTTTGAAATGACGAAAACGGGAATAGCATAAGATAGCCAGCTTGAATAGCGCAGATAGGAAGAGCCATTGTCGTAAAATTTTCAGGCGTCAGTCAGAAATTCGAAGTTTAGTTTTAGTTGTACAGTTGTAATATATTGTAAAGCGGCGCTTACATTTCCTTTAGATTAAAAAAGATATTGTGATGTTTCCCAATCATATTTACACCTATTGTAGTGTATTAATAACCAAAACAATACGAACATATGCACAGAACAGGATTCAGTTATTCCCTATATTCGTTTCAGTTCACGTTGTTTTACGCCTTATAAAGCCGAACGGCTTAAATGCCTCATCAAAAGAATGAAGGAAATGGAATGTATCAAAGGCTCGTTTTATTTGTTAGACACAACGTAATCAAACCAACAGACAATGAAACAAATGAAGGTACAGGGTATATTATTTGCAGTGTTTTCATTGTAGTGAAGTATATATGATATAAATGTTTTAATGTATCATATAAATTTGGTTGTGCTAGGCAGCGCCGCTAGCACTCCCAAGTTCACACGCACAGAACTGCCCGATAAGGTGGACGGAAAGATGACCTCCGCGGTATCTCAACTGGTAGAGTGTCCGACGCGTTATCCGCAGGTTGTACGTTCGATCCCTGCAGGCGGCAAGTTATTGCACCTCCTTTTATTTAAGCAGTACAAGTCGCAAACGGATTTAATATACACATTTGCTACTTTGTGTTAACGTTTATATGCAATACAGAGGTTTCAGGGTCAAAATAATTCATAAAATAAGATAGGTAATATGAAAGCCTCTTGTCACTCAACATGTTTTTCAGATGCCGCTAATAAGCATGATAAGATAACTAATTATTGGCCCTATCTCGTTAATAATCAGTACAGATCACAAAAGCGGAAAAGCTGAGCTAGGTCGCGTCTTCATTTTCCAGGTTTTATACCAAGCTGTTCACTGAGCTATCACCTCGGGACAATCAAATAATGCACATGTAAGTGTGCAACCCCAGAAAGCAAACTAATATTTTACTAATACAAATGATAAAGGAACACACACTGAGTAACGGTCTCAGGGAGCCGCACACGAAAAAAACAGTCCCACTATGACGTTCATTTCGCATGTTTTATGCTCAGTTCAATGCGCTGTCACCTACGAAACACTTGATAGTATGTATATAAGGGTGCATACATACGACCATGGAGCGCACTAAAGTTATGGTTCCACTCGAAGCCATCTTTTGTGAAACGTATTCACGACTAAGGGCCTTTAGTGACGATAATGCATTACTTATAGTCGACAACTTTTTGTGTTATCTTTAACTGTGAAGTCAAGGTAGATCCAGTAGCGCAATTTGTATTAAAGTTCAAACATGCCAGTTGACTGTAGATTAAGCGAAGGAGCGCGTGCGGGAAGTATTTGATGTTTGTTTCAAATGGCGAATGAATGGCGTAAATGAAAGTCACTGCGAATTTAAAGAAAGCGTGGAGCAGGTGACGGCCAAATACTGACAAACACTCCGAGGACTTATCTGATGCAAATATATCCAAGAAAGTGGAGCGCGGGAGGGGGGGGGGGGGGCGCTTGGTTCTGAGGAAAGTAAATTGCATTTCTAGGCCAAACCGCAGTTGCGTAAAAAAAGATTACTGCTCGATTGAAACGATGAGTAAGGGACTCCGGCTACAGTGCTCCGCACAGTCCGATCGTGCCTAGATCTAGATACCCTTACTCAGGCACGTAGCAAGGATTTTTTCTCGGGGAGGGGTGGGGGTCAAGGCCTAATTCTACGAGTCTTTCCATGGCAAAAGAAAAAAAAATTGCCGGGTACATAGAAGGCTGGACGAACTTCGGGAGGGGGGGGGCTGCCTCCCCCCCCTTGCCTACGTGCCTGCCCTTACTTCCGCTGAGGTTTAGTGTTAGCCTCTATGCAAGGCATAACCGTGGGCAGAGCAGCATCTGTTGCTGTCGCTCGGACACGAAAATGGAGGTGTCGTAAGAAGGTCGGTGGCGAAAGAAATACCGACGCAATGGTTCTGAGAATTGCCATCGTGATAACAACTATATGAACATCACGCAAACGATGCATAGAAGCAAACGAGAACCATGGCGAGAGATCAGAATACGCGAACACGACCACCCTCGCCTGAGCACTTCAATTTTCTTTTTCTTGGTATGGCAAGGAGATGGATAGATGGCGCATGTCTATTTATGAGAATATAGGAACAAACGAGCAAATGATTACGTATGCAGGGTAATGTTTAGTTTACTCGTCAACGTAAGAAGTGCGAAATAATGAATAGGGTGAAAAATGTATCGCACTTTGCTGTATCAATGGCAGGCAGTTCGGACGATGGGACGTTTCATTTGAGCTGCTTGACACGTTCGTTTTTTTGTGCTTGTCACCGATCTCGGAGGCGTGTGCGCTGGAGATAGATTGAGAAGGCGCAGGTAGGCACAGCAAACATAATTTAATTACACACAAGAAAAACTATAAGAAAACACTCAAAATAACTAACAGAGAAAATCTTATAACCACAAAAGAAATATGCGAAAGTTAACAAACACACTTCTCAGTACTTTGAGACCTACGACTAGCGTCGCTACTGGAGTGTCTGGCCACGTAGGCCTCGCCGTCGAGTCGTAGTCTGGATGGAACACGCTTACTTGGTTCCGTGAAACTCCATGAGTCCCGCCTCCGTGGGGTTGGATCCGCAGTCGATGTTTCCGACGATCCTCTTCAATCGTCGCCCCGATACGTGTTGGTTAGCCACGCTGCCGTAAGCCGCTTCCCGGTCGCTGACGTGGCCAGGCGTCGCTGCCGCTTAGGCCTAAGTACGAGCTCGGCCCCTGCTGTACATGATGACGTGGCGTCCCGGGGATTGTTGCTGGCCGAAGTTTGAAGGGCGACTGCTGCTGGTGCGTCCGGGATTGCCGTAAGGTGCTGCAGCACCTCCGAGGAGCCTCGCCCGAGCGTCGTCGAGGTCAACGGCCACGCCACGGAGTGCCAGTGTCACGGCCTCCGGTATCGAACGCTCGCTGCCTTCCCGTTGACAGAACGTAGCTGCCAATGCGACCTTCTTCTCCACTAGCCACGCAAACAATGCCAGCTCATCCAACTGCTGCCTTCGTTTACGGCTCGTGTCACGCGCATCGCGCCGTGTGCTACCCTGCACGCGCTCGTGCCTGTTCCGCGTGCTTCTCCTCCTACTTCGTCGTCTTCGTCGTCCATACGTCCTCTCCTTACTCATGACATAGGCCCCTTTTTTTCCGAAAGTTTTTTTTTTTCTAAAAAAAAAAAAACTCTACTCTTCTTTCTTTTGTTGTAATGCCCGTCTTCTTGTCAACTCACAGGCCTTTCCACTTGACACTTCACCACATACTTGTCACAAACACACTTCGCTGGTCACTTCACAACACTGCTATATAAGTCAATCGTCCCTATCGCACTATATATGCACCACACACATCAATACATCGCCATATATGTTGCACAATATCATCCTCCTAGTGCTATCAAGCTTTGCTATTCCCTGTCTTACCCTCTACACCTATTTTGGCCGCTCAACAACTTCTACTCAAAAAATCGGCCCCCACGTTTTCTCTCCCTTTAATATATTCTACACTAAATGAGTATTCTTGCAGCAGTGCAAGACTCCATCTCATTACTCTTCCATTTGTCAACTTTGCCCCGTTTATGAACTCTAACGGTTGATGATCCGTCTGTACTTTGAAAGTCTTTCGGCAGAAATTGCTGCGAAACCTTTTAATATCCCATATTAACGCCAAGCCCTCCTTTTCCTCGGTCGAATAATTTCTTTCTGCCTACTCTCCCTTTTGGTACTGCGTGCTGACACACATCACAGGACTTCACATACCTTATAACTTCTGACTGAATCCCAGGCCAAAAGAATTCTTCGGTAATTCTAGTAAGCGTGTTCTTAGCTCCCTGATGCCCTGCCATGGCACTGTCATGTCCCAAGGTAAGTATCGCTTTCCTGTAAGCTTTGGGTACCATCAGCTGTAGTACTTCCCTTCCTGAACTAAACTGGCATCTCCTATACAATAGTCCATTGTGTATTTGGAACTCAAATACCTTCCTGCTTCGCTGTTTCTTGAATGGTTCCCCTACCTTATGAAAACAACCCTTCAACGATTCATCCTTTTTCTGCTCTTCTCGGAACTCCGTAGGGGTTACATCTATACTCTGCATGGTCGCCACCTTCAATCTTGTGGCCTCTGCTTCTCTCTTTGCCGCCGCTCTCGTAATTGCTGCCAATGCCACTTCTGCTATTGGTGGCTGCACTTCTCTTACTCTGTCGTGGCCTGATTCCTTCTTACGACCCTCCTTTTGTTCCGCTACTCTACTACTGGTTGCATTCTGTTCACCTACCACTTCCCTGTTGTTTTCCCAGTTCGTATCAGGCTCATCTACTTTCCTGACTCCCGGCACATTACCCAAAATCAGGTCGTACATTGGCTTCTCCAAGCACTTTGCTGTCACCCAACCTGTGTAATATGGACTTGCAACTTTTATCCGAGCTTCTGGAAGCCTCACCGAACTATCCACCAAAATGACTGTTGCGTACTCCCCCGTTAGATTCGACTCGTCTACTAAGCTCCTTTTCACCAAAACAATATTTGTGCCTGTATCTCTCAAAACTTTCACTCTTTGTCCATGCACCTCTCCGTCTACGACCGGTAACCCGTCTCCTTGAGAGTACAGCTTACTTTCGTTCTTACCCGACTCTTCTTTCTGTGCCTGTTGCCCTTCTTCCACGCTATCCCTCTGTCAGTCCACTATACAAGCTACTTTGTCTTTAGTCCCAACTTCTCTTGTGCTACTACCCTGGGAGTCCACTATACAGGCTACTTTGTCTGTAGTCCCTGACCTACACTCGTTCGCTCGGTGTCCCCTTCTATTGCACAACTGACACACCACTACTTGTGAACGACCATCTCCAGTTCGACAGTTCATAGCTCGGTGCCCAATGCGGTTACACAGGCAACACCTGAGTGGTCGCTGTGACGTGTTCGGTACTCCCTGAGGTCTACCCTTTGTCTCTTCTGTGCTTGCTTTGTCACAGCCTTCATTTGCCTTCCCTAGGTTTCTAAATCCCTGGGCCTCCAAATACTGATCAGCATGCTCTGCTACATCATCAAGTGAGGCTACCTTTCGTTCTTTCAGGAAAACACTTAACTTGTTACTGCAACAATTCAAGAATTGCTCCACGACCATGCAATCACGTACGCCTTCATATGTTTTTTCTACATTCGCCATCTCCATCCATCTTTCAAAATAATTTGACAAGCGGCACACAAACTGCTTTGCTGTCTCTGCATTCTCTGGCTTGCACCCACGAAACCGCTCCCGGAAGCCTTCCGCCGTCAGCCTAAATCTTTGCAACAGTGTTTTCTTGACTTTATCATAATCCATGGAGTCATCAGCGGGCATTCGGCCAAAAACACTTAAGGCTTCTCCTACCAGACAAAGGCTGAGTGCTGTTGCCCACTCCCTTCTGTCCCAACCTTGACCCCTGGCAATCCGTTCAAATCTGTGTAAATAGGCATCCAAGTCATCACGTCTTTCATCGAACGGAGCCATTAACTTTCTCGGACATATGCGGGTAGTTTTGGGTGACTGCGAGCCAGAGGATGTTGATGTGACACTCTGGTCGTCTTGCGGAACACCATTAAGTTGCGCTAGTCTCAACTTCAATTCGAGAAGCTCTTTTTCGCGTTCAAATTCGCGCTCATGTTCTACTTGGGCATTATAAAAAAACTTCAAGGTCTCCTCTTTAGTCATTCCTAGATCTTTAGCTATCGCCGTCAAGCGCTCCCAATCCATCTCCGCACCAACTTATTCCCCCTGAGAATCGGTGACTGGGCCGGATTGAATCCTGGCGGGCTCGCCAATTGTTTTGTCACCGATCTCGGAGGCGTGTGCGCTGGAGATAGATTGAGAAGGCGCAGGTAGGCACAGCAAACATAATTTAATTACACACAAGAAAAACTATAAGAAAACACTCAAAATAACTAACAGAGAAAATCTTATAACCACAAAAGAAATATGCGAAAGTTAACAAACACACTTCTCAGTACTTTGAGACCTACGACTAGCGTCGCTACTGGAGTGTCTGGCCACGTAGGCCTCGCCGCCGAGTCGTAGTCTGGATGGAACACGCTTACTTGGTTCCGTCAAACTCCATGAGTCCCGCCTCCGTGGGGTTGGATCCGCAGTCGATGTTTCCGACGATCCTCTTCAATCGTCGCTCCGATACGTGTTGGTTAGCCACGCTGCCGTAAGCCGCTTCCCGGTCACTGACGTGGCCAGGCGTCGCTGCCGCTTAGGCCTAAGTACGAGCTCGGCCCCTGCTGTACATGATGACGTGGCGTCCCGGGGATTGTTGCTGGCCGAAGTTTGAAGGGGGACTGCTGCTGGTGCGTCCGGGATTGCCGTAAGGTGCTGCAGCACCTCCGAGGAGCCTCGCCCGAGCGTCGTCGAGGTCAACGGTCACGCCACGGAGTGCCAGTGTCACGGCCTCCGGTATCGAACGCTCGCTGCCTTCCCGTTGACAGAACGTAGCTGCCAATGCGACCTTCTTCTCCACTAGCCACGCAAACAATGCCAGCTCATCCAACTCCTGCCTTCGTTTACGGCTCGTGTCACGCGCATCGCGCCGCGTGCTACCCTGCACGCGCTCGTGCCTGTTCCGCGTGCTTCTCCTCCTACTTCGTCGTCTTCGTCGTCCATACGTCCCCTCCTTACTCATGACAGTGCTCGTTAGGGTTGTAAGCGCATCCGCATAAACCATGCTCGTAATTTTGGTCTCGCGGGCTTTTCCTGTATGCCGTACGTTTGCGTAATTTCACAGTGCCACGCTCTGCAGAGGAAACAGGCAAACTTCATTTCTACCGCAATGAAAGGGGCACGGCATTTATAACGAAAAGCGTTCATTTGACTGATGTCACGGAATTTGCCGTTGTAGTAAAGGCAACATCATATTTTAGGGACAGTTCATTTAGTTCACAAGAATGCAAAGCGTTCCCTATACCTTGCAGCAGTTCTTTACCTAGCTAATTACAACGGGACTTAATTCATCCTTGGGTAAGATCCTAAAAATGGACTATAGTCATTTCCGCGTGATTAGGAATGTATGACGAGAGGGGGTATCCTTGACTTAAACAAGCTTTGTTGAATTTATGTTACCGACATATCACTATTATGCATATGTGATTCTGGGGTGCTTGGCGATCAGCGAAACCCTAGGTGAAAGCTCTGTCATATTTCTGATAAACTGATATAAAGCGAATTATCTGGAACTTCTGAGAGTTTAACAGCGCCATCTGTTGATAATTTCTGCGTGCTTTTACAGCAAATCTTCTTTAGGCTATAGCATGTGCCGTAGTAGTAGTAGTATTAGTAGTAGTACTTTAATAGTGGTTGTGGTAGTAGTTGTATCGCCGTAGTTGTAATAGTAGTAGCAGTATTATTAGTGGTTTAGTAATAGGAGTAGTACTAACAGTAGTGGTGGTATTAGTACCACTGGCGGTGGTGGTAGTGGTGGTGGCGATAGGAGTAGTAGTAGTAGTAGTAGTAGTAGTAGTAGTAGTAGTAGTAGTAGTAGTAGTAGTAGTAGTTAGTAGTAGTAGTAGTAGTAGTAGTAGTAGTAGTAGTAGTAGTAGTAGTAGTAGTCGTCGTCCGCCGTAAACCGGGCGAGTTTGGATGGTCGGTGTTTTTCAGAGAGGGGTCCCGAGGCAGCACACCGAACGTAGTTCTCCTTTTTCACCTTTTGTTTGCGTGGTCATTCGCGTTGTGTTCATGCTTTATTGCAAATGCTCGTGACAATATGATATCAGAGCATAACTTTACTTAAGGTAAGGCCCAATTGACTGTCAGGATAGCTAATGAAGAGTAATTGATCGAGCTCCGTTAAAGGTTGCGAGCATCTGAGATTGTTGCGGCATCTGGCCAAGCAGATATTAACCACGGGCTTCTTTCTATGTGGCTTCTGATATCAGCTTCGGCAGCGCGCGAAACCCAAATTTAACCCAAGAAGCACAACACGGCAGACGAACGCAAATGTACGAACGCCACTACCAGACACCTGACTCAAGGATTTGGGTCATCTTAAAAACATTTTTGTACCGAATTTCTTTCTACACTTCCTTCTATGCTCTTTTAAGTCCCGTGGCCACTGCAGTCGTCGACTCATTTAGAACAATTTCTGAACAAGTGTTAAGGACGCTAGCTGCCATTTTTACCTTACCATGATTTAGCATAAAAATATCTAAAACCTTCGTTTCCGGTAACACATTTTAGGCATGAAACAAAAAGCGTGTTCCAGTGGTCTATAACGAAGAAGCAGCATTCCATGTGTTTGTATTACTTTGAAAAAGGAAGGACGAATAATTTGCAGCGGCATATGAGCTCAGCTCTGTACGAGCCATCGACTAAACAACCGCAATAACGACGGGAGAGTGTAGTCTCAAGATGCCTTGATCGACGTTCACGTCCGGTCTAAAACTGCATGAGGACGCCGATTGACCACGTCCGTTTAGATTTCCAGGTAAGGAGAGTACTTGATCAACCATCTGCGTCCTTTAGGTCGAGAAGGGCAAACGCTTTGCGCGTACACTGTGCGGCAGTGCTTATGGGTAAGAAGATAAGGTTCGTACATGCCCATTCGCCATGATCCAGAACGCACCCAAAAAGTGACGGGCGGTATCGTGCGCTTTCTCCGCCCATCGTTTCAACGGCGACCGGCCGCAGAAGTAATATATATTGAGCACCGCCTGCGTGTCTTCGCGGTAGTCGACCGAGACGCATCGCTGCTATGTAAGAGGTTGCAGGAAAGGGAAGGGAACGCCTCGCCAAAGTGAAATATGCAAAAATAACCAGAGCTGATGGTTGGTCGTTTCGCCGTGCCCCACGTTACAAGCTTGGGACAAAGTATCGGACACATTCATGGCCGCCATCCCCGCCTTCGCCCCCTCTCAAAGGCAGACAGGCTATTGCCCTCCTCTTCTCAACTGCGATGTAATCACGGTGACGTTAAGCGGCGAAGGGTTAGTTCGTGACTCGGCTTTCTCGAGCGCCTTGCTTGGGGCAGCCGTTAGTGCCTCCCGGTCAGACAGCTAGCATATCTAGCTGCTCAGAGATGTAGCAGGACGTGTCGTCAAAACGGGGCATACGTAGTTGCATACGCGTTACGTTCGTCGTTGTGTATAACACGCATCGGGGCCCCGGTTCACTTCTTAACCTTTCCTAAAGAGGCAGGATGTGTATAGAACTGAGGTGGTAATAAATGTTAATAAATGTGTGGGGTACTTTCAACGTGTTAGCACCAGAACTTTAAATGATCACTTCCACTTGTTTAACTTTATTCAATTGCTTCTCAATTGTCACCTGAGTTTTACAGATCATAAGAATTGATTTTATGGATTGCTTCAAGGCATCTGCGCACAACAGTTTTATTGCTCGCGAAATTCGGAGAAAGGAAGCTTTAAGGCAGCTGCTCCCGTACCATACAGAAGGAGGACCAGCGATAGAAGATAAGATACTGCAAAAATTGTGAATGAACCTGAATCAGGAGAAGCTTGATGTGGTTCTCCTGTATTTTTTCTTTTGTGCTGCATATTATTTAAACAAAAGAACCTCATTATAAGAGGTGTAATTCGTACAGTAAATTTTATTCTTTTTTTATATTATTTTCTTTCTTTTTTTTTTGGGGGGGGGGGAGGAGCCGGGATCAACCGTATATATCTAAGACAAATGTGGGCATGCGTTATGAGGCTTCAGCCTTAACGTTCGATAGCCTTGCGTGTATTAGCAAAACATTCATGCAGAAAACAAAAGTTAAGGAACCTGAAACGAATCAAATAGGAAATGTCTCGCATACACGCAAGACATTTCACCGTTTGTGGTGTCTTCACTTTTCTCTCGTTTCGTGTTTGCACGCCCAGTTTTTAACACGAAAGTGTTTTATGCCGGGGTCCACCAAGACTTCACTGACGTATTTCCGTCACGTGTATGACGTTCTTAAAATGTACACGAACATAATACAAAGAAAAAAACCAGAATAAAAAGTTCCACAAACATGGAAAAGTTGGGAATCGAACCCACGACCTCTCGGTCCGCGACGATAAATCGCCGAGCGCTTAACCCGCATTTGCAGAGAGCTACACACACGAGCCTTATATATCTAACACTCCTTCGTGTACCTGCGCTCTTGCTCGGGGCGGTGCCGCCGCCTACGAGCAGAAAAGAGAAGTACTGCATTATGACACTAACGCGGACCGACAGTGAACGCTTCGGTGGTCTCAGCACTACGACGCCTCGATGCCAGCAATCGAAGGGACGCTGGCATCGAGAAGCACTACCAACGCCACGAAGGGAAGCTGGCATCAAGAAGCACTACCAACGCTGTGCTGCGTAGGGCGTTCGCCCTACGCAGCACAGCGGAGCGTGGCCTCCGCAATTAGCTCTGAAAATGTTTCTGAAGTTGATCGCGGAGGCTGCAACTGCGACGCGCTATACGCGCTGATTTGACTCGGTGACGATTCAGTTACGTGCATTGTCTTTCGCGTTCTATTAGTGTGTCAGTTACGTGCTTCGTATTTCGCGTTGTGCTGGCGTGTGCAGCGTACTGCAGCTTCCATATGCACCAACGGTGTTTCTCCGCTGTCTACTGATACGAGTGTGATGGCACCGACTACGAGACCTGCGACATTAAGCGCCGTCGAAAGACAACGACGTCGGCGAGCAAACGTCGCGCAAGTGAGTTTGGTGCAGCGATGGACACGCCAGGGGGGAGCGGGAGGCCTTCGCGCGTTCACGGCTCAAGCTGAGAACTCCGCCTCTCGCTTTCCTGAAGTTGACCGCATCGCGACCCAACTGGCTGCCATACACACACCGAACCAAGACCTAAATGATCGTACCTTCGCCGAAGCGACCCGCCAGCGGGACGCCGCTCGACAATACGACGCAGGATGCCCAGCACACCCACAGGATGGTCCACGACCCGCAAATCATGCACCCTTCGCTGCAGCGGATCGCGAGTTCACCAAACGATTCAGTGACAACCCATTCGGTTTCGCCTGCACGGTTTGCGAACGCCTGTGGTTCACGTGTGATTTGCGCGATGCTCCGGCGCGTGCAATGCAGTGTGTCCGGACAATGTATCCCGGTCGCGAGTCTTTCCAAGACTTCCGCTTATGTGCCAACTGTTTCACTTTCGTGTTCTATACCGATTACTATATCAGAGGGATCGACCACATTTTTTTTAATATGAATTCGAAACATTTTCGAATGTTTCGTCAAGCGAGACAAGACATGCAGTGCAGTTTCCGGGGGCCAATACCCGGAACACAGTGTACTCACTTACCTCAGCTCCGAGAGCCGGCGCATCGTGCACGCTACTTGGCCGACATAAAAGACACACACCTGTTCGCACCTCGCATTTCCCGGCGCCTTGGGCCTCTGTCTGCAGGCTTTCCGGACGCTACCGTCGCACCGGATACCACTCCTAGACAGCACAGTAGTTCGTTAACCTTGCCTCGTCAGTGAGAGAGAGAGAGAGAGAGAAAAAAAAGCTTTTATTTTCGAAACCCAAGTCCGGGTCTGTCGTCAGTGAGGGTCACCGTGAAACCTTCCCTCTCACTTCTTGTGCTCCCAGACGGTGCTCGAATCCCGTGCAATTACTCTGGCAACGGCTGCTGCAGCAAAAGAAAGAAGGACAGCGGCTGCACTAGCGAGATTGAGGTGTAACGGGTCATATGCAGACGAAGCGTCCAGCCCAACGTTTGTTACTGAAATACAAAAAAATACGCGTACCATCGAGGAAGAATTTAAGACAGAAAAGAAAAGGGCGTCACTCGCAACTAACTTTGACTTCTAGAGGCATGAATGTTTCCTTCACGCCTCTATTTTCTTTCTTCGAACGTCAACACAGACTTATCATTGCGAAGAGCTATAAAGTGGGCTAGTTGGTGTTGATTCATCTTCAAAGGTGCGCTTAGTGTACACAAACGACACAAACGAAAAAAATTGGCCGCGTATCTGCGTGCTTCGCTGCAAATGTCGTCTAAAGACGATAGAAGAGGCGCTGCGTGAGATATGGACGCCATCTGGCAATACGTCGGGAAACATGAGTGCTGTGTTGTGGGCTGGTAGTCCCGGCGGAGCGGCAGGCGAAGACCGGCGGTGACCAACGCGACCGGCGGGGTCGCCGGCCAGCCCGAACACGCGGTTTGGCGCGATGCGCCGAAGGAGAAGAAACGTCTGCACTCAACGAGTACTCTCCACAAACTCTCTTATTTACACGTCGCCTGGGTAAAACAGGAATACCAGAGCGGCGCCCCCTGTCATTCGTACAATGAAATACTGAACCGAAACCGAAACACAACATGAGCTTGTGCAGAGGGCACGGCGGAAGACAAGTTTCAGCGCAGTCGCATTTTCAGCGCAGCTTAAGAAACTAGGGTCTTTAAAATTGCGTATCTATGTATTTTCTATTAAAGGAACACACCACCTAATAATTACCTAATGATGTTGCGCCTCAGATATGCGTAATATTTACTTTTTGATCGACAATGTTCACAAGCAGGAACAGCCGTACCAGTTGAAGATGGGTGGGCGGTAAGGAAGTGGTTCAACTTTGGCCGGGTGGCTGAATCGAGTGACGTGCCGACAAACAGAAAGACAGACCAAAATTTCTGCGTTTAAGTTCCCCAAGAAAGACTATCGTCTTTAAAAGTGCAGGACATAAGGAAACGAGCGCTCGTTTCCCTGTGTCCTGTACTTTTTCGTTTGTGTCGTTTGTGTTCCCTTAGCGCACCTTTGAAGATGAATCATCATTGCCTGCAGTACTCGTCACCTTGAAGTTGTTTGTGATCGGGAAGCTATAAACGTAGATATATTGTGAAACGTTTGAAGAATACTTATCTTCGGGAAAGCTTGGTGTTGATACACGCCATTGGATTCTTTCCCACAGCGAATAATCTCATCATGGAGGAGAACTTCCAGCACTCTCAATATGCTCTGGGATAAACTTTCTTGGAAGTGCTGAGGGAGGTTGTAATTGTTGACATCTGAGCAGTGCTCATACCCAAAGAAGGGGATTGACCGAGTTGTGGTTGAATTTTTCCATTATTTTCTGTCGGATAAATTACTAAATGGGGTAGTTCACACATTGATTTGAATTGTCAGTTATCAGTAATGAAGTTTTTCTACGAGGACCAGATAAAAGCTTTGTTATTGAATTTTATTTTTTGAGCGGAAAATAATATTTGATCTGCTATAAAAAAGACGCCTTCATTGATTGTCGTACTACAAAAAATTCGGCAGATCTCACGCGTTGTGGGAATCGGTTTCATGCGAAGCAGTCAGCGAGTACTTCTATGCTCTATTTTATGGTTTTGTACCAAGCGTTACAAGGTGGATCGACGTGTTTCTGTGAGCGTAGTAGCTGTGTGCACATCGTGGGTTTACACTCTAAACGTGGTAACCGATAAATGTGATTTTGTGCACCGATATTAAGGGTTACCAAGTTTACAATTTATGCCCTCAACGCTAATGTTATTCTCACTTTATAGGTGCACGAAATCACATTTATCGGTTACCACGTCTAAAGTGTACCAGGCACGTCGACAACACTGACGTTTAAAGGGTAACTTACGGTGTGACGTAACGTCAACCCTCACGTTAGAATACATATGCCAGTATTATCGAAACTTAGTGCACTTTAAGGTGCAATACTGTGAATACCATACGTAACTATCGTTATTTTATTCCTGCGGGTTCGATCAATGCTTCAATAGAGCTTGCTCGATCATAGGAATACAAATGTTATGTTTATTAGACTGCTATAAAAGCGGAGCCATCGCTGGAACCACAGATCGTTAATCTGATATGACGCCTGTATCGTAGCAGTACATATATAGTATTCCTTGCATTCTTGTAAAATTAGATAGCCAGCACCACAACCACAATTCACGTTGCACCGACATTACACCTGCATAGGCTGCTTTTACAAACCAGTTTATAGATTTGGCGTGGCACTGTGGTAAAATACCTGATTGCCACGCAGAAGGCTTGGGTTCGATTCTCGCTGGGATCCTAAATTTTATTCTTTCTATTCGCCGGGTCATCGATGCCGATGTCGGTTATTCCTAACGCTCCGGCATTTCTCTCTGTTCTCGCCGTCCTTGCGTGGATAAAAACTGTCAATCACCTGTGGCGCATACCCGTACACCGCGGTCCATGGTAAACGGGTATGTGCCACACGTGTCCGGAGGAAAGAGTTTGACGACGCACGCGACAGGATTTTCATGTTATTCATGTCATGGCCCAAGAGTCATATTCGTCAAATCTTCTTACGCTGCCATGAGAATCTTGGTCTACACCAAGTTAAGGAGGCGATCCTGAGAGCACCCAGACGTAGGCGGTTAGATAGATAGATAGATAGATATATAGATAGAAACGCTCAAAATGCAAAGGTTCGCTAAGAAATGCTCCGCATTTAATAAGTGGTAATTATGGGCCCACCATGTACGTCAAGTAATGCACTTATGCACATTTCTATAAATTTGTTCCGTCTCTCTAGTCTTATCACTTCGTAGACGTCGGAGCGGATGCTGCACACGATGTCGGCACGTATGCGCCGGTATACGGCATAGTCATCGTAGATATCGATTGCTCCTGTATGTCACACTGTCAGCGACCTTGTCGGCGTTTGAGAATATACTGTTGTCTGAGTGATGAAGGAATCTATGCGATAAGCTGCTGAATACCTCAGGTGCGGAATATTGACGACAAAATTATTTGAATCATCAATATACCAGAAGGCCCCTTTCCGATTCATGTTTTCTTTATACACGCTTTCCCCAGTGCATTCACACAGCGCCCAAGCGAAACATAAGTTCAAGTCGAACTAAGTCGCGAAATGCCGTCCAACTTAGGGAAGTAGCAGGTATACATAAAAATTTCCCCTCCTCGGCCTTCCCTTCGCTGCGAAGACATGCTTCCCCAGAGTACGACAGCCACCGTATAACAAGACAGTATATGCAAGAACGTATACACTGAACCACCAGCAATAGCTGCAGCGGAGGCTACACTTATAATAATTCGATTGCGTATTATTATTACCAAGGATTAGTTCACTACCCCATTCCATGGAGATATAGGTATATTTCGTGAGTTCTGGTGAACAAAGGAGATTTATACGTGTGTACTCTCCCTAGTCTATCTTTAGGTCACCACCAGTGCTGCAATCTAATAATAAAGGAAAGATGAACAGCTAGCAAAACTGCTGTTCAAAAAATTTCAGCACTTATCATCTCGACTGTAAATCAAAGCAGAATGTGCGCTATTGGCGCCATGACTTTATTTAGAGCTTGCAGGCGCAAACAGTTATCGCGACTGTAGTGACCACGTGGTGGTGTTAGTACATTCAGGGAGGTACTGGTGACATGTTTTCATATCTTTATAGACCATAAATATCTTGACCACTCCTTCACGAACAGGAATATGACCCTCTAGTTGCCTCCTTTGTCTACTATTACTGCAATCTTCTGATTAAAGCTCCTGGCACTTTTTTTCCAGTTCCGAAATATACTTTCACTGAATGTGGAAAGCTTTTGTAGAAATATTATGGCATGAAGTGCAAAATATAGTGATTTCTACGGTAACTAACTCAAGAACGGTTTTATGTTTGGAAATGAAGCGGTCGCTTGCTTAACTTGAAGTGGTCTCTTGATTAAGTCACTTGCTTAATTTGAAAACAAAATTATGTTTCATCAATTGACACTCATATACTCGTTAGCTTGTTTTATGCTACAGGCGCATTATTCGGGTATCCTTTATAATAAGTAGCAGTTTTCATCACAGTTTACCTAAGCGTGGTGTAATGCTTCCTTATTTCATCTGTGCAGCTGCATTTTTCGTTGAGTAGCCCTTGTGTTGAGCCATTATAGAACCCATACTTGTTAGCACTTCGCATCCTCATGCGCTGTCCAACTGTTACGGAACACCTTTGATTGGAAAATCCGCAGTTGTGTTGAATTTGTTTATTGGAAATTAGGTCAAGACATTGATTTCACGTTGTAAACATGTGAACCCTATTGGAAAAAGTCAAATGGTGGACATGGTGGAAACCACCATCCACCATTATAGTGGATTAATGTAGTGGGTGGATGGTGGACGGTGGTGGATGGTGGGTGGATAGTGGACGGTGGTGGATGGTGGACGGTGTTGGGTGGATGGTGGACGGTGGCGGGTGGATAGTGGACGGTGGCGGATGGTGGACAAGGTGGGTGGATAGTGGACAGTAATTTAGGTGGGCAGATGGTGGACGGTAGCCTTGGTGGGTAGAAATTATGCTGTGTACAAGGTACGTGGCAGGTACGGAGATGGCGGGCATATTTGTCAATGAACTATTTCCCTTTCAATGCTATTTCAGGTATATTTCAAAACATATTTGCCTGCTACACAAGGCATACAGGTTAACCACAGAAAACCAATTGGTAACTCTCAGCTTTGGTTCGAAGTGTGTTATCAGGCAAAACAGGCACAATAATCCCATGTTTGCACTAAGCAAAAAACACACTGGCTCAGTGAATAAGTTTATTCCCTTTTCTACATTTCTTGGCGTTATGCTTACTCCTTTGCCTCGACGAGCAGCTTCTGCAGAAAACCCTTGTAGAAAACCCTCACCACGACATCACGGTAGTTCCTCGGTGGCTATAATTGAAGCGGCTACAAAGAGATGCATTTCTCCAAGGAACCTGAAAAATATTTAAAAAGCATCATGAAAAAATATAAATGATTTGTTTAGTAATCAATATATTGATGCATCTTAGACTGCTCCTATCAATCAAATAAATAGATACTATAGTGAGTCCTTGTTGCAAGTATGGCATGTTGTTGGGCTAGTTGGTTCATAGATACAGCAGGCACCTTTAAACTGGGCAAAGACAACACGTTAGAAGACAGAAATAAACAGACACATACGAACCGCACGGTGTGTGTGTTCTCTGCGCTTCGCTCGTCTTCGCGCAGTTTATACGTGTCTGCTGAACTTAAGACTACGTGACTTTTGAATTAATACAGTAAAATTGCACTCCAAATCACTACAGCTGGTGAGGTACTACCGGCTGTTATATTAGTTTTTCGCGAGTTGCCGTAAGCGAAATAGTGCCGGCATTCTGTGCGGGGACAATTACTTGCCCTCGCAACAGGTCCGCAGCGTTCACGTGATGGTAGCCCTTGAAATAAATTTTATTAAAACCAGAAGTGGGTCAGTTCTCGCGGCCATTAGCCTACCCCTCGCAAAATGAACGCGCGATTCGCTAGCCCGCGTTGAGCAAGAGAAAAAAAAAAAACACACCGAAACCACAGCCTAAACTTTCAAACGTTGCAGCGGCAAAAGAAATCCACATTGGACGATGCCGGCGGCCAGCCAACGGGGATACACAGCCGGCCAGTTGACGCTACCGCTGCAGTGCCGAACCCCTACCCCATTCCGCCTTCCCCAGAAGCCCACCTACCACATTATATCGTCCTTCAGGGCGGATTCTGAACAAATTCCCGTTATTTCCGACGTAAAAACTTATGAGTGCACAAGGGTGCTAGCATAATCAGTGTTGTTTATTGCATCACCAAATGAAACTTATCGCGCCTCACCGATTCCCAGTCACAGCACAACCCGGTGGCAGTAGCAATAATTTTTTTAGTTTGGTTATTACAAGTGCAGTGACGATTGTTAAATACCTGTGTAAGACGAGAGCCTTTCTGTCGAAAATTTGATCTATGCTTTCAGTTTTACGGCGGGTAGTGCGTCCGTCTCACATCTCCAAGCACTTTGTAACAGTAGCGATTAAGCTGTTCACAAACGTCGGGCGGGAGCAGCTTCAACACAACTGCACAGACATTCAGCGCCACCGTATTCAATATCCCTTGGCAAAACGCATACAGCAATAATAATGCATAACATGCACAGAGTAGCACTCACAGCCACCTACCTTTCACAAGAGAACATGCTGGCAGTCTACACGTTGCGACGTCCGCCTGTCTTTAGGTGATGTAACGAGTCGGCGTTGGCTGACCACCCCGTTTGCAGGCATCCGTCGGTCTAGAGGCAATATGGTGAGTTCCCATGTGCACGAACTGTCACGTCGATTCTCCATGCCACAGCGCGGGTTGCGAGAAACTATTCCGGCACTCTTCATCGATGATGATCACCAAGAAAGGAATCGTACTTGGGAAGCTGGCACCTGCAGCTCACTTAGTCTGCCGTGTACCGCACATCATACTGATTCAAGATGTTCCGCCTAAGTCAATGACCACAACATAAAACACAAAGCACAGTCACGCACGAAAATCAACCGCATCAGCACAAACACAATCACCACGCCATGACCACGTTGTAAGCAGCGCGCCGCCATGATCTGGGAGGACGACAGCGGCGACGCCAGTGGCCGCGGCCTAAACGATACAGTGGCTAGAATAGGGAAGTGTGAAGACCGCGCCGCCTGCGCTGACGCTCTCCACCGATGCCTCGACCGGCGCTGTCTAGGTGGCGCTGGTTAGGAGCATTAAGCGGAAGGTCAGAGGGGCGGAGAAGACTTATTGGATGACAGCGATGGAAAAGAAGCCGGTTCTGAGTAACTACCGAAAAGGAAAAAACGAAATAAGGAGGGAAAGGTTTTATGATAATTCAAGGGGAAGCGCTTTACTGTTTGAAGCAAGGTCGGGCTGCCTGAGAACGCGTAGTTATAAAGCGAGATTCAGTAACGAAGAAGAACAATGTACATGCTGCGGGGGAACTAAGGAAACGATGGAACATGTACTGATTGAATGTGGCGATATTCACCCAGCTATACGTGTGTGCACGAGTCTACATGAAGCCTTGGGTTTTAGGGACAACAATGGAAAGCTGAACACGCCCGCGATAGAAATAAGTAAGAGACGGTTAGAGTATTGGTGGCAGAAAAGTAGAGATAAAGTACAAAAATAAATAATTGGGGGAAAAAAGGTTATTCTGCCTTAAGAGGCAGAGAGATGGACTGTGAATTTATATTTTTTGTTATAATAACATAGATTTAATCAATGTAGAGAAGGCATTAGGACAACATGAAACAAGGAAGTTTTTTTTTCTTTTTTTCTTTTTTTATCCTTCGAGCCTGGTGGCAGACATGTCACCGCCCCGTTATAAAGGGGACGCTCATAGCATCCATCCATCCACGTCGCTCGCTCGGCTCGCTGCAGCGAAGCTGCCATGTCAAGGCTGATTTGTGGCGGATATGACTTTGTTTGCGCCGTAAATTTTTATTAGTGTCTCTACTATATTGCAGGGCGTAAGTGCCTCATAAAAAAATGAACTTTGCGGCAGATATTATCAAACATTATCACCGTATGGCATGACCGTACGCACAGTACCATAAGTGAAGCTTTACATTTGCAAACATCGCGGCCAGCTAAGCTTGCCACTGCTTGTGATCATTCATTATGCTGAGAAATGTAACCGATTAACATTTTGAGGGGATTGCCATTTCACAAGGTTATACGCAACCTCAAGAAGCACGAAAAAATGCTACTATGGCATTGATATTCATTTTCTTCATGTTGTTATACAGTATACTTAACATTTTGCATGAGATAGTTCTTAAGGATTTAATTATTCTTGCGTATTTACACTGCAAATATATTTCAATTAACAACTGCACAGAAAATCGGAGAGCATTTCACTCTTTTCACGCATTTTATTTAAAGTGGGAGGCATCAAAGTAGGGAAGAAAGCTAGCACACTACAGGGTGATGCACATAACATCGCTCTTCGAAGCTTGAGGTGCTTTTATCTTCCTCTTGCAGAACTTTTCTGTTTGTTTAGAGGTTTCGTGTAGAAGTGAAGCCGTGTGAGAACAAAAAACTTGATTATATGTTGCTCGTCAGATCTTGCTTGTGCAAGTCGCACCCTACGGATGGTACGGTCTGCATTGAGCTTATTATAACTGAACCACAATGTGAATGCGTGCTCCAGTGTCTCCACAAATGAAAATAGTTCCGGTGACAGGTACAAAAGCCCTCCAACATCACAGAATGCTGTGAATGACGCAAGATCCTTATCTGCGTTCTCTAGGGATGTGAGCAGCTGCTCAAAACAGTCCCGGCATTTCGTTGCCATAACTTTCCTCCGTGCCACATAGCCGGCCAAATAGTACACCAGTCTTCCGTCACTGACTTGCACAGGATACACATGGTCAGAAAGGAGAGTCGATGCCTGTAGTAGACTTGAACATTCGTCCAGGTTTCCAGTGTCCAGTAAATTGTAGACATGGATGGCCACTTCATCAGTTCCAACTAATGACGTAAGTATGTCACGACTCACCTGCACAGTTGCCCGTGCCTGCTGCTTTTACCAAATTGTAAAAGCCAAGGTAATTCACGGCAGTAAGGAACTGGGTCGATGTTGGATGATCGTTGCACCCGGATAACTGACGAATTATGCCGAATAGCTTTTCGATTGGATCTGGGCGATTGGAACGACAGCATTCTTTTCCAAAGGCTTGTCTGCTCTTGGTATATTACGCTGCCACTGCTGGAACAAATGGTCGTCTTTCGGGACTCCAAGCAATGAATGCTTCTGCTTGCACGATTTCTACTCAGTTGAGCATCTGGGCACAAAACAGTGGCTCTGACGTCTGCTCGTGGCACACGCCCCGCAAAAGACATAACGTAAAAATGACAAGGCTGTCCGACCAGCAAATGCAGCACGAAAGAACAGCGTAAACATGCAAAAGAATCACGTATGACCGGTGAGTTGCAGCGTTGAACTATGTTGAACAACGTGTTCAGCCTGAGAGCCTGACGTGTATACGACAGCGCGCGCCACCTAGCGGAAACATCGTAAGGCGGCTTCACTACCTCCCATTGCAGCCGCTTGGCGGTGATCACACTTCTAGTATTCTAGCCACTGTACTAAACGAATTTCACTTCCGACGCTGTCGGACGTGACGTCACCGCCGCCATTGAGACAGCGCCTATGGCGAACAAGGCCTCAAAGACGGGCAGTAGACATTAATCTCGGAGGCTAGGTTGTAAGGCGCTACCAGCGCAGCGAGGAGGAGGGAGCTGGGAAGCAGCTGCTCGGCTCAGATAATAATAACTGCTGGGGTTTGACAGCGTCCCAAAAGCACGATATGATTTTGAGAGACGACGTAGTGTGGGGGCTCCGGAAATTTCGACCACTTGGGGCTCTTTACGTGCGCCAAAATCCAAGTATACGGCTGTGCTTTGAACCTTGCCGCCGTCTAAATGAGGTTCTCGGCTCAAGCCGCAAATTGTTTTTGCAATACAGTACATTGTCAATCTGTTTACGCGAGGTGATTCGGTTGCAGCATGCATTTCACGGACTTTTTTCTCAACGTTTACATCCGTAGCGCACATGATGTTGATGTTTACTTCCAGCCTTATCATAAATGTGAGCGACCAGCAAATTCAGCGCGAATATTAAAGCGCAACAGGCGTGGTCTCGGGTAGGTACATCCCACGGAAGTCCAAAAATTAAGTGCTATCCAGTGATCACTAATTTTGCTTTTTCTTCGTGCTCGAATCAATATTCTCAGCCAAGAAAATCGTATTAAAATTTACTAATAATCAGGCAATGCACTCTTGAGCTTTTTTTCGCGATCAATACAATAGGCACTGTAAACAAATGTAGCATTGAAAACGAAAGCTCAAGGGGCTCGACCACTCACCAAAAAATATAGATTTATTTTATGTCAGTCAATAAGAAATAAAGAAAAGGCATACTCACAAGGGGTGTATTACAAATACAAAACAAGTTCGATCCTGTCTATTGAGTTTTACATTGCTCCATTAGGCATTACCAACTCGCTCAAAATGCTGTTCATTTGCACTGCAATGATATTTCACATTACACTCATCATAGTTGCCACTGCTTTCGAGTATAATGACGGTGTTTGGCGCAGCTTCTACAGCATGGTGCAGCATGGTACACCATCATTTTCCTCACCCACCATTCCCTCGCTGCTTTCCACCATTCGCGCCATAGTGGGCGCTGTCTCCTACCCCTACCCAGTATTTTGCTGCTACTCTCCACCATCGTCCACCATCCTTTCCACCTTACCCAGCCAACGTACACCATGCCACCCACCACTGTCCACTATAAACACCATGATTTCCAGCATACCCAGCATTATTTCCACTATATTCACCACCTTTTCCAGTATCCACCATGGTAGTTTTTCCGATAGGGAAAAGTCTGATTAGTATAGAAACCCCGCCATGCACATAATGCACGTTGCTATAACTCATTGTAGAACAGCTTCTTGCACAGTGCGTGCAGATAATTCCTGGCGTGACCCGCAAAACTATTTCTGTCTTTTCTTTGAGGTCATCGTACACGGCTCATTTGCTACAATTCTGTTGCAGGCCTCTAAACTATATTTATCGACTATTAGGACCGTGTTCGCAGTCACACAGCTATAGTCCCTGCCACTCGCGCAATATCCGCTATGGACCAGCGTTGAGACGCCTCGATTGGCTGCCCTGTGGCATGCTTCCTAGTGGTAGCACAAGAAAGCATGTGAGCAAAAAACGTCCACTAATGACAGCGTGCTTCATCCGATGATGCTTAGGAAGAATGTCTAGAAGGATACTGCGGCTGTCCTCATCAGCTGCGAGCAATAAGAAAAATATATCGGCAGATCCCACGCATTGTGGGAATCGAGGTAATGCGAAGCAGCCAGCAAAGAGCTGCATACATCGTCTTGTTTGTCATTGAGGCTTATGAAGTCGTTCATGTCGTGACATCTAGTTCGCTATATATCGCGAGATTGTGATACATGCATGCGTGTATATTCTGGTATATGCCATGCTAATGAAACATATATTCTGCTACATATATACGATGCGTGAGCTGCTATTTATGTTCATCACGCACTCTTGTCATGCCATACCAATTTAGGTATATATCCAGTAAACAAAATGGCCGGAAGTGCACCATGAGCATGGCATCTAAATCATACCCTACATGACATGCATATCATGATTTTCGTGTTACCACCTGTTATTTATGTTCGTCACACAGTCACGTCGCGAGATACCAATTTTGGTGTATATCGAGCGACCGAAACGGCCGCCAGCGTACCATGAGCGTGGCACGTAAGTCATAGTGTATATGACATGCGTGTCATGGTTTTCATGTTAACTCCTGTTATTTCTGTTCGCCACACAGTCACGTCGCGAGATACCAATTTTGGTGTATATCAATCTGGCGAAAAAGCCGCCAGCGCGCCATGAGCGTGGCACGTAAGTCATACTGTGCATGACATGCGTGTCATGATTTTCATGTTACCACCTGTTATTTGTGTTCTTCACACAGTCACGTCGCGCGATACCAATTTTGTTGTATATCAAGCTAGCGAAACAGCCGCGAGCGCACCATGAGTTTGGAATGTAAATCATGCTGCACATGATATGCGTGTCATGATTTGCACGTTAGGACCTGTCACTTGTGTTCGTCATACACTATTGTCACGCCATACCAATTTTGGTATATATCAAACTAACGAAACGGCCGCAAGACCACCAAAACAGTGGCATGTAAATCATGTCGTTCATGACAGGGATATCATGATTTTCATGTTATGACCTGTCATTTATGTTCGTCATAAAGTCACTTTACGCCATACCAATTTTGGTGTATATCCTATTAACGAAACGGCCAGGAGAGCCCAAAGTCGTAGGCGGCTAGATAGATAGATAGATAGATAGATAGATAGATAGATAGATAGATAGATAGATAGATAGATAGATAGATAGATAGATAGATAGATAGATAGATAGATACGCTCAAACTCGGAGAAGTTCGCTAAGAAATGCTTCGCATTTAATAACCGCTACGGGCTCATTCTTTGATCACCAGACGTACTTAAAAATAACTGTTGTACCTTCTGCTTGATCGTTTCTGCTTAATCCCTGAAAGTGGAGAAGGCGCTATGAAAGGTAAAACTATCATATACCCCTTTTCAGCTCAAAGCATCTAGGGAATTCGTGCGTATTTCTCAGAAGAAAATTTTTCGAGTTGCTGAAGCTTTGGTCCTGGTAAGAAGCCGAGAGCAACGCCTTTCCGGGAAAATAGCTCTAGCTATTGAGCTAATCGGGAGGCCGGCAGTTTGCAGCCCTAGGGCGAATTACTCAACAACTCGAAGCGCACGTACACTGACATGTTAAATAAGGTGCCCAATTTGCGAAACCAGAAATGGAATATATATGCACAGTGCAAAGTTTTTAAATGATCAGTTTTGCGTTTCGACTGCAGCTTTTGTAAATGCGCAGGCCCTTTAAACGCATACATATTATTGCGATAGCAATTATATGGACAGTCTCAGCTGAATTTTGCCGTCGCCGTCGCCGTCATGAACCGTATATGTATAAGTATGTATATATATCTAAAAGCCACAAAGAAAAATAATTCAGAAAAATGTTTCCGAAGCGCGGAATCGAACCAGGGACCTCTTGCTCCGCAGCGAGTGGCGCTAACCGCTACGCCACGAAACGCAGATCCTTCGCGTAGCTAACGGCGAGCGTTATATACACACCCTTTACCGCTGGACGGACTCAGAGACGGCCGGCGCTTATAAGCGTTTCTTCATTACCAGCGAGATGGCGCTAGGAGCACGACGGGCGCATTTAAAAGTCGTCGGCGAGCTCGCTCGCTTCTTCTTATATTTGCGCAAGGAGAACCTTGCCCTTCCGCTGTCTGCTTGCGCGGTTTTCTGGTGGTGAGGGGAAGAGGGTTGTTTCAAGGTTTCACCGTGGTGTCCACGCTCATGTTACGGAGCGTACGAAAGTCACTCGAGCAAGGGACGCGGCTAAACGAACAAACAGACGACGAGCGCGAACTATCAAGTGTCACAGCTCGACACTTGAAGCACGCTAGTTTCGTTCGCTGCTTCGGCCGCCTTTGCAAAAGGAGCGCTGTTCAAACTGAGAGTACCCATTGGCGAGCCTCACTTCGTATAGCATTAGTTTCTTGCTATCGCATTCAATGCTTCGCCCTTGCGGCGAAACTGTGACTTTTTTTTCGTTTCATCTGGATAGTGCGCTTGCTCTTTCAAGAAAATGCCAGTGTCCTCCCGCCGTTGTCTTGAATGGAACTCGGGATCTCGTCTTGGCTGCAGATTATCATAACCGTCAACAACAGGGTATGTTTGCGCTTGATCTATACTGATATGTACATTCAACGACAACAATTCACGACAAATGCGATTTAGAAAAAAGATCCATCCTCGCTAGGTAAGGTAAGATGAGTGAAATGAAAGGTTTCACGCTGTTATATATTTGGCAACCTACGCAGCTACTTATAAAAAATTATATAGTAATGTCTTAACACAGCAAACACATTAAAATTTTACATGCAACTTTTTCTCGCTGGCTGACAGACATTAAAATTCCGAGATGCGAATACAGCAGAATGGGTGAAAGAACAAACAGCGGTAACCGATATTCTGGTTCAGATTAACAGAAAGAGATGAACCTGTGCTGGCCACTAATGC
This sequence comes from Rhipicephalus sanguineus, assembly GCF_013339695.2. NCBI lineage: Eukaryota > Metazoa > Arthropoda > Arachnida > Ixodida > Ixodidae > Rhipicephalus > Rhipicephalus sanguineus. The sequence continues at coordinate 131,329,312 of NC_051180.1, read as the reverse complement.
GTAGCACGGACAACTGGTTTTCAGGTAGCGCAGCGAAACGAATACCAAGGGATGGGAAACGCAGCCGAGGAGTGAGTTGGATAGAGGGATGAAATTAAGAAGTCTGCAGGGATAAGATGGAACGAGCTCGAACAAGATAGCTATATCCTGCAAATACTATGAAATAAAATTACACCATTTCCCGCTAAAGCGGACCATGAGTCGATGCCAAGCCGGAGCACTTCCACGATCGCGTTGCATTTGTGCACGCGTACACATCGAACGCTAGCAGAGTTAGACGCGTTTAATAATCGAAATGCGGTTAGTAAAGTTTGGGGTCCTTTCCTCGCGATCTGATAATCGCGATTCAGCCAGAGGCTGATCACCAGGCTTGTGAAGGTTCGTCACCGAGGTGCCCCGTCAGCGACGGTCGTGGTGGCGATTTGTAGGCAGAGGCTCGGAGATGATGGGGAATTAAAGCAGTTTATATACAGAAGGTTACAAAAACAACATATTTACAGCGTATTTACAAAGTCAGAGCGTCTACGTTGGACATCGTCCACACCTCGGGAGACCCGAGTACTGCCTCGCAGTAACACCGCCCTGCTCAGACTGACCTACTTTCCGCGGTCGGCCTCTTTTCCTCCTTCTCAGCATCCCTTTCCTCAATGCGGCCACGTGGTCCCGCCAACTCTGGCGCGCCAGTTCCTAGAACCCATGCGGCCGCGCCCGCGGAGGGAAAAGCGCTCCACCGAAGGGATGGCGTACAGTGGCCAAATGAGGTCACCTCCCGAGTTGTTTTCGCGGTAGCACGCACTCGCAGGAGGGGGGGGGGGAATGCTTTCAAGAAACGACGCCGGCACGCCGCAACCGGCCACCGACTGCCTTCCCTCGGCGCCAACTTGCTCCTGGTGACAGATGTCTGTAAACTCTACGCCGTCCCTCTGTTTGCGTGGGGCACGGTGCCGGCAAACTGGCGCCAACGGCCCTCCCCAAGCTCTCTGTTTTTTCCCGAACCTTACACGCCCCCCTTAAGCTTCACATAAGAGGCCGACGCGTCTTATGGGAACAACAATGAAACAAAAAAAAAGGTTTGGGAAACCTTAAGTCCTCCGTCTCGGCTAAGGGTTAATGGCCCTTCGCAACGCTAAACATGTATGCACCACGACACTTGCGTCAACACGCTCTCGATTTTCCACAAGAAAAAAAAAAGGAACACGGCAACAATGTCTAACGTTGCGTTACGCGGCAATAAACACAGTGGGCCAGGGTCTCCAGTTACAGGGGAGACCCGGCGAAGGTAAACAACAAAAAATAACGTTCATGTACGTCCGTCCAATAACCGTCCACTGCGCACACACACTTCCACCTCGCAGTTTGTGGGTGACACGGTTTCAGAGGCGTGCAAAACGCGTGCACAAAATGTCAACCGCGGCACGGAGTTCACAGACTTATTTCCGTACTGCTGGTGCACAAAGGGGAGCACTCCCCCCTCCCGCCGACTGCCCGGCACTGTTACTCGGATACCGCCATGCATTTGGCACGCGCAACACCGGACCCTCGTTGACATGGGCGCTGCCCTTTCTGTGACGTACAGAACGTTCTAGCCCTGGCGCGCCAGCGACTACCGTGCTATCTTTGCCCCGTCGACGTCGCCAACGGTGTCTGCCGCGGACCCTACCCGGTCCCTTCCGCTTAGGGAACATTTTTCCGGAGCACTGTTCGTCGAACGCTAACACGGCCTCGCTCACTCGAACACTCGACGGCTTCGCCCGCATATCAGGCTGCGTTGCGTGCGCGGTCTGTTGTCTCACTCTGTCCGCCTCCTTAATCAACTTCCACGCTTCCTCGGACAACAAACAGTCAGTGCGTGCCCTTAGTTTGTCTGTCAGCGCGCACAATACCGGCACTGTTGCCTTACCGTCCGCGAAGATTACTGGGCCACGCGCGAGCGCCAGCGGCAGCATTGTCAGCTTCGCACGTACCTCTTCTCCGAACGCGGAGATCAGTGTAATTGACCCGTGCGGCTGCACAAGCTCCGGCGGGACTACGCTCTCCCGGACAAGCGTGACGTCAGCGCCCGTGTCAAGAATGGCGCGAACCCCAACGTCTCGGCAACATAATTCGATGGGCTCGCGTTCATGTCCTCCGGCAACTATCGCCGTCGCCGATACGCGTGCGGACAAACCTATTCCTTTCCTGAGAGCCAGACGCCTCGGCATCGCGATTTTCCGCTCGCGGGCAATCCGCTTTCAAGTGCCCATGCACACCGCATAGGAAGCAACCCCGCGCCTTTTTGGGCTCCCGCGCTAGTGGTTTAGCCCGATGCTGTGTGCCCGTGGTCACAGTCTCAATGATTTTGCGTTCCGACCTTTTGCTACCGCTGTTTTCGCCTTCCGCTTCCTCGAATGTTAAGACTAACGCTGCGATTTCGTGGGCCTTGCGCCAGCTCCCTCCCTCTTGGAGCGTTACGTATTTTAAGGCGGCATCCGATAAGCTGTCTTTCATCTGGTCCGCGGTGAAAAGTTCGAGTAGCTCCTCAAACGTGCTCACGCCTCTCGCCTCTACGTAACAACGCAAGTAGCTCTGCAGCCTGGTCGCGAACGCGCGCCACCCTTCTGCCGCTCGCTTCATCGCCCTATGGAACCGGCGTAAGTATCCTCCGGCGGAAAGCTTCATTTCCTCGAGTACCGCGCCCTTCAGTACCTCGTAGTCCCTATGCTGTGGTGGTGCCAAGCGCGTCGACAAGAATGGTATTTTTTTTCGCGACCAATGGAAAAATAATCTGGCCCCACCAAGCTTTTGGTACTTCGTACCCCTCCAGCGCGCTCTCGGCGGCCTCGAACCATACTGGGACCTCCGCTTCCGTCGGGAACTTTGGCAGCACACTGCTAATCAACTTTGAAAAGTGTCGCATTTCACTGTGGTTCTCCTGCCCTCCGTTACCGCGCGGAGTCGGCCCGGAGCCACGTTGTTCTCTTGCAATTTCCAGTTCTAACTCTCTCAATCTGATTTTCATTTTGAGAACTTCTACTTCTGAACGGCTCTCTGGCTCCTCCAGACCGGCGGCCTCGTTTCCGACCTCCTCGTTGTCGCTAGAGTCGCCCATACCGCTGGTCGTGCGTCTGTCTGGATTTCGATAGGCGAACCGTGTTTCCATTTACACTCTACCTAGCCTAATCCGAACACAGTGCACAGGCCCAGGCGGAAGAAGAAGAGCACTCACCCGTCGAGACGACCGCTGCGTAGCTCCTGTCCTCCTCTCCGCGCTGGTTTTGCTGTAGCTCTCCGCTTCGATCCGCCGGCGCCCGGTGGATGATTTGAACAAGCGGTCCAGCCGACTCCCACAGCAGCTGTCTCCTGGCGTCCTTAGGACCCTGGCCCTCGTGCTGCACTGCTTTGCTGATGCCGCTGCTTTCTCTCCGCCCGCACCGAGTGCTCGACACGGAATCTTGACCCGCTGCCGAAGCGTTGCCTCCCCTTCACAGCCTGCTGAATCCCTTCGCCGTCGCGAGATGCTTGAAGAGATCCCACCGCTGCCTGAGAGTAAAGTTTTGGGTCCTTTACCCGCGATACGATAATCGCGATTCAGCCAGAGGCTGATCACCAGGCTTGTGAAGGTTCGTCACCGAGGTGCCCCGTCAGCGACGGTCGTGGTGGCGATTTGTAGGCAGAGGCTCGGAGATGATGGGGAATTAAAGCAGTTTATATACAGAAGGTTACAAAAACAACATTTTTACAGCGTATTTACAAAGTCAGAGCGTCTACGTTGGACATCGTCCACACCTCGGGAGACCCGAGTACTGCCTCGCAGTAACACCGCCCTGCTCAGACTGACGGGGCCCGTCAGCGCAGTGCCGTGGTAAAAGTGACGGGGCCCGTCACCGTAGTTTAAATTGTAATAGTGACGGGGCCCGTCATAATAGCGACGTACTTATAGTAACGGGTCCCGTCATCGCAAAGCGGTGACTACGGTGACGGGGCCCGTCAGCGCAGTACCATCGTAAAAGTGACGGGGTGCCTTTAGCGTAGATTTTTGGTCGTTTTAGACGCCCTCGTCGTGTGGCGTTCGTGGCGTAGTAGTTACTTGTGTGAGGCAATAAAGAAAAAAAAAGCGTTCATGGTGTAGTTGGTTGGAGCGCTCTCCGTGGAGTGTTAGCGCTGCAGGTCGTCAGTTCGATTCCTCCCGTTTTTTCTTCCTTTTTTTTCAGGTTATGCGTCAACATCAACGTTACTGCTCTGATGGAGTCGTAACTTTTTCGTCCATGTCTGCGGCGGTTAGACAGCGTTCGGATGATGCGCTGTTCCTAGGCTTGTGCGAATATTCGAGCACTTCGAATATTCGACCAAATATTACAGTATTCGAATTCGCTTCGAAACGAATTTAAATTCTAGGAAATTTCGAAGTATTCGAAATGAACAAATAGACATATATAAACCGCATGTAACCCCCTGTAAAGGTGGTTTCACTGCAGTGGAGGTGTGCTATACCGTGAACAGATTTTTCCAGGAGAAATCCGCACTGCCGCGAAGCCCCACTTCAAGGTTAAATGAGCATGTAGTAAAACCTTGTTAATTCAGAGTCACTGGGACTGTGACAAATTTAATTAAGCGGGTTTTCGAATTAACCAAACATACAAAAGGCGGGATGCAAGGAAGTTTGTACTACTGGAAGTAATCAGAGGTGGTCGTTTGCTGTGCCTCCTAGTTTGCGGCTACAAGGGTTTTTTCCAGCAATACTTGGTCCGAATTTTGCCGCTAAACCGGGGAAACGGCGGGCCTCGCTGAGGCCAGTGCAAGAAAAAAAAAAAAGAAAGAGGGGAAAAAACGGTCTCGTGGTCAACTGAAATGCGCGCCTGCGGAAAAGAAGACGTGCTTCGCTGCAGCACAGTGGTGACACACGGGCAACATGTCACCAGCTCCTCGCAGCGTCAGTGCGTCATGATGCGGCCATTCGCCCATCCTTTCTGGTGAAATAAAGAATGTAATAATGACCAGTGTGACGGAATTCGCGATGTGTTCTGGGTGGAAAAAGAGGATCATTGAAGCTTTTGAACTGACTTTTCGAAGTATGCGTTGCGGGCAAGTACTCCGCCAGCAGTGCAAGTGCGCAAATTGCCGGAACAACCGCCAATCGGAGGTTCACACACATCGCAAATTCCGTCATACCGCCCTTTATTAAGTTATCTATTTTCCCTGAAAGAATGGGTAAATCAAGACGCACTGACGTTGAGAGAAGCATTCGTCATGCTGCCCGCATGTCACCGCTGTGCTGCAGTGAAGCACGTCTTCTTTTCCGTAGGTGCACATTTCAGTTGATTACGAGACCGCCTTTTGTTTTGTTTTTTTCTTGCGCTGGCAGCAGCGAGGCTGGAATGCTTCACTTGTCACTCATTAGTATCGCTACATTGCATTGCCTTGTGGCTCCTAAGGGCCATCGTTTCTGCCGATTTGCGGATAAATCGGGATCGGGAATTGGCACATGGCACCCAAAGTTTTTTAATTAACCGGGCTGGTACTCACCGCCGCTTCAAATTATCGACTCAGATTTACATTGCAAAATACAGGGCCATAGAAATCCTGCTAATTATGCGGGATTTCGAAATAAAAGTTCGAATTAATGAGATTTTATTGTATTACCCTCACATCGATTCTTCATTCTTTAAGTTTAAAAGCTTGTTATACCGGCTTATATGCTCCAATTATAGTAAATTTTAATTAACCAATTTTACAGGTTATCACTTGCATTCAACCGAAAGTCCAATCCAGCTACTAGTCAAAGTTGCTTCGAATTTGCTTCGGACCTAAAATTTACTATTCGCACAAGCCTAGTTGTTCCTATGCGACCTCGGTTCATCGCGCTGAATAAGAAAATGTTTCCTTTTTTTTTTCAGTATTGTTTCACAATACCGTCCCGAGGTTCCGGCTAGTCAACAGTAGTTACTCATTCGTGGTAGCACGGCTCAGCGTGGGAGAGCGGAGCCCGTTAATCAGCATGTCGCTGCGCCGCTGACGGTCATGCGCTGCGCAGCCAGTTACAGGGACGCCATGGGCGCAGCGAGGACAGCCAGTCAAATCAGCAATGTTCCCTCCGAGATCTCTTTCGACCATGGAAAGCAATTCTAGAAAAAAATCCAGGAAGACTTCAGGCGCAGGTGGCTGTTGTGGTCGGCGGTGCACGTCAGTACGAAAACATTTCGGAGGGGGAGGGGGGGAGCAGCGACATTGGCGGCATGCTGATCGTCAGCGGCGCAGCGACATGCTGATTAACGGGCTCCGCTCTCCCACGGTGAGCCGTGCTACTACGAATGAGTAACTATTGTTGACTAGCCAGAAGCTCGGGACGGTTTTGTGAAACAATATTGAAAAAAAAAACGGAAATATTTTCTTATTCAGCGCGATTAGAACCGAGGTCGCATAGGAACGCTAGGGCTCTCTAACCGCCGCAGACATGAACGAAAAAGTTACGACTCCGTCAGAGCAGTAACGTTGACGTTCACGCATAACCTGACAAAAAAAAAAAAAAACCGGGAGGAATCGAACTGACGACCTGCATCCATAATACTATGGAGAGCGCGCCAGCCAACTACGCCACGAACACCACACGACGTGGGCGTCTAAAACGACCGAAAATCTACGGTTACAGTGTACTACGGTAAAGGGGCCCCGTCACTTTTACGACGGTACTGCGCTGACGGGCCCCGTCACCGTAGTCACCGCTTTACGACGACGGGGCCCGTCACTATAAGTGCGTCGCTATTATGACGGGCCCCGTCACTATTGCAATTTACACTACGGTGACGGGCCCCGCCACTTTTACGACGGTACTGCGCTGACGGGCCCCGTCACCGTAGTCAGTGCCTTCCGCGGTCGGCCTCTTTTCCTCCTTCTCAGCATCCCTTTCCTCAATGCGGCCACGTGGTCCCGCCAACTCTGGCGCGCCAGTTCCTAGAACCCATGCGGCCGCGCCCGCGGGGGGAAAAACCCTCCACCAAAGGGATGGCGTACAGTGGCCAAATGAGGTCACCTCCCGAGTTGTTTTCGCGGTAGCACGCACTCGCAGGAGGGGGGGGGGGAATGCTTTCAAGAAACGACGCCGGCACGCCGCAAGCGGCCACCGACTGCCTTCCCTCGGCGCCAACTTGCTCCTGGTGACAGATGTCTGTAAACTCGACGCCGTCCCTCTGTTTGCGTGGGGCACGGTGCCGGCAAACTGGCGCCAACGGCCCTCCCCAAGCTCTCTGTTTTTTCCCGAACCTTACACGGTTCTTGCTTGTTTCGTTCTTTCCTACCGTAGGCTGCTTTCATCGGCTCGTTTCTCTGACTATCCCAGGGCTCCTTCTCGAATGAATATGGAGCGATTGCACTTGTCAGCAGGGCAAGCAGTTTCTTGTTCACCTATTCGAAAGCGTATGATGCTCGCAACGTGACCTAATCGGACAGGTGATATCACGACAGCCGCTCAGAATACCGGAAGGGCACGGAGAGGAGCACACGAGCGTCTATTGGTGGTTTAGGGACCCTTTAAGAAGTAGGAGGAGGAGGAGAGGTTGAGGAAAGGAAAAGGCGCAACTTCTGCAACCCTAATTGGGAGCACGCCTCAGCGCTTGTAGGGGAAAGAGGGAAAGGGAGATAAAGATGAGAAGAGGGAAGAGAAGGAGAGGAGGAATGCTGTCCATGACCGAGGACGCGGCGGGCGGCTACTATAGCCGGTTGGACAGTCCAGTGTCCTCAAGGAAGCGAAGAACCGCCTTGAAAACCTGGGTGTGGTGCTTTGCAGGGAAGAGGAGGTCCCTCTGTGTAGCCGCGGGAATACCCTGGCGACGGAGTGCGGCGAGCAAGGCAGCTCGTTGTGCTTGAAGCGCTGGGCACACACACAACAGGTGATCAATTGTTTCGTCTGCCCCACACGCACTGCACGCAGGTGACGAAGCTCTGCCGAGCCGATGACGTCGTGCCGCAGGCCAGGAGCAGTCGATGCGTAGACGCAGTAGAAGGGACCGCTCCCTCCTGGAGAGGCTTCTGTCAGGCAGCCGGGTCGGAGGTTCCAGCCTGGCCACACGTTCGTCGGGGTGGCAGCGTAGCAACAGCCGCCTCAAGGTCAGCCTCGAATAGTCTGAGGCGACCACAGCACGGCAGACAGCGACGGTAGGTTTAAGAAGTAAGCCGTTTTGGCCTGAATAACAGGAAAGGACGCGCGCAGGAAAAGTCACTAGCGAACGGCAGCGCATGGACGCTAGGAAGTGCGTCCGTTCATTCCGGCACAGAGAGGACAGCCCAAGTAACACCGGCGTACACAGATGGCGTTATCTACGATTGAACGAGTTAACCATGGTTCAGTTTAAATGCAGTTAAACTGCTCATGTAACTGGTGTATAAGAGGTCGATGCGCCTCGTAACACTTCACCCAAAGTCAAACAATAGGCTTTTTTAGCTGAACGCCGCTTACGCTCAGCCGCTCGCAGGTGTAGCGTCCTGAGAGAGTGCAGCAACTGCATAGATTTGGTGTTCTTGACGACAGCGTCCTGCCGAGACGCGGTGAGCTTGGCTGCAAAACGACGGCAAAACCTAGTGGACGCACCTTCACGCTCCGGTCAGTTAGCGTCACGAGCGGAGCGACAGATGCGTTCCACGTTCCGCCGGTCGCACAATCGTTCTGCGAATGCGCACTACAGTTTTTTCAACATGTTTATGTGTTAATTGAGGCACGCGCACTGCAGTTCCTTCTACGCATTCGTGTGCATTCGCCGGTCTGACCGGAGCGGATCGTAACTGCCCAGCTAAAGGTGCCTAATTGCATCACATTACATCAACTTTTACCGGGCTGAGATCTGTCGGACGTATCACGCTTCAGCTGCTATATTTCTTAATATTTAGGGGCGTTAGTATAAAGGACGTGGACTTGGCTTAAACGTATGCGGGCATTAGGTATTTACAATGAGGTCGCCCGAATCGATAACTGTGTACAAAAAAGTAAACATGGATATAGGCCAGGGCGAGCACGTAGGCCCTGAAAGATGGTGAATAGTAGCCGAATGGCGAAGCATTTGGCTCCATTGACAGTAGACCTCTGGCTCGGCTGGGAAGATATAATTAGGAGAATCGGAGACGTCATATGAACAGGTACACAGTTTAACCTGTCACTAACGGCGAGAGCAAGTCATCAAGGTGCAGGCGTGTGCTTTTGCGTTCTACATAGCACACCTCTTCCTCGCTGTGACACGATGTCACGCCTCCGTTGTGGGAGCCTTCCTCTAGGAAGGGAAACGAGTAAAGGTTCAAAGGAAATTTTTACAGCTTACCACAAGCCATTGGGGTCTTTGTCTCCCAGACATACCAACATTCACGAAAGCACTGGCTGCAAAAACAGCACAGAAGCTCTTCCAGGATCTTAATTAGCCAGGGAACAGGCTATTAATGTACTGGAGTGATACACTCGAAATAACGTTCACAGCGACTCAGTACATCGGACCGGGGATCAAACGCCGCTATAGTCTTACAGTGCAGTCAATGGCTTCAAAAGAACAGTGGAATGAATATGTTGATGCAATCTGGAAGATTGTTCCTCACAGGAGATCAGTGAAATAGAGACAAGAATGAAACTTAGCAAAGATGAGCACAAAGAATCCAGTGCAACAAAATGGAAAAGATGGCTTTGCAGTCGCGTTCCTGACAAAGTGCGTGAGTTCGTTCAGAAGTTGGAGGGCATTGCCTGAGCGTGTGAGGTTAGCACAATGGGGAGTAGTTCGAAATGACCACTATTCCAACGGCGGCTGAAGGGAAACGACACAGCACGCAATGTTTGAGTGCTCATCGGCTAAAGGCATCTGGCACATGTTGCAACGCCTCTTTGGCATTCGTACATTCCGCATAAGAGCAGAATGGTTGTTCCGTCACGTTGTACGTAGTATGGCGGCGGCGCTCTTTAGCGGAAGCATGCCGCAAGTCTTTATAAAGTCGCCTTCCCCGCACGCAAGAAATTGCTCCTCATTTTGTAGAATTACGTCGATGAGCAGGTGGAAAAAAATCTATGGCTCCAATCCACGCTCTGAAGATGGTTGGGCAGCGAACCTGTAAGCGACACCCAGAACGATTACCCATTGCGACGTCGCTTGAATGGCCTTCCGCATCAGAATCGTACAAAAGTGAGATTGGCGCCTAACCTTCACCGGGAGCGAGCGATGGCCAAGAAGGACGTCTAATTTTGCAGAACGGCCATACATGTTGCATCGTACAAAACCGTCTGACTCGTCGTGTTCATAGCCACGACGCGTTGCTTTGGGTCATCGTCGACGTCCATCAGCCTCTCTACCACGTCTTCGTCTAACGCCTCTTCGTCTAGAAGAAGTTCGAAAGTATGTGGGTTGAAGCGAATCTTGATGAGCTTGAAGGATGGACTCTGGAGAATAACGTCTAACAAATTCAGAATCTGAACCCTTGAAAAGGTCGATAGCATTGTACCTTCATCGCTTACGCTGAGCGCACACAAGCGGCGTTGAGAACGCCTATTAAATTTCGAACCTGCACCCTTGAAGCAGAGCTTTCGAGCACGACGCCGTTTTTTTTTCTTGCCCATGCCTTCATTTCCCACACGCTTTTTTGTGCCCACGGAGACGCAACCCGAAATTAGTGGCCCAGCTTAATACCACTCTTAATTTCTCGGAAAACATACCTTCATAGACACTCGAGCTGTTATTTATGCGGCGGCATAAACAGGAGCTTTTCTTTACGGTATGTCCTGGGGCCATATTCTCAAACCATCGCAAAAGGCGACTATCGCAAAAAGTGTCGCCTTTGGTGCGCGCTGATTGGCTCTTGAGCAAAACCGGAAAAGTGAGGGCGCCATCTAGTATTTCCGTCGCCATGACGGTGCTCTACGGCGTTACTGACATGCCGGGAATAAACGAACGCACCGTATCACATTCGGTTGGTGGCGAAGTCAAGCGTTTCAGTCACATAGATGGCAGTTTCTAGTTTATTCAATACTTGTTGGACGTGCGCAGCATTTTCGACGCTGAAGCTTCCAGGGAACATTCCTTAGGGTATTTTCAGTACTCGTTCTTGGCCAGCGCGTGTTCCTTCGTCGTTTGAACGTTCCAGGAACATAAACCGCGTGTTGCTCGCGTGGTTTATCGCGCCCCGGCAACTTGTTGAGATGTTGAGACTAGAGCACTGCACGGGCTCGGGCCTACCCGAAAACCCGAGCCCGGCCCGGCCCGTGGGCCGGGCCGGGCCGGGTAAAGTAGTTTTCACGGCGGGCCCGGGCCGGGCTCGGGTCTGAAGCTCCGGGCTTAGGGCCGGGCCCGGGTTTGAGGTGGCGGGCTCGGGTCGGGCCGGGCTTGGACTTTGCTCAGTTCTTAAAGGGGCACTAAATGGAAACAATGAATCGGTTTAGACTGATAAAGTATACTCTGAGAACTCGAATGTCGTTAATTTCACCATCATAAGTTTATTCAGGAGAAAATCAAGGTCAAAGTTCTATTTTTTAATGTTGCCCCGACGTCATTGATTTCAAACTTAATTTTTGTCGTATTTTAAGGACATTAGCTCAATGATATTTCCTGAAACTTGGCTTGTTAAATCTATGACTTCCTCGGATGTCAATGTACTGCATTTTTTACCGATTAGGAACTACGTAGGCCCCAGTATACGCCGTCAGAATCTCTGACGTCACGGTGTTTGCTGCGCGAAATTCCAGGTGGCTTCGCCACTCGCATTTCCCTTTTGCGCGTTTTCACGCTTACGAAGAGTCTTGTCGCGGCGAGCGTGGCTATTTTGGAATTGTAAAAGAGTAATTTACTGATAATAGAAAAAGCGTTTTTCTCTTTAGTGTCCTTTCAAGCTTCTTCCACATACGTAGTGCCTACATACATGTTCCAAATTATGTCCCGAAAAAACGTTTTATATATGTGGTGCAGGGTATTTGGGGAAGTTTATGAAGTACAAGTACTGAACTTCGTTTGCTTCTTGCACATGGGGCTACTTGAATTAGCTGAAACGGGCGAGCTAAAATTAGATAGATCAGGCGCTTATAACATCACGCTAGTCTGTGCTTCATTTGCATTTGTTGTGATTTTATATCCCAAATGTTGTTTTTTAATCGCAGTAATAAATGTAATATAATAAATTTATGCCTTTAACTTATCATCACAAGCGCGATCACAGAGTTCCAAATCGGGGAAACGTTCTTGAAAGTTCCAGCCCTCCACTAAAGCGAAAATACTGCGCGGAATCTCGTTACAATAGAATCCCTATAAAGACACATTCTTTTTCCATCGCTCCGCCACAGCTCCCAGTGGTCGTGTGACGCGATATGGACATGCACAGCCTGCTTTGTGTGCCCACATTGGTAATGTCTTAGCTTTCGTCTTGCTCCGCTATATCAGGGGTCTCAAAGTCACCTCCGTTGGGCCGCATTGACGAAAATTTACTCCCACGACGGCCAGGACAACGTGCCGAAGGTAGGCGCGCGGGGGCATAGGTTGTAGAAAACGTCAGCTAAGGTTGTCATTTGAGGAAGGACCTTTCCCACAGCTCATGTATGGGTTATTTCTGAAGGGGATTTGGCGGCAGGATTCCTACAACATATCGATAGCTATCTTCAAGACTAAAACCTGGACGCCGATTCTGACATAGAGAGTTGTTTCACGGTTATGTATCAACGCATGGTGACCGCAGGGGGTGCCTCACGAAAAAAAAAGAATGTTTTAGACCTGTCATGCCTGTGTAGCTCAAGAAGGTACGTATAAATAAAATTAAAAACAAATAGACGAAGGCAGTCATGTGGGAGCCGCGGGCCGCTAGCGAGAGGTGCGCAGGCCGCGTGTTTGAGACCCCTGCAATATATAGTGCGAGAGCTACATGATGCTGCCGCAACAGCTCTGGAATATGCAGGAACAGCATAGGTGACGTGACGAAGTATCTGGCTTGAAAAAAAAAGAACGATTACGAATTCCGTGCCGGATGATGTCCCCTTAGCTCGAACCATATGAATTCAATGAGTAATCGTCGAGAAGCTTATTCACGCCTTATCAAACTGGAACGAAATCACTTCGTCCACCTCCTGCCAGTCCTACCCGCGTATTCCAATGGCCACCTTCTATCGGTACAGCATCGTAAGGAAGGCATACACCATTGTAATATAGAAAAAAAAAAGAGCACGGTGCAAACCATGCATAACATGAACTGCTGAAAACTGCAAGTAGAAGCCCTCAAAGAGGAGTTTTATAGATGCTATTGAAGAGTGGCACGACGTTTGGGAACGAGAGAAATGAAGGGATGAGCTGGACAGCTGTGTTCATTCTGCAGAGGTCCACAATGACATTCTAAACTAGCTCCAGTGGTGGAAGCTAAGAACAACGACTGCCCACGCCTTCAGAATTCGTAAGGCAGATGTGCGCCCCTGCGGCTAGCAAAAGCAGTGCAGCAAATTTTAGCGCGCCAGGATATGTGGTGCAACAGCGCATGACATGCTAAAAGGCAGAATCCCCTGATAATTGGATATTTTGCACAAGAACATGTGAAGAAATAAACTATAAACTATGCCACAAAACGTTATAGACTGTATATACTAGCAGTGATGCGATATATCATAACGATGCTATGACAAATTGTTTTTTCTTCCTTTCGGCTGCTTATACGTATATGAAGTACACGTGGCGCACACGGATCGTTATAATTTTTATCTAGGTTAGTGTACTTGAAACAAAGGTAATAAATTTGGTTTTTTTTCATCTATTTCTCTTCCTGTGGCAAGGGGCTACTATGTTGAAGACAGGTGCTACATATCCAGAAGGGTGCACGATTGGCTTTGTCGTTAGAGCATGCTTTAAATTTCAACAGAGAGCACAATAACAACAAAGAGAAGAGAGCGTACTGTTCCTTGTCTCTTCTGTTTTTATTGAGCTCCCTATCGAAACTGAAAGCATGCTGCAAATCACTTTCCTTGCTACAATATCTGCTACAAAACGCTCTTGGTGATCCCCATTGTATGTGCAGAAAAAAATAGGTACATTATACCTCTGCCGAACGAACATTCATCGTACCCAATATCTCCGCTCAACTGTTTCAACGGTGAGCACCTTTTTACAAGAAATTACTGTAGGTTAAAGTATAATTGTTAGCGAAGCATGCGCCAACAAAGCGTAGATATTTTATACTTAAAACGCCTCGCTGTCGATTCCATGTTCGAGTAACACCACCTAGATTATTGGCTCGGGCCCCTGTCGGGCCCGATCTGCGGTCGGGCCGGGCCGGGCCGGGTAGGTGAAATTTTTTCTCGGGTTCGGGCCGGGCCCGGGTCTGGCTTTGAGTCACCGGGCCGGGTTCGGGCGGGTAAACTTTAACGAGCTCCGGGCACGGGCCGGGCCCGGGCCGAGAATTCCGGCCCGTGCAGTGCTCTAGTTGAGACGATGTCGCTGCGGCGGCACACTACAGCTGAACTCTCTGAGTACGCCGCGTTAAACTCTCAACGAAAATACACTTCACACAAAGTTGCATTTCTCTAAATATCATACCGTCCATTAAACAATTGCACAAAAAAAAACGCTGCAAGCGCTTTGAACACGTCCTATATTTCAAGTAGCCACAGCCAAGCCTAGCCACTGCGTAGAAGCTAGCATACGCTCGAAAACGCTGCGCTCGTACGGTACGCTCATTCCTGTGCTGTGAGGCATTCGTAACACCAACGGCCAGTGCAACATTGAGGTCACAGGCAAGTGTTTCTTCCGTTACTGAACGCATCAGATTCTACGTCACCAAACGCGGTACTATCGCCTTTCGCGATCATTTGAGAATACGGGCCCAGGAGGCTGCTTCATACTTCACTTCGTGTTTTTACCTCATTTCAAAACGCAATATTTTGGGTGAAAATGGATTCAGAAAAGACTCGGTAAATAAAAAGGTTCAGTAGGAAATGCGGTTGATGAAACAATTACAATGACATTATCACTGTGTGTTATTTCTAATTAAAAATACCTCATTTATTTTTGGTGAGTGTCATTTTCATAACGTTGTTCTCATTGGCGTATGAGCTCAACTATACTGTTTAATGACCTTCCAAGCCGTTCCAACAAGCATAGCGGTCATTTTTTTAAAGTTTTACAAATTATACTACAGTCTTAAAGGCACAGACCTAAAAAAAGTACGTTTGGCCATGCTGCCATTCAATTTGATTTATCCATGCTGTGTTCTGGTGCTGTTTAGACAGAAAAAGGTAAATTAGTCCTAATGCTTGACGCTGCAGTGATTTCCGTTGCAGAAGTTCCGACAGATATTTCTCCGGTATATTTTTTTGCCCAATGATTGCTACAGGGCATTATTGTTTCACAAACTCGCCATGAACCATAGCTTTTATTCGGAAAACTATAGTCGCTCACTCTATGGTCGGTGTGGGACTGCACAAAATGAAATCAACAAGACGCTGGGTGATGAGTGCGTGGGCTACAAAGAAATATCGGAAAGAAAATGAAAATTTCGGAAAGATTGCAGGTTTGGTAACCACATCTAGCTGTTACAATTTTTAAGTTTTATGCTGTGCCTAATTTTGCTCGCTGCGTGGGTGTTTGTTCAAGCAGTTACTATCAGTGTCGGCTATTACTTTTAATGAGTGGCCTCGGGCTTATGGAACCCAAGTATGCCAATAAAAAATTAAAAAAAATATTCCCCCGTTATTACAGTGCAATTTTTCCGCAATGCCTGCGTTTCACACTGTTCTAGAGTTATGTGAAAGAAGACAGTTTGAATGCACTGAAAATTATGTTTCCCCATTCTAGAATTAACAATACCTCTACACAACAAAGCGTGTTCTGCCGTGAACAAAATAGGTTATCATATTCAAAATATCATATCAATATAGGCTCCTGCTCGGGCCCAAATTGGGCCTGCAGTATCTTGTAAATAAATATATATAAATAAATATGCACCTAGACGAAATCAAAATTTTGACTGGGGTGTACCCTGTTTTTTTTTTTTTCAAATATAGCCTCAAATATTAAAATGCCGGCTTTTTTGCGGTGTGCAGCTGCTTTATAACCGGTGCTGCAACACCGGACGCAATTTCTACTGCCAACTCGAAGCAATATAAACGGCTAGTGCGATGTTTCGATACATAACTTGTGCTATTACTTTCGCTGGACAGTTTGTTTCTATATATAACGTCAGTTCAAAACAGAACATGAAATTTGCAACTGCATTTTTAGATATGAATGCCGTGTAGACTCTGCTAACAATTTCATTAAGATCTATTGCGGAGAGACCTGGATATTACGTTGTCTATTACGCTCTACACACCAAATGCCGATATTGTTAACGCGATAGCTTTTAAGAGCTCGTTTCGCAGAAATTCCAGTGTCGGCGTCGGTGTCGGCGTCGCTAGTTGTGAGCGAAAAATCATGATCTTGTCCGTGACCGAAAAATTTGGAAAGATTCAAATGAAATAAATATTAAAAATGTTCGAGCTCGAGTGAGAATCGAACCCAGGCCGCCCGCGTGGCAAGTAGGTGTTCTTGCATAGAGCCATGCTATTTCTTGAAGCTGCTTGGAAAAAAATACACTATACGAATGTCGTGTTGTGAAAGGAGTCTCCTTAAAGCATACAATATTGCGTGGCAGAAGCGTAGAATTGCGCCAGGCGTCAAAACATGTGTAGTGCGCAAAACGTGGGTGTTTTAAAGGCCCATTTCAAAGCGTTCCGACATATTTATTCATCATCATCAGCAAAAGCATCAACAAAGCGAACAGCTGCGCAGAATCGCGTGGTGCCTTACGGACACAAATGAATAATTTTGACGTAGTGGGCACTTAACTTTACTTCTAGACATTCTAGGATGTCTTGAAATGGCCAGTGTCACACGTACAGTCGTTCGTTTCTTTACGGTATGGTTGAGGCATTCATAGAGAACCGAAGCTACGCTATCAATTGAGAAGGCGATGCGCACGGGGCCCGAAAAGCTATCGCGTTCTACGCTTGAAGGCGAAGCTAAAGCGTCCTTTTGGTTGGCAACAACTTTATGTATAATCCTGCAGAGCTTTCGCCAACCTCCAAGTTTTTTCGAAGCATGACACTCGTCCCACTGACTGATGTGGTAAGGGTTGAAGACCCATTTGAATTGCGCAGTAATATAGGGTATCAGGAGCTGGCTCGCCAGGTTCTTAAGCTGGGGCAAAGTCCCGCGCCGTAAGCGTAACCTTAGTTCCAGAGGCAACCGCTACAGACGCAGCTCGCGCGAAAGGGAAGTCTTCTTCCTCTTGTTCTTAGAGAGTCTTGATGATGATAATAGAGCAGGCAAAACCACAAATAGCATAGCCAACTGTAGCATGCGGCGCTCGCTCTACTCCGGCAGTGCGCTTCGATACGAATAACATGAACGAAGAAGACAAGGCGGTGAAGCGGAGGGCTCGCAAGGCTCGCGGACCCCGAGATACAAGCCCGCGAAGCCGAAGCAGCGCGGAAGCGGCGGGAAGAGAACCTCGAAGAGGTACGGGCGCGGTATGCAGCGCCCAAGCGCCGAACGCGGTCGCTACCAGAAGTTGGTGGCGCCGACGCGAGCTTCAAGCGCGATTTCCTCGACCACACGTTCGGCCACAGCTGCAAGGTCTGCGACCGCTTGTGGGTCGACAACAACGTGACCACAATCGCTACTATCACAATGTGTGACGTCCTTATATGACAGTAGTGGAATTGTATGGAGCATTCACGGTTTACCACATTAACTCCGAGCCAGCTCCTCAATCATGATTCACTTCGTGGATATGACGTGATTTTTTTATTATTGATGCAACTTGTGCATACATTTGTGGAGTAAATTCTGACCTTTCACGCTTAACAAAACAGTCATTGCTTCGTCTTCATGGCCTATTGGGAAGATAGCTTAAACTATCATATTCGAACGTGTTCGATAAGCATCGTGTTTAACACGGACTCTACGTCTGACGACTGCTAAGTACCCTGCTGTATGCCACTCGAGTGACTGGCTGGAGTGAGGGATATAGCGGAGTTCGATGTTCACTAACACTATTGCCATTGATGTCTTTAGAAACTGGCGTGAAGTACTCACATGAAACTTTGCCGCTGATTGATATCGCCATTACTTCGTACCCATGCTAGCGTTTTTAAAGAATGTGGATATTTACACCAGGACTTCTATCGTTTACCTCGTTGTGACTAGTCTAAAAAACACTGTCGGAACTATTGCTATTGTCACGTCCAGGCACGTGTGAATTGCTTAACCTTTGCTAGGAGAAACATGGTGATGAATACATTTGCGCTGTCTCTCCCTTTCTTGCTCAGAAAAGAACGGTGGGCCCCCAGCGACATTACATGCGATCTGATGAACCTGGGTAAGAATACATTAGGTTCGAAAAGCACCTGATATACTTCAAAGTCATTCCCACAAAAGTATGAGAAAATATGTTGTATTTTTGCAATCAGAGTACCTTACCTCTTAATAGGATGACGTCAAGTTCACCTTCACTAGACATTAGTGACACGTATGCCAAGGCTGAAGAGTCGGTTGAATAGTGGGTGTGATATCTCCATATGTGTACTACACTATACGATAAGCAGGTCTCCTAATTTTGAATCTTTAGGTCCCTCCTCAGGAGGTGCGAATGTCACATCAGCGAGTGACTTCGGCACTGTACGGTGATTTCCTCAAGCTATTTCTAATATGGATTTCCCACAGAAGAGTCATCGTCTTCTGAACAAGCTACTTAACATATCTTGACCGGCTTTCATTGTCGTACACGCACATCAAGTTATACTGGCCAAGTTGCATTGTGTCATGCTGTATAATCTAATATTTTGGGCACTGCTGACTGCTGCTGATATTCCCGACGCCTGTATAATTTATGTAGTGTGATATTGTGGTAAGTATAGCTATGGACAAACGCTGTACTTGCTACAGAGAAGGTTTTTTATACTTTAGCTATCCCAGTTGACGTCGCACAAATTACATCCAAATAGAAATACCACGGTAGGTTCACATGCCGAACAAATCGTTTCGATTGACTTGCAATTTACTTTCCCTTCAAAATGACAGACTATATTTCAGTTGGAGTGTCACAGCTCGCGACATAACTTTATTTTTGTCAGAGAGACATAACTTTATTTTGTCCTTCCTGGAGTCAAGGGAGGCGGGGGCCGGGAGACTAGCCCTACCGGAGTCCCCCTTCCTAAGGCGGTGGCCAGATCTTGGGTCTTGGCGGCGCCTTCAGGCAGCCGGACTGCCCAGGGTTGACTGGCATGCCAAAATCTGTCTCCGTAGGCTTTCGTTCAAAGCACTGCTCCTTCAGGATATTTCTTTTTGCTTGCGCGCCTTGGGCAATGGATTAAATTTGTCTCCTTTAGTCGTTCGACCACCACCGAGCTACACGTCTGACACATTTTTTGCAGTGCATATATTTTTTTTATCTATCACACGTGTTACTTGTTCGTACGTAAAAATCTGGCTCCGAGTGAGCGATATCTAAATGCGACGACATGTAAAACGTCGAAGCCATCTATACTCCAGGCAGCGTAGCCTTTCGAAGTTGGTTTTTTTTTTGGCTGTGAAACGCGCGCCTGCCACTCAACAGCTTGGACGGCGCTTTTAGCTGGTCATTTGTCTTAGTAACTGGTCATTTGTCTTACTAAACCGTCGGGCTCATCTCCATATTTACTCACTGTCGTTAACGCTCATTTTCGTCGCATAATGGCACCGTTACATTTCCTTTGGTTTCAAACCACTCGGATTTATTTCGACCACCTTGTTCTATTGGTGGCATTGACGAACTCCTTCTGTTTACCTTGCCTTTCTGAGAAAGGAGCCCGGGTGATCTTAAAAAGAAAAAAAAAGCCTCGAGTGGTGCAATGTCTTTTGTGTTTTAGGGCAATTGGAGAAAGGGACGATGAAAGGAACAATCACCTTGCTCGTTACGAGCAAGTTTCGGCAACTTGTGTGGAGCGCGACGACAAGAGCCAAAATAATATCCACTTTTTAGTCAAAATTTAGAGAAGAGAAGTGAATAGTCCAAGACCGAACTGCGTGTGTTTTTACTTAGGAACCCTTGAGCTGGTCCCATCCTTCCATGAATTACCGTCCTTCTAAAATTGTACTTACGGAGACACGAACCAATTTTCGCAGCCGTACTAACTCATAAATTTCAAAAGAAGACCACGACGCTGTTCAATGAGAGTGATTAAGTCTCATCGCATCGTTCACCTAACGGACGCATTTTGCCTTTTCGACATTCGAACCACTGTCGGACGAATACCTTGGAGTCCGGGTAGCGTCACAAAACAATTCTGTGGGAGATGCGCATAGTGGGTGCGCGATTTTCAGATTTCACGCTCTTCGACAAACAAAAGGTACCTACAAGGAACACGTATGGCTACTAAACATAATAATGACGTTAACAAAATTATTTGGGCTTGCGCAGTCCACACAAATTGAGAACGAAATTGATATGCAAGAGGCGAGCTTTCTGTCACAATGTGCAGACGCTCCATTTTTATGGATGCTTTTCCTCTTGAAACAGCTGCGAAACATTCACTCTTGCTACCTAAGTACGCACAAGTTCGTAAAGGACAAACAGAAGAAAGTGTAGAAGTACCGTGAGAGAGTACGCGACATAAAGAGCACGAATAAATTCACTGAAACACTAAAAATCACGCACTAGCCCAAATACAGTTACGCAATTGCAGCGAAAGACCTCGTCGTATTGCACGCAAGCAAATGAGAACAACAGTGTCGCAACACAGTGCTGACCACACACCACACTTCAGTGGCGAAGTTCTACTGCGAATGCGATAGTGTGTGTGTGCACTGCATGCGCATAGCAATGACCGTGTAGTGGTGCAGCTCCTGCAATGCGCCCGTGCATCGTTTAACGACTGACACGACGCGAAAGGCTGAAGTGCACCAGGGCGGTGCCTATGCCACTTTGCTGCATCTCTGTTCTCGCTGCTTTTCACGCGTTTGATTCCTATTCCTGGTCTTACATGTCACGTCTTCCAGTGACAGTTTCTACACTCCAGAATACCCAGGCTGCGCACTTGCGCACAAAATCTCATTTAATGTTCGTGCATAAGCCTATATTAATAAGAATAATAATAACTGCTGAGATTTTACGTCCCAAAACTACGATATGATAATGAAGCACGCTGTAGTGGAGTGCTCCGGAAATTTCCTACCACCTGGAACATGAGAGGGGCCTTTTCCCTGCGGCGGGCATAGTCAAGCTTATGATGATGATGACCCATTGCAATGGGCTCAGCAATATTTTGTCATGATCATGACCCACACCCCCAAAAAAGTGTGCAGGTACACAGGCGCGAGTTGTCCCTTATAGAGACGCGTTGTGTGTACTGCGCTACTTCGCAAAATGATGCATTATGGCGTAGAGGGTACTTTCCTATTTCGCAGAAATATGCTTTTGCGTAATGGGTGCCTAGCAACTGCACTTGCAGTATCCTCTATTAGGAGAATTTACAAAGCTCCTTGATCTTGCGCAGCGATTACGCTAGGCTTTCTGCGCAGGCCTGGTCTTTTCAAATATTTTTAAAAAGCTCTCATCTGTGCCTCATCACAATCCTTGAAAAATATCAAATGCGAAGCATTTCTTAGCGAAACGTTGGCACTTTCAGTGTTTCTATCTATCTATCTATCTATCTATCTATCTATCTATCTATCTATCTATCTATCTATCTATCTATCTATCTATCTATCTATCTATCTATCTATCTATCTATCTATCTATCTATCTATCTATCTATCTATCTATCTATCTATCTATCTATCTATCTATCTATCTATCTATCTATCTATCTATCTATCTATCTATCTATCTATCTAGCCGCCTACGTCTGGGTACTCTCATGATTGCATCGTCAATTTGATGTAGACCAAAATTGGTATAGCAGGGTAAGAGGATTTCACGATTGAGTGTCGGGTCATGACATGAATAACGTGAAAATACTGTCGCTTACGTCGTGAAACATTTCCTCCAGACACGTGGGGCACACACCCGTGTACCACGGGCCACGATATTCGAGTATGCAGCACAGGTCATTGTCAGTTTATCTCTACCCAGGAACGACGAGGACAGACATTGGCAATTCGCAATGCCCATAGACTGTCGCGCCACCGAGCGGAGTTCAGCAGCGTCCTCTCGAGGAGGGTTAGTAGACGGCAAAATGGCGGCACTATGCAGTCGCTCCCTTGTTCGGCTGTGCCTCAGTGTTAACGCGTTGGCAAGAAAGGAACACTACGACTTTGCATGTTCCCTGCATCAGTGAACAAACCGGGCCCTCCGTGACACGAAAAATCTGATTCGTTCTTGCGAGATGCGAAGTTTTCGGGAAAATACGTGGCAACTAGCGCTTTCAATGCTCGCCCACAGCGTACACATACTATCAGCTTCGCGAGGCTTTCTGTAGCCACGTAGGTTACTTAAATGTTATCGTCTGACATATTCAGTGGAAGTTCACCGTTTTACTTGCATATAGCATTGGTCAGTGTTTCTTGTAGTGCATGAGTCCCATAACACTGTACGCGGGAGGTTGCGCGGGCTCGCGATGTGCTCTTGTATAACTGAGCGATCTCAAGTTGGCGATACATTAAAATAGGGCCTCTATCCTTTGTCAGCAAAGCGCTGTTACGAATCGTGCGAGCGACGTTTCAATCATTCGAGGACGCGTCAGCTCGACGCCTTTCGTGGAGCGAACGCTTTCCACGCCGTCCTTCGCCAGTGTGTTGGGTTTGATAGCCACCGCTGCGCCGCTTATTTTTGTACGTTTCTTGATAGGTGGCAGCACACTGCAAGCGATTTGCTTGTTGACCGGTCTGCAAGCAAGATGTTCTCCGCACCCAGACGTCTCTCTAATTGTAAACGTGGTGACGCGGAATGGTCGAAGTCGTTCGGCGGAGGAAATTCTTCAGATTGCTTTCAGCAGTGATGTTGAAAGAAACCTTCTTGACGACGAGGATTTTTCACTGGACGTAGAAGACTGTGAAAGCACCGAGAGTGACAGCGACGATGAACCACCAGCTGATAACTCACGAGGAGCTAGTTGCACTTCACGTCCCCTCGTGCGTTAATGTTCTTTCACGCTCGTAAGTCACTTTGATTGTATTTAATGTATAATATCCTTGAGCGAGATCAAAGTAAAAGCATAGTTCCTCTTGTGCATTGCATGTATCACGATTATTGTGGATATTATGGAGCGCCGCATGCCGCCAACACGCTCGAGCTCGACCAACGAAGAGCGAAATGGTTAGAGCGATGGAACGTGCAGTCACGGCCACAATCCACGCCTCTCGGCTAACTTCTTCGACGTTGCGAAAAGCATACGTGTACATTCTTTTCGATATTCATGTTTCGATTGTTCTGATCGAACCAGCAACATGCGAGTGAAGTGAATTGCACACGGCTAGAGTCTCAGCATGGCTGTGACACAAGCGCTACTGAATGGGATGTTAAATGCTTGTGTTCCGTTGAAGACGTAACTCCGCGTTCCCGACTGCGCAAGTAATGACGACGGCGTATTATGTTTGCAAACCATCACAACGTTAAACGTGCGGTCCCGT